>NW_019154095.1:38589359-38702237 GCF_002288905.1 Enhydra lutris kenyoni
TAGCAGCAGCACCATCACGATCATCACCACCACCACCATCATTATCATCACCTCCATCACCAATAACATCACACCATAATCAACACCATCATCATCATCATCACCACCATCATTAGCAGCAGCACCATCATAACCATCACACCACCACCACCACCATCATCACCATCAGCATCATCACCACCACCACCATCATCATCACCATCAGCAGCAGCACCATTACCACTGTCATCACCACCACCACCACCATCATCATCATCATCTAGCAAGTGTTTACCGTTGGCCAGGCACTTGCTATAAGCAGCCGGCCTGACAACAGTGATCCCCATGTTCCCTTACCCCATTGTTTCCATCACACCATCATCACCCCACACCAGTGGCTCCCCAGACATTCTCTCACTGAATCCTCCCAACAGCTCTATGACTGCTCACATGTCTGAGGTCCTCACCATTCTGAGGGCACTGGCTGATGCTCACGACATGAAGCCCATCATTTAATTCTCTCTACTGCTCTACAAGGTAAGTGCATTCTTTCCATTTTGCCGATAAAGAAACTGAGTCTTAGAGAGATTTGGCAACTCCCTTAAGATCTCACAGCAGCTTCTCTGAGTGCTTAGTAATTATTGAAACTGGGTGATGGTTAAGAGAGAGCTTGGTGAAAACCCTTCTTCTGGGTGTATTTGACATTTTTCTTAATAAACATTTGAAGTAAAAAGTTATTTCAAGCAAAAGAAAATAAAAAGAACTCTATCAAAATAGCCCCCAACTCTAACTCACTCACAGGTACGTCCCAAGAACCCTGTATACAGTAGGTGTTCAATAGTTATTGGATGACAAACGAATGAATGAAGAGGTCATGCAGTACATCCAAGGTCCCACAGCAAGTAAAGTCAGTGGCTGAGCCAAGACGGTCTCAGGTCATCCTCACTCCAAAGCCCATGTGCATCTGGCCATGCCAAGCTGCCTTCTCCTCTTTCTCAGGGAGAGGAAAGGAAGGAAAGGAAACACCAACAACTGGGAATTCCTTTAAAGGAATTTCAATGGTCTCTGGAAAAGAAGTCCCCTCCCAGGAATGATACCCATGTCCTCTCACTCTAAATGTGCTCCAGGATCTGAGCTGGCCAGCCCACCTGACTTCCGACAGTAAGATGCCTTCCTATTCAATTTCAGTGCTCAAAGATCAGTACTGGGGCTGCTGAGTTCACAGAGAGAAATTGATTAAATCTTGATCAATATGAATAGCAGACATCGTCAGCTGACTCCGCTGCTTCTCTTTCTGTCCCCCGCTCCCTCTCTCTTCCTTTCTCTTTCTCACTGAAAAGTTTCCCCAGACCTGAGAACAGCAAAGAACAGGGGTGCAGTGGAGCAATGGCGTGTTCTGGGGTCAGATGGAAAACGGGAGCCCACTGTGCACCAGCTGGGTCTAAGTCTCCTAGATCCGGACCCCGGGGAACCAGAGGCAGGGAAAGGTTTCGCCACACCAAGGGGCTTGCTCGCACAGTGCCCAGCACAGAGCCCGCACTATAATGTTCCCTCCCTCGCACCCTCCTGCCTGCGGGCCAGAGCTTTCCACATCACAGCTCTGCCTCTCCAGACGCCTCCTCCACGTGCTAAATTGCAAATGTGTTAACTGGCTCAGCAGTTCCATTCTTCTGCCATTGCCCCATCCCCGTCCTTCACTCCCATGAGCTCACAGTAAGGACCCAGGACAAGGGGCTTTCTGTCTATTATCCTTGATCTTCAGAACTTTTTCAGTCTGATATCATCATCCCCCTTTTATAGCTAAGGAAATGGAGGCTTTAGGGCAAAAAGTAGCATATCAGCGTCATACAGCCGTTGACCTGGTGGGGGTGGGAGTGGGAAGGGAATTCGGATGGGAAGAAGGACAGCAAACTTAGGGGTGCTGAGCCTGAAAAGGGAAGCAGGGAGGCACAAGTATGCCTTGGGGAGGCATCTAGGGTGGAAGGGAGGAGGCAGAAGTCCACAGCAAGGCTGGGAGCTACTGAAGTCACTAGCCAAGAAACAGATAATGGTTCAGGAAGAGGGACTGTCCCACCCAAGATTCTACCGCTTGCCTGGGTGTTCAGAGTCAGGGAGTATGGAGGACAGTGGCTTGGTCTAAAAACTAGATGGCAGCTGTGACATTTAGATGTCACCACTTACAGCTCCTGCACATGTGAAACTCAGCTACCTGATCACAGGGCTCTCGACCGTTAACAGGAAAAACAAATCACCTGTAGTCTGTAAGCGCAGCCCAAAGTAGGGTCGAGAATGGAGAACACCAGAAAAACTACAGGCTATTCCAGTCTGGGCCAGGGGCTCTGCATCCAAAGTCCTCAGCCCCGACTGTGGCTGCCGTTTATTGCACATCTCCTACTTGCAAGCATGGTCTCGGTCCGTTCCCCAAGCAGCTTCTAAGGGCGACAGCCTAGGGTTTATCACAGAGGTCAGGAACGGCAGCACGCTGAGGTCCAGGGACTGATATCGAGACCGTGATGGTGGGGGAGGGAGTGAAAAGCCAAACCCAGGCCCGTGTGCCGCAAAGCATCCATCTGTCCCTTCCTCAAGCCCTGGGCACTGAAACACGGGGATCTGTCCCGCTCCCAAAGGTCTTCCAAAAAGGCGGATGCTCTAAGGCTTCCCAACGCTTGGCCTGATGCTCATAAATGTTCTCTCAGCCCTCAGCCTGAACCCGGCAGTCTGTGATCAGAATAGATGATCCTTCCTTCCCTTCCCTTTGTCCACAGGCGGTCCCTGCTTTAAGCAGACAAAACATACAAAAACCCAGACGTGGAAAAATCTTATGAATTGTGAAACAAGAGAGAGAAAGCATTCACTTAACCAAAAGTCTTCTTTGGTTTTATGGGATTCTCTTAGTGCATTCAAAAAAAAAAAAAAAGAATCAATTTACAAAATTCATCTGATGCTCAACTTTTCAGGAACACGGCTATTGTCAATTTATAAGAGAACAAAACGGTTCTCTTTCCTGGCTTTCCTCCTGATACTGACATGCCAAAGAGAGTCAGGGTTTTCTAAAAAATGATTTACTCTACAAAAATGTTCTGGCAACTTTGCTTACAGTGTCTCTTTAGGGCAGTGTTCAAACAAACTTATGGAATTTCTGCGTGGCAAAGGCAAAATAGAGAGGGAAGAACAGCAAACTTAAAAATGCTCTGGCAAGATCAATGAAAAATTTTTTAGACTTTACCTTCTTCTGGGGTCTGAACACTTAACGTTTTTCTTCCTCTGGATCATTTTTCAACTTGACGTTTTATCATTGATTTTGTTCTAGGCTGTATCGATGTACCCCTCCTTTTAAAAATTGAATTTATTTTAATTTTTGTCTCTCAGAGATGGCCAAACGATGAGACTAGAATAAACTGCTTCTTGACTTCTCTTAATTCAATCCCCTCCCCCTGCGACAGTGTGACAGACACCTACAGAGGATGGGAGCTCATGAAATGCAAGGGTCACTTTCCCCTGGGTTGTACTGGCCAATCAAAGGCTTCTATGCTCATCCTAGTTGTAAAATACAACATGGCCATTTTCACACGAAGGGGACAAATGCTTTCTCCTTATCAGGCTCGTAGTATTTATTTAATACTTCATCTTGGATTAAATATTTGGCTTTTCATGCTGGTTTCCAATCTTGCCAATTACTTAAGTGGCAGAACCACACCTCCCCGCAGAGGGTCACTGCTTCCCGCTGGGCCGTGCCAGGCTCTGGGCAAGCTCAGGAGAAAGAGGCTATCTTTCATAGAATAGTTCACATGAAATGGAAGGAGAGAAGGGAGAGGAGAGGGGCCTTGGCTTTAATAACTGCCTGATTCAACTCTGACTCTTCCCGTATCCATCTAACTCAATGTGGGCCCCCATTCCACTGGTCCAGCCCAGAGGCCACATGACACTGCCTGCAGAAACCATCTCTATTACCTAATTTCCAGAGCCCCCAGAAAGGACATGTTGCAAAAACAAGCATTCTGGTTGACAAGTACCTTCTGCTTTTCTGATGTATGTCTAACTACAGGAACCCACTGAATCATCACAACAATGCTAAGCAGTTGTGGTGGGGGGGATGACAAGGACCTTGGAGCCACTTGCTCTTCAAAGTGTGGTCTTTGGGCCAGTAGCATCAGCACCACCTGGAGCATTTTAAAAATGCAGAACTCTGAGCCCTACCCCAGACCTCCACATCAGAATCTGCATTTTAACACAATCCCCAGGCATCCGTGTGCATATCAACATTGGGGAAGCCTGCGCTGGTCTCCCGCACTCAGGGATGATGGGTTGCTCGTCTCAGTATTTCCAGATTGCAGTGCTGGTTAGCAGCTCATACTCGAGAAATGTTCGTTGAAGAGATGATAGATAGATGATAGATAGATAGATAGATGGATAGATAGATGAATAATTGATTAAATAAATGAGATGCATTGTGATAAAACCCAAATATATCAAGTGACCAAAGTTACAAAAATGTGGACCAACTAGAATCCAGACCCTCTTTAGACTCACTCATTTTCCTTCTTTACATTTCCAGGTAAAGAAAGTGGCTGCAAACCCTGATATGAGTCCTCCCCTTTAGAATGTACTAGAATGGAGGAAGATATATAACAGAACCCCCAGCACAGAAGCCTCTGTCCTCCCTCGGTCAATAGTTTGGATCACTGGGTCATGTTTCGAGAGCATTTTTCACAGTCCAGTTCAATGAAAGGAGCCACATTGTGTTTGGAGGAACCAACAGATTCACTGCATGTGTTTGTTTTTCAACCATGTTGGAAATCAAATCATTCCGAGTAAATAAGTCAGAAGCAAAATCTCTGCCTACCCAAGATAACCGACTTTATTTTTATAAAAGTGAACGCGACAACATTTTGGATTATCTGAACTTGGACTTTGCTGTGAGTGCATTCTGCAGCCTGGACACATCCTTCTCCTCCTTTCTCCTGGCATCAGCAAGAATGCCAGAATGCATTAACCCAAGAGGGCAGAGCCTCACTCAGAGCCTGTCCTTGCCAAGGGAAAAGTCCTACAGCTTCTGGCTCCTGTACCATCCACCTTCCATCACATACCACTCATCACCTACTATGGGATAGGCCTGAAGACTGCAGTCTCCACGGATTCAGAGCTGGGACATTCCAAACCCTGAGCTTCAGAAGGGCTTTGAGACATGTTCTGGCTCTGATTCCCTCTCGAATGCTCGTGAAATTCTAATGCCAACAACTCAGGACAAAGCCTCCTCCATAAGTCCACAGAGGAAATTTCCTACAGGAATCTCTTTTCTGTCCCTCTAAACTGGAAGCCATTAACCTTTTTTCTGAGTCAATGGACACCTTTGAGAAACTGATGACAGCTACGGGCCCTCCCCCTCTTCCAGGGAAAAACACACATAAACACACTTTTTGCTTTCAATTTCAAGGGAACTTCCGGAGAGCTATTTGTAGAATCTCTAGGGTCCAGAAATTCTAGGTTAATGATCCCTGATAGAAATGACAGCTTTAAGCCTTTTGCTCTGGTTTCTAAAAACATGACTGTGCCTAGTCTAGCGTTACCACCACGAAGAGTTGTTTTAAATCTTTTACCTAAGTGTGCCTTAGAAATTAGAGAAGAGGGGCTCTATGCAGAGTAGATACTACATGCGTTATGATTAGAAGAACCTGGGTTTGTCCCAATTCTTCATTTAATAGCTGTGCCCTTGACAAAGCCACTTAATCTCTCTGAGTATCATTTTCTCATCTGAGAGGCAGCGATGATGCTGGAGTTCACCAACAATGCCTAGAAAGTGATTGCTATGTATTGGGCCTTGTTGCTTAATAAATACTATTTTTTGTCCCTCCCTCTTTTTTCCTTTCCCTTCATGAAGATGAACAGACATCCCACAAAAGCTTCTTACCCCACAGTACTTTGAAATCTCCTCTGTGACTCATTCCTTTGTGCTAAGACATTGATGGACTCTGTTAAAAACCCACCTAGTCAAGGGGATGACACCAAGAAACATTTGTTTCGCACATCTTTCCATGTGCGAGCCACCAGGGGAGATAGTCCGGGATGTTCCTCAGGTTGTTTGGGGTCCTGCCGGAGAAATGAGCATGATCCCACAGAAAGATAGTCACACACAGGTCATGGATACTGAGTGCCGGTGAGTCATTCACACAATGAGTGTAGACGTTGGGGGACATTGGACAGTTTGGTGATCAAGAGCCTGGGCTCAGATATCAGGCAGATCTAGCTTTGAGTTCTGGTCTTCCTACTTATCACCTATGAAATACAGGGCAAGTTCAGCTTAGGTCTTTACGTCTGAAAAAAAAAAAAAACAGACAAGGAACAGCCACAATAAAGCCTACTTCGCAGGGTTGCTCTGCGGATGAAATGACATGCATGTGTAGGATGTCTACCGTAGACACAGGATGAAACTTACAGAGCGTTTAACGCAATAAGGCCATTCTCCTTACTTGTGTGGGATGTGGCTGATGGACGAGGCTTCCAGAGAAGGGTGGAGAATGGGCGCTGAAGTAATGGAGAGAATTCAGGATGGAAAGGAAGGTAGGGAGTAAGAACAGGAATAGTGAGGCATCCCAACAACCTCGCCCCCTATCCTCACTGACACCGCCATGTGCAGAAACGGTTCCCGAAGACAGAGAAGGACACTGAACAGGGATCCAAGGGAATCAGTTATCTGTTCAAAGAAGGCAGACTTGGGTGGTCCCACAAGGGGGTCTCTGAGGCCCCAAAATGCATGGATAGAGCCTAGCACCATAGAGAAGGTATGGGCACACGATGGGAAAGCAAGCCCTCTTGAGCTGGGAGGCAGGAAGACAATGAGTTCCAATGGCAGCTACAGGAATTTTCCTGGGGCTTGGCCCTCTGACAAGAGTTGAGTTTCTTAGATCCATATTGCTTTAGTGGCTACTTTTTGGACAGTTACAGACTATGTGCTCGATAACTACTTATGGATTGATTGATCTCTCCCTTGGCTAATGTTGCCAGGAATGAAACTGCGGTGTCTCAAGCACAGGGTTACGAACTGCCTGTCTCTTTACCTCTAAGGACCTAGAGCATTACAAGCCCAAGCAGGGGCTCAGTGGGGCTGAAACAACAACAGGGCAGCTTCACAGGTGACCTGACCCTTAAGAACAAGAAAAATAGATGTGTCCACAGTCCAGATTCTCTAGAGAACTGCCAAGTCTCTGACTGACCTCTGCCACCAAGGACTTCTTCTCATAAACAAGGGAAAATGAGGAGGGACTGTTGGTCAGAGAGAAGGATCTGGAGCAAGGACACCTCGGTCCTGACGCCTCCCATCAGCAAATAAGACAAGACAGAGACAGACAGAATCTGCTCAAACATTTATGACATAAAAGAGGGAGGAGACAACTGGGGCAGGGGAGGGTGGGGAGAAGCCTATATTCTAGATGGACACTTTAACATTCTGCTAAGTCCAAAGCCCAGAGGAGCCAGATCATTAAAATCTTGTCTTTGCACGCCAAGAATAGCTCAAGATTTATGCTCCCGTTGGATAGCCCTGCTTTGGCTGGAGGCTGCCTCCGAGCAAGCAGTGCCATCTCACCAGGGCTTAGAAAAGCTCCATTGCTGGGGTTCACCAGAAAAACCACCCCAGTTTATAAAGGGGCCAGATCAGCCCTAGCTAAGGAAATGGGACAGTCAAGGAGAAGTCCAAACCGAAAGGGTGTCGTCGGTACCAAACAATGAACCCCTACGAATACGTTCATGAGACATTCAGAGGCTAGGCCATGGGCTGTGGTGGAAACTCTAGCTGTGTGACATGAGCAAGTGAATTAACCTCTCTGATCCTCGGGTTCCCCATCTGCAAAATGGGAGTAATACAAACGCCTACCTCCGATGGCTGATGTAATAGCAGGACACTGACAGGATAGTGTTGGGAACTGAACAAATATTCAAGAGAATTTGTTGCTTTTAAGGTCGGCATCTCTCTCCAATATGGAGACCCCAAAGTAAGTGAAGGAGTCTGCAAGTAAGAACATTCTTCAGTAGGTGGAGAACCCCTCTCAGGGTTGCTGTGGAGGCCAAAGGAGACACCGAAAGGGGTGAAGCAGGCCCTTACAGCATCTGTCTTCATGAGACGAGTGCCACATCCTAAGGTCGAATGAACAGATCTCCAAAACAAGGCTGCAAAGCTGCCAGCAAAAACTCTGGAAAGCGAGGCAAATATTCTCAAGCCGTTGGTGGACTGAGCAACTGCTGCTTCCAGAACATTTCAACTACCACAAAATGCTTCATCCTAGAAACCCTGGCAAGAGGGAGTGAAATGCTAGCAAAATCCCCTGAGCCACAGCTTGGAGGAAACATCAACAGGACCAGGGTCCTCCGCACGGCTGAGGAGGACGGCTCTCTGGGCGACATATTCCTGGAAGAGACTGACGACATGTACCAGCCCTTGGTTGGAATCAGTTCCCAAGCAGCCCAACAATGATGTGCCCTGCATAAAGCTCTCCTTCCAATGAAGCAGTGACTGAGGACCATGTGTTACAGGATGCAGAGTTTGATGGAGTCATTCCAGTAAACCTAGAAAGTAGCATTTCCCAAAGTGTGTTCTGCGAAAACTAGTACTACCACATGCTCTACTGTTCCAGGGTTCCACAGTCAAAGTGTTTGGGAACACTGTAGTATATAACCCCTATTGTGCATTCGCAATGCACAGAGTAAAGGCACCACGTCCTGCGGTAAAGAAGTGCCAGGCTTGTTTGCACACAGAACTGTTTTGTTTTTTTGGTAGAGCACCATGGAACATACTTTGGTGACATCACTTTAGGGCTCTGCCATAGAAGAAGCCTGGTTGGGAGTCACCACTCTACTGCTAACTCAGCTGCTAGTTCTTACTCGGCTCCTTTCTTTTCTTGTCTGCAGGACTCTGTGTTCATGGTCTACCATGGACCAGGATATTCATGCTCTACTGGTCTACCGTGGGTCCATCCGAGACAACGATGCCCTCCAGACAAACAGCCACTTAGAGAAGATGCTCAAGAATGGACATCTGGGGGCGCCTGGGTGGCTCAGTGGGTTAAAGCCTCTGCCTTCGGCTCAGGTCATGATCCCAGGGTCCTGGGATCAAGCCCCACATCTGGCTCTCACCTCAGCAGGGAGCCTGCTTCCTCCTCTCTCTCTCTCTGCCTGCCTCTCTGCCTACTTGTGATCTCTGTCTGCCAAATAAATAAATAAAATCTTAAAAAAAAAAAAAAAAAAGAATGGGCATCTGGAAGGACAGGAGGGAAAGGGGGTTTCTCAGCCTCTTCCTAGGTGGAAATACTGCTTTCCTTGCTAAAAAATTTTTTTAAGATTTTATGTATTCGGGGCTGCCTGGGTGGCTCAGTGGGTTAAGCCTCTGCCTTCAGCTCAGGTCATGATCTCAGGGTCCTGGGATCGAGTCCCGCATCGGGCTCTCTGCTGGGTGGGGAGCCTGCTTCCTCCTCCCTCTCTCTCTCTCTCTCTCTCCCTCTCTGCCTACTTGTGATCTCTCTCTGTCAAATACATAAAATCTTTAAAAAACAAAAAAGATTTTATGTATTCGTCAGAGAGAGAGCGCATAAGCAGGGGGAGCAGCAGGCAGAGGGAGAAGCAGGCTCTCCACTGAGCAGAGAGTCCAATACAGAACTCAATCCCAGGACCCTGGGATCATGACCCGAGCCCAAGGCAGATGTCCAACCAACTGAGGCACCCAGGTCTCTCTCTTTGCTAAATTTTAAAGGAAACTCATATTTTACTTTATTAGCATGACTTCTTAGAAAAATCATTATCATCTCACCAGCTAAAGGTAATTTCAAACTGTGTGCAACTCAGTGACTGTCCTGCCAGGCATTTTTGGTATGCAAAGATTTATTTTTGGATCAAAATGACATAATACAATATGTACTGCTTGGTAATTTGTTTTACTAATGAACATTAATATATGCATCTTATTACGCATGAACATTGTGTGCTTTTGATAACATTCATAGAATCTTAGCTTTGGGTGGGTTAAGGCCCTGCTGGACTAGTTGATAAATTTTCTGAGCATCACCCTTGTCAATGAGGTATTATCAACCCATTTTGCAGATAAAGCAACTGAGGCCCAGACAGGTGACTGACAAGTGTCATACAGGTTTTAAGAGGTGAACTGGGGCTCAGAGCTGAGGTCTCCTACCTCCTGGAATAGCGAACATTCTTTCTTTCAGGCTGTTCCTATGAGTCGTGGGACTGAACAAGCACTAAAGTTCAGTCATACTTGGTTCTGATTATGTAAAGGTAGGTACAAAGAATGAGTTGGTCTTGTGTAAGTCCTTCCTTTAAATTTAGGTATCATTTCCTACAGAAGCCAAATGGAATATTATTTCTCCCACTGGTTAATATAGGGAAAAACCTGTGCTAGAGTTTCCTTATTTAAATGCCTGGGACACTCTTCAGTGGCCATCTGGGGCCGTGGACAGCCTCCCCAGCAGAGGCGAGCTGCCAGCGTGTGTACATGCAGAGCCATGGGAGCCGGTTAGCTCCCAGGGCCCTGGAGGAACCTGCCCCATCCTCCGTGGCCCTCCTCCACCCGCAGCTCCTGGTTGCGTGGGAAAGGGCCCCACATCGGAGGGCAGGATTTGCTGGCTGGTAACCACTCTTGGCCTGCGCTGTAAAAAAAAAAAGCAAAATACAACTGCTTCCGCCAAAGCTATTGCATCATAAATAACATAAATGGAAGAATGTAAGGAACATGAAGCTCTGCAGAGATTAGCACAGAGTGGGTGAAGCCGAAGGGGAAATTGATTACTCCGACCCCCCATCAACGTAACTATGGTCAGTCATGGAGCACATGCATTGAAAAATATATGCAGAGCAATCCAGGACGGGCGACCTGCACACCCCTCTCTCTGTCTTCTTCCAGGGCCCCCTGGCTCCCAGCACAGCCCTGCACCCAGGAGCCTGATGCTGGGAATTTCATGAAGTGTTTCCCAGTGAACATTCTGCAGCCCGAGAGCTCGGCATCTCCCCTCAGGAAAGGTGAGTCTCCAGCGTGGAGTGTGGATCAGCTTGATAACAAGACGACAAGGAGAGAAATCCTCCCTCAGTCTGCAAGCCCTTTTGAAAGGCTTGCACTCTCAGGGACCCAGGACATCACCCCCAGAGCTGCCAATCTGACCGCAGCCATCCCAGAGCTCTCGCACTGTGACCGGCTGTGTTCATGATTGGGGCTGTGTTCCTGACATCCTCTGGCCTCCCAGACACTCCCTAGCTCCAGCCCAATGGACACAGATAGCCTGATGCCTCCCCCATGGCTTCACCAGCACAAACGGCTGAGTTAGCGTGAGCTGCAGCAAACTTTCCATTTTGGTCTTGGCAAAAAGACCCAACTCACGAGGCAAAGGAACGCCGCGCTTGGGAGGGTGAGCAGATTTCACTCCCCTAGATTAAAACACTAGAAATGTGGCCAAGAGCCCATAGGATTTTGCTCTTTTAGAGGAACAATATCACATATGAGGAAGGAACCACACAATGAGTTGCCACAAACCCCACATTTTCAGGGGGTTCTGCTGATGCTGCAGGGGCCCCAGACCTACCTTGTCTGAGCGAGTCTCAGGAGGGACTTGAAGGAACTGTCTAAAGTCAATGGTCCCCCTTGCAACAACTGTGTCTGCAGGCCCCGCTCCAGGCTGCGCGGGGCCTCCCTCCATCCTTCCTCCCAGCGAGGTGCCGGGCCACACAAGGCATGCGCAAATGGCAAGGGAGCCCATACAAAGTGAAAATTTACACCTCGCTGTGCCTGGTGTCAAGGTTCATCTAGCTCCAGGGTAGGTCAGAATTGCCTGCCTTTTTAAGGCTGAATACAACTCCGCTGCATGGACAGACTGCATTCCGTGTGTCCACTGATCCACTGGTGACCGCCGGAGTTGCCGCTGCGTTTTCGCTATGTACGTGGGTGGATAGACATCTGCTGCGGTCCCTCCTTTTGATTCTTTTGGGTGTGTACCCGGACCTGGGATGGCTGTGTCCTATAGCAATTCTATTTAAGCTTTTGGGAACCGCCATCCTGTTTTCCACCCTACTGTCAATGTCACATCCATCTTACTAATGGATTCCAAGCATGAAGGAGGACAGAGCCCAGCCCCGGGAGAAGCAGCTAAGGCGTAGCTGCTGACAGCTCATTGAGAGGCCCTAGAGAGAGACCTCTGAGGACAAGGGTCTCTGAGAGCAGGGTGAGTGCCAGCCCAGCCCGCCATGCCCGATCATGCTCCTTTGCCTTCTGGTCTCATGATGGTCTTGTTCCTGCTGAAGGAGCAGCATCTGTGAGGCGGCCATGAAGTACAGCAAAGGGAGAAGACGTTTTCTCATCAATAAGCCACGAGAGGGCTAATCATACCATCCACAAAAATCTCTTGAAATGTTAACATCCAGGCCTAAGGAACAAAGCTTCTGGAAAGGGGGGATGGTGGCCACGGCAATGCCCTGTTCCCAGGACTCTCTATGGCAGCCCCAGGGAACCACTTGCAGCCCCCAGACAGGCCCTGTCCTCTCTTCAGGCCTTTACATGAGCTGTTCCCCCTGTCTAGAGCAGTCTCCCTCCTCCCTGCAGCCCCATCAGTCTCTTACTTCTGTTGGAGGGTTCCACGCAAACACCGCCTCCTCGGGGAGCCCTCCTGGCCCCCAGGCTAGGCTATGGCCTTCTCTATGCCCTAAGCAGCTTGGTACATCTCCGTCATGACGCTGCTGGGTCTTCTGTCTCATCACCCCACTCATCTGCATAGGCCTTTGTTGAAAAGCCAGTGATTCCCAGCCCAGGATCCCCAACTCCTAGCCCGGGACTGGGCCCACAGATGAAGTTCTGCAGATACTTCTAGATGGGTGAATGATGTTTCTAAAACAGGCTTTGATGACTGCAACAGTGGCAGGGGTACTAAGAGAGGGCTTCCTAACCTGGGAGTTACTAAGCACTAAATAGTACTAAGCCAGGAGTACTAAGCAGGGAGTACTCAGAGAGGGCTCCTTAACCTCATTACCACTGACACTGGGGCTGGCTAAGTCTTCCGTGGGGGGGTGGGGCGTGCTGGAGGAGGCTTAGCAGCGCCCCAGCCTCAACCCCCCAGATGTCGGGAACAGGCTTCCTGCCAGGTGTGACAACCTAAACATTTCTTGACCTGATCAAACAGCCCGGGGTGGGCAGGCAGGGAGAGCCCCGTTCAGAAGCACCACACCGAGATGACGTACAATTACTTAGGAAGGACTTGTCCTCTCAGGGACCTTCAGGAAGGGCAAGGCCAGAATGTGGATGCCACACAATGTATGAAACCCCATCAGAAATATTCACAGCCCTTCTTATCATCTCATGGATGATTTATAAATTTATACATCTTGTGAATAATTAAGAAATGTACCTGGGAACCTCTTCCAACAGATCATCTGGTAGGAATCTTCAATCATTTGCCGTAAGATATTGACCCCGGTCTGATTCATTATTTACAAACTTGACTAAAGCCTGAGGTGAGAAAATACCGCACCAAAATTATTCTGTTCAAAATAATTTTTAAAGAGCTTAGAAAGTTTGGGGGGGAGAGCAGAATGAAGTCCATGGAACAAAAGTTGATAAGGGCTCTTTGGCCTTCAGATGGAAGGAATTTCACCCAAGGCCCATTTAACAGAAGGCAAAGGGATGAGGAGGCTCCAGCTCAGAGAGGGGAGAAAGGACAGGAATGGCCGGGACTGTAGCTCTCCGGTGAAGCGTGTCCTGATCTGCGGGGGCAGGGGAATATTGGCCAAAAACATTTCATGTGCTTTTTTTTTTTTTTTAAGATTTTATTTATTTATTTCAGACAGAGAGAGAAAGCATGAGCAGGGGGGAGCAACAGAGGGAGAGGGAGAAGCAGGACCCCCACCCCCCTGCTGAGCAGGGAGACCAACGAGGGACTCGATCCCCAAACCCTGGGATCACAACCCGAGCCCAAGGCAGATGTTTCACCGACTGAGCCAGCCAGATGCCCCACATTTCCTATTCTTTAGAGACTTTAAATGAAGCGACAGGAGCGGAGTGCTCAGCACAGGCATGACACACAAGAGAAACCACGCACCATGGTTTCCCTTGTGAGTCTTCCCAAGCCGAGAAAGCAGGGAAGGAATCACAGATCCGGAGTGGGAGATATCAGGAAATGAGCTCTTCCTCGTATTGAAAACTGTGTGGTTGGACAAGACTGTTCCCCCAGTTCCATCCATATCTCAAGACCAGCAGGAGTCCCCAGATCTCCCACATGGCATCCTTGAGGTCTCAGGCAGGGAGGTGAAGGCTGTTGTTCTAGAACTTCGCTAAGCAGAAGAATCATCAGGGATCTTGCTTAAAATGCGGACACAAGGCCCCAACCCCCCAGAGATCTGAATTCAGTCTTTCCGAGGCAGCCCCAGATGCCACACTGTCTATGATGGGCGCCCCGCACTGACAGAGGTGAGAGCAGGACCCCGCTGAGAGGTGCTGCCCTACGTAGGAAAGGCAGCAGAGAACTTCTGGAAGCTGCACCCATAGAGGCCTGGGAGTGCCTTCCAACACCCGGGGGTCAGCTCACACAAGATTTTGATTTGGTGACAGCACACATCATAAAAGCCTGTGCTCGGTCAAAATGACAACGAGGAGTTACATATACTTTCCATGTTGCTACAGGTCCACATGTTCAATAATTTTGCAATAATATTGGTCTCTTAGGGCAGTAGTTCCCAAACTTCAGTGTATAGAAAACTCACCTAAGAAGAGAGGTTCAAAAAAAGATTCTTGGGACGCCTGGGTGGCTCAGTGGGTTAAGCATCTGCCTTTAACTCAGGTCATGATCTCAGGGGCCTGGGATGGAGCCCCACGTCGGGCTCCCTGCTCAGCGGGGAGTCTGCTTCTCCCTCTACCCCTCCCCCCACCCCCACTGGTGCGAGCACACTCTCTCTCAAATAAATAAACAAAACCTAAAAAAAAAAAAAAAGGCTTCTCTATCCCGAGAGACTCCAACTCAGCTGGCTAAGGAGGGCAGGACTCTGTATTAATGGAGCTCTAGACCACAAGGGTGCAGTTGTCCAAAAGCCGCACTGCAAAAAAACAGAAGCACAGGCACAAGAGAGAGTCATCTCTTCATGCCCTGCATTAAAGGAGGAGGCTGGGAGAACCAGCCAGACAAAGGGAGTCACCCCGACCCTTTGAGGCCTGGTTACTAAATGCCCCTGAGATGACATGCATGGGGATGAGGAGGCAGACGGCCCCTGCTAACAGAGTTGAGAACTGGATGGGCACACTCTTCCTGAGGATCCGCCCTCAGTCCCTTCTGAAAACGAGGTAGAATCACCTTCTCCACCACTGACTCACCTTTATTCATTTGAATCACATGTACTGAGTTTCAATCGTGTCATGCCCTGTGCTGGGCCCAGGGGACACGAGTGTCACTCCCATCTTTAAGAGCTTCCTGTGTCTTCCCTGCTGTTCCCAGGGATGCTTGACCCCATATCAGCAGCCTCTCTCGAACCCCTAGTTCCAAGGGTCATGGAAAGAGCTGCATGAGAAATTGTAGGTCTTCAGCAAGGCTTCCAGGGGCCAAAGAAGCACGTGGCCTTAAGCAAGAGCGCTGCTGGCAGGCCCATTTCTCGGAATGACGAACAGACACAAGTTCTAGGGAAAGACAATGAAATGGATTCTGAGCCAGCCCAGAGCTGAACTGGAAGAGGCCGGGCAGGTGTGGGCGTGTCCACGCATACCAGCGGATTCCCTGGGCTTCAGCAGCAGCAGCCCAAGCTCATACTCACAGAGCTTTTGGTCATGTGGGTGATCCTCCCACCTGAGCACCCTTGTTCTGCATCCCAGTGTGCACATGGAAAGGGCACAGCTGGGGGTAATGGGTTGGTGCCTCTACTCGGTAAAAGCTCCTTCCAGAATCAAGGACAAGGGGCTTCCCCAGCCCTCCCAGCTCTTGTGTAATCATGTGGCTTATCTGTCCCTCTCCATCCCATTCTCCCACTGCCCTGCAAACTCGTGCTCCAACTGGTCACTATCCTCCAGAAGTGGCCTCTCTGCGGCCTCCATGTCCATCCTTCTCCTCCCAGACCACACACACAACAAAGCCAGCCCCTCCCACCAGGCGGGGCACTGGTCTAAGAGGCACCCCTCCCGTCCTCATTCTCTCTCCCGGAACTTCAGTCCAGAACCCCTACTTATCCATTCGGACCAATACAGACCTTTACATAACTCTTGTGTTATTCTCTGGTTCGTTTATGAGTCTGGATCTTCTCTCCCCAGTGAAACTGGAAGCCAACGAGACTCAAGGCTATCGCTATGCTTTCCTGACCTCCCCATGGAATCTAGGGTTGGGTCCCCCGTAGTTACTTCAGCAAATCCTTACTGATTTGACCTGCTCATCTTCCCCTCTTTCCAACCAGTCCTGGGTACGGGCAGTCGCTGCTGAGGCAGCACACAGTGGGAAGTGGAAAGAGTGGGAACTTTACGTGGACTGACTTGTCCTATCTCCAGCCATACCACCAGCTGGACATGCAATCTTTGACCAGTTTTCTGACTTCTCAGAGCCTTGATTTGCTTGTCGTTAAAATAAGGATGGAAATTCAATCACAAAAAGCAAGAGCCCAACTCAAAAATAAGCAAAGGATGTGAATAGACATTTCTCCAGAGAAGCCACATGGGTAGGGTCAATAAGCACATAGAAAAGATGCTCAACATTACGAATTATTAGGGAGATGCAACTCAAAAGTACAAGATAACCATCTCACACCCATTCAGAGGGCTTCTATCAAAAAAGTAGAACACAATAAGTGTTGGCCAGGATGGGAAAAACTGGAACACCTGGGCACTGCTGGTGGGAATGGCGACCCACTGTGGAAAACAATGGAATTGAAAGCAAGGACTTGAACGGATGTCTGTACACCACTACACATCAGCATTACCCACAAGAGCCAAAATGTGGAAGATGCACATTTTGCATCTTCCAAAAGATGACCTTTTGTAAGGTTTCTCAGTGGAGGAACAAATAAACGAGATGTGGTGTAGACATACAATGGATTATTGCTCAGTCTTGAGAATGAAGGAGAGTCTGACACATGCTACAACATGGCTGCCCTTAAAGACATTTTACTGGGTAGAATAAGGCAGCCACAGAAGACAAATTTACTATAGAATTCCACTTCTAAGAGGTAACTGGAGTAGTCAAGTCTATAGATACAGACAGTAAAATGGTGTTCGTTGGGGGCTGGGGGGAGGAGAAGGGGCATTATCGTTTAATACGTGCAGAGTTCACTTGTGCAAGACAACAAGAGTTCTGTGGATGGTGGTGATAGGTGTACTTAAAGTACAACGAGAATGCACTTAAACTGTACACTTAAAAATGGGTAAGATGGTAACTTCGATGTTATGCATTTTTCCCCCACAACAAAAGAAAGGGAAAAAATGGGAAGGGTCATATCCAGCATAGATGTTCCCATAAAAATTAAATGAGATGCAGAAGGATCTGGCACACACAATGAATGTTTCCTTCCCCCTCCCTTCCCTTCCTCTGCTCTAGGAAATATAGGAACTCACACCTAACTGTCCCCAGGGAGGCTCGGAGGGGGATGGGCAAGCACATCGGCCTGGGCTTCAGGCAGCTGGTGTTCTGCTGCAGGGGGTCCCCCCTTTTGGAGAGGGTTTCCTCCCTGGTAAATGAGAGGAGGCCCTGAACAGCCGAGAGACCCTCCCCAAGCACAGTCAGTCCAGGTTTCCGGGTGCCCCTGTCCTCAGCTTGCGACCTTCCAGGCACACACACGTTTGGCCCATGCCCACCCGTGGGCTGTGGGTGGAAGTGTCTCTCCCCCCTAAAAAAGAGACGTGGAATTCCTAACCTCCAGTGCAGTAGAATGTGACCTTATTTCGAAACAGGATCTTTACGGAGATAATGAAGTTAAAATGAGGTCATTAGGGTGGGCTCGAACCTACTTACACAGAGGGGGCGATACACACAGAAACACACATGGGGAAACAGCACGTGAACATGAAGGCGGAGGTTGGGGTGAGGCATGTGGAAACCAAGGAGCACGAAAGATGGCCAGCAAGCCGCGAGAAGCCTTGAGACCTGGAACACTGTGTCCTTCAGAGCCCTCCTGATGAACCAACCCTGACGACACCTTGCTCTGAGACTCTCGGTCTCCAGAACTGCAGGACAATCGGTCTCTGTCATCTTAGTCCCCCCCAGTGAGCGGCAGTACCGTGTTAGAGCCGTGCCAGGAAGCTCAGACACCACGCAGCAGAGAGCCCTGATAGAATCATGTGTTTGAAAATCTGTGGAGTTCCACGGAGCCATGGCAGCGGCCACCAAGCTGGGGGCAGAGCCTGCCCTCTCCCTGCATCCACAGATCTGGGAAGGCCCAGTTCCCCCGGCCCTTGGAAGCCCCTTCCGTCGCCCCTGGGTTGGGAGGAGAGGCCCCCGTGCTCCAGAAGACAGGGCCTCAGCGGCCCATGCTGGGTTTATTATTTATAAGCTGCTGTCATCACTTTGGTCTAACCCACTCGAAAGACTTTTTAATATTTCAGAAACAGACAAGCCTAGCATCACCCAAGCTGATTCGCAGTCTTAGTCATACAAACCCTGCCCCCCAAAGGAGGCTGGGAGATGACTTCATGCTAAATGTCTCTATGGGCATGCAGAGGGAAGGAACGGACCCTCAGGCCCTCAGGGCCCCCCAAGCAGAGCCCAGACACGGTAGTCAAGAGTGGTGTGGCCCCTTTGAGCCCAAGCCCAGCCCCTCCCGGCCCGGCCCTGATCCCTGCCAGGCAATGGGCCAAGGCCCCCCGGGCACATTCTCCCACCAACTCCTCCAACAACGCCATCCCCCCCACTTCAGACAGAAATGCACACGGGTCTGAAGAAGTTCAACAACGTGCCAGAAGCCGTACAGGGAGGGACCCGAAGCCCGGGTTCCAATCTAGCTCGAGTTCTGCACAGACGAATTCTATTTCCCTACTAAGCCGTATTTCTGGAAGTCATTCCAGGTAGAGGCGACAGTGAGTGCCAAGCACAGGGTCACTGACGGCCGGGGCGGGGTGTCACCTCCAGCTGCGGATGTGTAATCGGTGCACCTGGGGTATATGCCAAGCAGGGTGGGGGGCACTCGCTTCACGATCCTCGACCTGGACTATAAAGGGAGTTTAAGGTTTAAAAAAAAAAAGTGAAACACAGACAGAAAGGCTTAATACAGCCTCTCAGGGATGGGAGGTTGGCCGAGGTCTTTCTCTGCGACATCTTTAAGAGATGAGCCAGTCTCTCCCTTCCCACACCGCTCCCACCACCCTGACCTGAGGAACACTGAGACCCCAAGCCTCAGGGCATGTCCTCCCCTGCAATCCACCCCCAGTGGCGGGGACCCTGACGGTCCATGATGCTGGTGACAAAGGCAGAAATTCTGTGGCAGAACCATGGGTAACATGGTGTACAGAGACTCTATTAATGTCTCGAGCATCTTCTCCTGAAGAGAGATCTCCTGAGCGACTACATTTCCACAGGGCAGAAGTCTGAAGCCATCAATGTGAAAAGGGCTTTGCTTTCTGCGACTGTTCCTTCTACCCAAGGACTTCCTTACTCTGTTGTAGTTCGTTTCCTTTGGGGGGAAAAAAATCACTCTCCCATTTTAAAGAGTTAATTGATTTTGTCTGCAAATAAATAAATGACTAAATTTTCTTCCATGCTGCCTCAAAGTTCCATTTAATACCATCATCTCTGGCCATGTCTTGAGCGCCTTCTCATAAGAAGGGTGTTTGAAGTCCTATTTGATCCACCACGTCCTGGCGATGCCACACTCTGGGACAGCTTCTCCCTCCAGGGTACATTTTCCCATTTGTAAAATGAGGACGATAATATCAAGCCCAGAAGTTACACCCCGAGTACTTTCCACGAACTGGCCCATCACGCTCACGATCTCACTTCATCCCCACAGTGACCCGACAAAGACAGGCATTATGAGTCTCATCCCCATTTTGCAGATAAGAAACTGAGGCTTATCGAGGTTAACTGGCCGGCAGTTACAGGTGGTACCGGCTGGGTTTGTATTTATTGGACTAGCCTTATTCCAAAAGCCACGCTGGAACCATGACGCCCCCGGAGGGGATTAGATTAAGTAAAATAGCTCAGAGCTCTGTAAACTGGTTCACTGATGGTCTTACAGGTGAGGAGGGGCGCCGACCAGCTCAGGCTGCTCAAGGGTGGAGCCTTGTGCCTTGCCCTGCTCAGTGCTGGACCTTGAGACCCTTGGAGCCGCAGCCAACTCTTCCTGACCCACCTCCTGTCTTTCTGGGGGACCGCCTCTGTCTCATATGCTGAGCCAAGGGGCGGCAGGAAGAGCACGGCCAGAGACCTTGGCTGGACGTGTTACTCCAGGAGCCAAGTAGACCCAGCCAAGTTCAAGATCAACACCCTCCCCTCCACGCGCCCACGCGCGCCCACGCGCACACACGCACACACACACAGAGGCCGTACGTACTAAGAGACCCTTTGACATGAGGGAGGGACGGGTGGGGCCTTGAAAAACCCACGTTTGGGGACATCTCTTGGGGAAGCCGTAGGGCAGCTGCACGCAGGGTGGGGCAGGGGGTGGGGAGGACTTGTCCTGGTAGTTGCACCCAGAACTGTCCAGGGAACCCCCTCAGTAAACCGTTGCTCCTGCAGAGACGGGGCGCCTGATGCCCACTGGCACACATCGAGGACCAGACACTTGGAAAGGCCCCTTTCGGGTCTTGTTTTTGCTCAAGCCATCACCATTTGTTTCTCCTGAATTAAATTTAATTCAAAGGGTTGCCCCGGGCCCAGGAAAAGGTCAGCGAGCTAGGGTAAGAACGGTCTGGCAAAGGAAGAGTCTCCCAAAGTTCGGCAGCTCCAGGCAGCGCCCCTGGGTCGGTCTGGGTGGAGCAGGCTGAGCCCAGGTCTCTCCCAGACTGTCCCCGAGAGGGGGCTGCAGGCCGCCTTTCCCGTGTCTCCAAGCAGGCTCCCAAGGCGGGGATAACAAATGTCTTTATCGGCCCCTCACTGGCCTATAAACAGAGAAGGTCCTAGAATACCTCTGTCTTAGCTGCCCCACTCTTCAGCCCCAGCAAAAAAAAAAAAAAAAAAAAAAAGAATTTCACTTTCTGGTTCCAGCCTCAACTCGCTTTGCTTTCCCTTCCCGGTCACAGCTTCCTGCCTTTAAATTCCCCATTTCTCCAGTGTCACAGACCCTCTGGGGGGCACTTTAGCCACGGAAGTCTATGAGATGAAAAGCTTCGTCACAGCTCTGACATGCTCAGGACATGCTGGTGGGAGTCCATGGTGGTCCAGAGAGGGGGCCACCTTCATCCCTGTGGTGGGCCCTCAGGACGATCTACTTCTGTCTGTTTACAGAGCCTAGGATGGCAGATGGGAGGAAGGACGGTGTGTGTGTGTGTGTGTGTGTGTGTGTGTGTGTGTGTGTGTGTGTGAGAGAGAGAGAGAGAGAGAGATAGAGACACCAGGTTTCTCTCTTCCTGCCTCCTCTCTCCCCTGTCTTTAATGCCAAGCCCTCCTCTCCTGATTCTCCAGACCATGGCTGCCCGGAAGCTGGGGTCCTGCAGCCCCCTGGCACATGGCATCAGCCGTCCCAGGCCTCTGGCTAAGAGCGAGGGAATGATTGATGTACAGAAAGGTCCCCATGGATGAAGACAGGGGTCGTCTTCCTTGGGCACCCGGAAGTCCTTGAGAGAGAGGCTGCTGGTCTCTCCACACTATGTCAGCCACCATGCTGACACCAGAGAACCAAGAAGGTGAGAAGAGAAAAGCTACAAGGGATTTGACCAGATGGAGCCTTGACTGGACCCCAGACCCACCCAACTCCAAAGTCCCAGCTCCTCCCAAGGGACCACTCGGCCATTTTGGTCACCTGGCTGGGCCAGGTCTTCCACAACTACACTCGTTGCCGAAGCAGGTGGGTTCCGCGGTCTCCGGTCAGAAAGTGCACACTTTCCACGGCCAGGATGGATTCCCACACGTCACCAGCTCGGGGGGTGCCCTTTCCCTCAGAGGGATAGCAACAGTCTTCTTTGCTCTTTCTGTTGTGCTTTTAGATGACACGATGTTGCAACTGTCAGAGGCTGGGAGGCAGCCGGGCAAGAGAAGCAAGGCCCAAGCATACCTCCCAGGCCTTCTTTCCTCAAAGCTCCCCCTCAGGGGATGCACGCTCAGATCGAGCCCAGGCACACAAGCGCATTCTCCCTCCAAAGGGAGCCTCACACCTTTGGGGGTCCTTCCTGCCCTGGCAGGAGCCTCCCTCCCCTCTGGCCACAGCAGTAGAGATCTTCCCCAAGGACGGCTGCAACAGACCTGCCTGCCCCAGCCTGGCTACTGAGCCTGGAGTGTCTGCGGGCCCCTGGGAAGATTCTGGATTCTGATTCACTTGCAAGCGGTGGGTGGGGTGCTGTCTGGCAGGGAGGTCTGCCTGCCAGGGGGCCCCCAATGGTGCTGCCCAGAGCCCTCCAAAGCAGGGACAAGGCCCCTACCCAACCACCTCCTTCCTCCCCTTCCTCCCCAGCCGTCCTCATCACAGGGCATTTCTGTCTAAAGTGCCACCTGCCGTGCCCACGGCCCCAACCCCACCCAGGCAAGGGACTGCCCTTGAGCCTGCATGTGAGGAAGGGACGCATTTAAGATTTCCTTTCAAGCTCGCTGCCACACAGAGATGTCGAGGAGGGACTGACGCCTATCTTACAGGTCAGAAAACTGAGGCTCAGATCTGTGCCAAGGCCTAACGCAGAAACCTCTACACTTGCCTTTACACCACGAAAAGGTTTGACTTTCAACCTCAAGCTGAAGAATGCCGAAAGGAAGCCTGTTAAGTTCCCTTACCCGAGCCTCACTGGACTGAATGATTTTTACGAAGGCACGAAGACAGCCTTTCTGTTGGGCAGTGGTAATCCCTCACGTTTCTGCACCAGGTTTGACCTTTCCCAGCAGCTGTGCAACAGGCTGTCTCCTGTTTACAAGGGATGAGCCACGGAGGTTCAGCAGGTTTCATGGGTTTTTTTTCTTTTCAATAGAGGCCATTTGATCAATGTAAAACTAAACCTGATCTAATGGAAAGACTCGCGTTTAAAATTTTGCAAATCAAAATCATTTCTGTGTCCGATTTTTTAAAACCAAACTATCAGATGAAACTTCCATGCTGTCACAGAAGGACCCCAGGAAGAGA
This sequence comes from Enhydra lutris kenyoni, assembly GCF_002288905.1. Classification (NCBI taxonomy): domain Eukaryota; kingdom Metazoa; phylum Chordata; class Mammalia; order Carnivora; family Mustelidae; genus Enhydra; species Enhydra lutris. Next base: position 38,612,535 of record NW_019154095.1, read on the forward strand.
GTCAGCGGGCATCGGTGGGCTGGCTTCAGAAGCACACATACGCCCTCCTGCTCAGTGAACACCAGGCTGGGGCCGGCAGTCGGGTCACAGTTGGCTCCTGGTGGCTCGTCTCTGCTGCAGAGCGGGCAAAAGCCCTCCTTGCTAAACTGGGAGACTTTGGGCAAGTCACTGAATTACTCTAGGATCTCAATCTCCCCATCCTTCCCATGAGGCTACTGGTGCCTGACCTACAAGAGTGGTGATTCGTTATATTGTCCAATATACACTCATTGAGCACCTACTGTATGCAATGGATTCTTCTACTTGCTGGAAATAGAGTAGAGAATGAAACAGACAAGGTCCCTGTTCTCATAGAATTTATTTTTTAATGCAGACGTGGGGGAGAGAGGTAGTAAACCAGAAATAGGATTATTCCCAATGATGAAGACAAACAGGAGGAGGTGACAGAGTGGGCGGGCGCACCGCCGAGTGTGGGGTTATGTGGGCAAAGGGTGAGCTGAGACAGATGAAAAGGAGCCAGCCAGCTCTGAAGAGAACAGTGAAGACAAAGAAAACTTAAAATGCGAGGGCCCCACATGGGACAAGTTAGGTGTGTCTGAGGGACAGAGCACAGGCGAGCCCAGTTGCCACAGCCACGGGAGGGAGAGGGCACAGAGCGGCGAGCCTGGGCACCCAGCCCCGCAGCCAGCCGGCAGTCAGTGCCCACGGATATCATCGCTCCTGGTAGATGCGGCCCGCAGAAAGCACATAAACCAGCAGTTCTGGAAGGTGCAGAGTCCAACAGCACTACCAGACCCCCACGACTCTCAGACCCATCATGAGACCTAGGAAATAACCCCGAATGCCGTCTGCAGCAATGACAGAAACTAATAGAGAATTTAGTGTGCACCAGACCTGAGGAGTAGGAGAGGCTCTGAATTCCTTTTTTTTTTTTTTTAAGATTTTTTTTTATTTATTTGACAGAGAGAGAGAGAGAGAGAGAGAGATCACAAGTAGGTAGCAGACAGGGGGTGGGGGTAAGAAGCAGGCTCCCCGCTGAGCAGGGAGCCTGATGTGGGGCTTGATCCCAGGACCCTGAGATCATGACCTGAGCCGAAGGCAGAGGCTTAACCCACTGAGCCACCCAGGTGCCCCGAGGTTCTGAATTCTTAACCCTCCTGGGGAGATGGTACCCAAAGCCTGGGTGGTGCTCCAGCCACAGACGGGGGAGGAACACTTCTCACACCTCCAAACTCGCCTCTGGTGTGAGAACCGTCCCCTGCCAGCACCTGGACACACTCCCGCCCCACAGCCCAGAGACAAAGACTGAAAGGAAGAGGAGTTGAAGGCTGACCCACTGGCCTTCTCAGCACAGGCCACGTGGAATCTCACCTTCAGACAGGTTTGGGGGCAGTTATTAATAAAAAGAAGCACCTCTGGATATCTCAGCTGCCATGGCCAAGATCAACTCATACTCAAGGCTAATTAAATGGAAATGTCCAAGGGCTAGCCCACGAAGACAATCTCATGGCCAGGCCTGGCTACATAATTTGCATAGCCCAGTGCAAAATGAAAATGCAGTGTAAAAAAATGATGAAATTTTTTTAAAAGATTTCATTCATTCATTCATTTAAAGAGCATGAGCAGGGGGAGAAGCACAGAGAAAGGGAGAGACAGAATCTTCAGCAAACTCCCCGCTGAGCATGGAGCCTGACATGGGGCTCCATCCCATGACCCTGAGATCATGACCTGAGCTGAAACCAAGAGTCAGATGCTTAACCAACTGAGCCACCCAGATGCCCAGATAAAATGACGAACAACTTCAAAATGGTCACAGCAGAGCACTAAGGTGAGCATAAGTCCCTTCTACGAGCTGCCGCGAGAGCCACTGCACTAGTCGTCTGCACATAAAGAAGCCAGCCTCAACAACGGGGTAGGGGACAAAGTTTTAAGCCCTAGCACCAGTAGAACGGAAAATGCCCAGAAATCAGACCTGTGTGATCTGCTGTGACCTGGTGTGGACTGGGGAATGGAACCTTCCCCCCATGAGACTCAGCTTCCTTGTCCAGAACAACGGGGATCATGGGATCACATCCTCTGGGCTGCTGCCCTGCTGGGTCTGTTAGGAGCGGCCGGTGAGCTCAGGAAGGTGGAGGTGCCGGGGATGGGTAGGTCCTGTAGCATGCGAAGGAGCCTCAGTGTTCCCCAAAACAGGCAGACTGCTTGATTTCTGAAGAACAGTGACATTCCCCAGCAATTAAACCAGATTAACATAATTCAAACAAAACATCTAATTTTAGCTCCGTGTAACAATTCCCCCTCACCAGAACAGACACCGCTGCCTCCCCTTGTAGGAGCTCAGCACCCAAGAGAGAGAGGCAGGAAGGCAACCAAACCACTTCGACACAGGCCTCTTCCCCAGGCAGGCACCAGACTTGCCACTTCACAGACGAAGGACAGGCTCCTGGCTGCCTTCCGCTGTATCCAGCACCCAGAATGCGGTGCATTCCGCTGGCCTGGCTCCTCGGAGGTGTGCTCGGCCACGCAGCAGGGCTCAGCAGTCACAGCAGCCCCTCTAGGACCAGAGACACGGTGACAGCCCGGCCCGAGTAGGAAGCAGGAGCCCTGGGGCTCTCCCGGGACCCGGGGTCCCACGGCCTCAGTTGTCCTGCCCATGAAATAGGAACAGTGATGCCTGATTGGCCTCCCTTGCTCCAAGAGTTGTTTAAGACGTTAAGGATTGTTATTCCATGGGTCTCTGCTGAGTGAACATCACCAGGTTCATTCAATCAACCCCCCGGTTCTGGGGAGGCAGAGAAGACCAGCTACAGCACTGTGCACAGACCAACAAGAAAAAGAAGCGTTTAATCCCAGGAACGCAGGCAGTACCCAAGAGTCAGACCCAGCCCCCACAAGCGAAGAATGATTTTTACATTTTTAAGTGGTGGGGTTGAGGGGTGGGGAAGAATAACATTTTGTAACACGTGAAAATAAACACCATTCAAGTTTCAGTGCCCCTCAATAAAGTCATACTGGAATACAGCCCTGCTCGTTCATTTGTGTACTGTCTGTGGCTGCCTTTATGCCACAGGGACAGAGGCGAATGCCTGCAACAGAGACTCTGGGAAGGCTTCCTGGAAGGGGCGGTATTTTTTTCTGGATCTGGAAGATGAATAGGAGTTCATTTTATAGCCAAGAGGAGAGGGGTTTCAGACTTGGTGGATACCACTGCCGGCATGAACGAGGTCTGGGGGACACGGCAGCATGCAGGAAATGACCAGCATGTTATTTACAGAAGATAAAAGAGGAGGAGGAAAAGGAGGGAAGGGCATGAAGCTGAAAGAAGACTTGGGCCAAGTATGAAGAGTGCAGCCTACCTGCAAGGGAGCTCTTCTCGTGCCCTCTTTCCTCAAGAAAGCAGCACAGTGAGATAGTAGGTATCTAAGACACATAATAGCAGGTAACCAAGGTAGATAGATGGGTAGACAGACAGACAAACAGGCAGGCAGACTCAAGGGACAAGACTTTGCCTCCAAATAGTACCCAGAAGAGCCAGGCTCAGGCCCTGCTCAGCCCGGAGCCTGGGGAAGGTCACCCCCTGCATCCAGGCCTCAGGTCCCATCCGTAGAGTGATCAGGTCATATCTGATGAACGCGTCTCGAAGGCCAGGGAAGCGCGGAACAGATTAAGTGCCCACACCAGGCCACGGCTGGCAGCGCATCAGGCCCTGAACATACCCAGGGCTGCACGTGGCACCAAAGAGAGTTAATTAGGGCAGTGGGACGAGGACCAGTTTGGAATCATCTTTCCAGGGCGCGTCTCCTTCCATCAGGCCCAGCGAGGACTTAGGCTCCCTGCAGCCTCCTGGTGGAGGTGCCGGTAGTTCCCTGCAGCCCCTCTGCCCGCAGTGCGTAAACGGCCAATTTCTGCATGTTCTTGCTATGCTGCCTTCATGCAGTGTGGCTGTTTCTCCCCAGGACAGAAGAACCCCTATCCCCCCTTCCTTCTCTGAGTTCCCCCCACCATGTGCTCAAAGCATCACAGCCTGCAATTCCTCACCAGAGCACAGAAGCTGTAGCCTAGAGAGCTGGTTCTGGGATTCACTTGGCCAATACAGACAGCTGCGTGATCTGGGCACTTCATTGTCTTTCTCTGGAGGACAGTCCCTCCCCCCTCTCCCGCCCCTGCCCCGACCCCAGGAAGGGATGGGGTATGAGATCTCCAAGGTCTCTTCCAGGCTGCTCTATCAGCCGGCCCACTCGGGGCCCTCTGTTCAACAGGTGAGAAAACAGAGGCCCAGAGAGGTGAAATGGTTTTCCCAAGGTCCCCCAGCCACTTCCTGAGGGGCAGAGTCAGGACCAGCATCCTTGGTTCCTCCTGGTCCCATTCTCTGGCACTGGTCACGCACTGCTTTGTGTGTGTGTCTGTCTGTATCCCTGGGTCCAGCCATAGCCCTGGGTCTCTCTCTGCATCCACAGATACGGTCCGTATCAACATCTGCGTCTCCATCCCCACATCTGTCTATCCCACGTCTATATCTCCATCGCTACACCCATATCGGCAGGATTCGCTCTGTTCTTGGGAACGCACGCCTTCTTATCACACGTGCTCTGGAGGATCGCGGAGGGCAGCGGGGGTGGGGCGGTATTTTATCTCTGACTCAAGGGTAGAGTTCTCACCATGCCCTGGGCTCTGTGTTAGTGCTTACATGCCCCACATCCTCCTGGGGCACTTACTTTCATTACCTTTGATCCTCAGAACACCCCCAGAGGCCGGAAGGTGAAGGTTTCCAAATCCCATAGCTGGTGTGAAATGGGAAAGCAGCTTCCTGCTTCTCCCAAGGGCTGTCGGGAGGGCAACCGGAATCAGGAAAGACCTTCAGCTGGGGCGGAACTGGAGTACTGACCTCTTTCGATAATACTGACTCCCGGTAACTCATTTTGGGATTTTCCAAAAATATGCAATTCCTCTCTAAAAGGGATTCTCTAAAAAGCCATGATTGTCTGGCAAACCACATCGTGTATCCAACAGCAAATTGCCTGTTCTTTGGGCCATGGGTTTGCCCGAGTCTGCTTTCCAGGAAAACGCAGGCAGCCAGGGCTGCTCGAGCCCCCTCCCCCATTGGAGGCAGGGCCTCCTGGGCTCCCCCAAGCTCCAAGGGCTCCCCCAAGCTCCACCTCCTGGGCTCCCCCAAGCTGGGGCTGGGGGAGGGAGGGAGGAGGCTCACTTTGCTCATGACCTTGAAAGCAACTCAGCGTGTGAGAAATCCAGTCACCTTGCACTGAAAATAGAAGGCTCTCCGCCTCTCGAATTCTCCATTCACCTGCCGCAGGTACTCTCTGCCCTCCCAGAGGTTATGCTTTGCTGCAAACATAGAAGGAAGTACCTCACCGGCCTCAGCAGAAGGTTTATAGAGTCACAGGGGAGTCTGATTATACAGGCTTTCCAAAAGCATACACCCCAAGGACCGGATCTGTTCACCTTGAGCATGGTGACCTTGCAAGAGCCCAAGAGGCTCCCATGCTTTATCAGCACACCTTCTCTCCTTGACCTGCCCGCAGGAGCAGCAGTGTCGTGGGAATAACAGATGGGATGGGGTGAGTTTCAACCAGCTGAACCAGAACCCTACATTGAGTGGCCCTTCACACTTTTGCTAACACTCCTATACCCTGCAATCTGGTGTCCAACTGGACCACTAGACAGCCCCCCTCCCCGCCCCAGATTTTGCCAGCACACCTGATAAGCCGGCTGGCATCTAGGAACCATTTTGTCCCATGGCCTTGTAAATTCGCAGAATCTCAGAATCACAGGTACCCCCCAGAAGTCCTCTAAACCAATCCCCTTACTTTAGAGGAAGGGAAACTGAGGCTCAAAGGAGCATGCAAAGGTACACAAGAGAGTGGAAAGAAGCAGGTCACACCTCTCTTAATGCCAAGGTGTATTCTTTTCATCCACAGCCACAAGAAGTCAATGCTTGTAAATCAGAGGGGTGGCATGGAAGGAAGGAGAGGCTCCATCATTATTCATTCATTCATTCATTCATTCATTTGAGGGGGGAGGGACAGAGGGAAAGAGTCTTAAGCAGACCCCATGCTGAGTGTAGAGACCAACATGGGGCTCAATCTCACGACCCTGTGATCATGACCTGAGCCAAAACCAAGAGTCGCAGGCTCAACTGACTGTGCCACCCAGGCGCCCCAGGAGAGGCTCCATTAATTGCCAGGGAATGATTTCATTTCCTGACTGGGTCCATAATCCTCTGTTGTCCTGGGACTTAGCTGAAAGTGCCATTAGCTTTAAAAGCCTTGGGAAACTCCCCGGACCCATATATAGTGGCTGAGTGGGAAGGGATCCTGGATGTCACCTTCCCAGCCTCCCCTCAGAGCTGGCACCCCTCCTATCACATCTCTGACCCAGATTCAGAAGAGCTGCTTGGAGGAAGCGAAGCTGGGCTTTAAGAGAGAGTAGAGAGTAGGCTGAGTTCCAGAGCAGACCCGGCGTGTGAAGGTGCAGGGCTGGGAGCACCGTATGGGGGGTGATGAGGGATAAGACCCCCCATGGCAGGCAGACCACGAACAGCCTCAGGAGCTGTGGGACAGAGTCCGACTTTATCCTAAGGGGACGGGAAGTACCAAAAGGTCTTTGTGAAGGAAAGGGACGCCTATCCCACAGTGTTTGTAAAAGCATGACTCTGGCTCTAAAGTCAAGAGCGGATGGGAAAGGCAAACCTTAAAGGACCTTATTGCAGGAATGATACATGGGCAAGAGCAGCAGAGACGCAGTCGGGGGCAGAGAAAGGTGGATTCACAGGCAACATCCTAAATGTTCTGCCCACCGATGATGGTACGGCTTCACCCTGGGACAGAATCATAACGTTTTCCCTTTCTAGGTCCTGTCGGGCGTGAGATGCTGCCCACGTGGAGTGAGTGTCAAGGTTCATCCACATGGCTTGTAGTCCAGATGTCCCCCCAGCGCAGGTCTGCTCAAGAACGAGGCCAAAGGGCTGAGGCGCCTGTGAGAGGGTAGAAGACATTGTTGGAAGACATTGATCGCAGTCTGCTTTACCTAAAGCAGGTAGCGAAGCCCGTCTGCTCAAGAAGCCTGCAAGAGCAACCTGGTCCCAAACACATTGCTCAACATCGGTAGCCAGCACGGGGTCCCCTCCATGGGCGCTGCAGCTGTCCCCAAGCAGAGTAGGCTCATGGGCTGACTCGGCCACACACGGGCCAGCCCACGGCATCCCCAGGCAGGGCAAGGCAAGCAACGGGGCTGCCCTGCCCACCAGCACCCCCAAGCCTAAGACCAACAGGGCAGCGTTCTGGTTTCCAGAGTGGCTGAGACCAAAGCAGCTCTTTCCAAATGGCATTCAGAGGAATTTGCCAAATCTCTGTGCCAGAGGAGAGTCTCAAACCTCCAGAAACGCAATACAACTCTATGGACATTCCAGACTTTGAAGCTTTTCTGAACCTGAGCTGTTTCTGATTCTTCACTTTGGAGTTTTAGATCAGGTTCACGTTCTCCACCGTCTTTCCTAATTCATTTAAGAACTTTCACCTTTTTTTTTTCAAGATTTATTTATTTGAGAGAGAGAGAACAGAACAGAGGGAAGGGCAGAGGGAGAGAGAGAACCTTAAGCAGACTGCATGCTGAGAGCAGAGCCCAGCACGGGACTGGATCTACCCACCCCAAGATCACGACTTGAGCCGAAATCAGGAATCAGAAGCCAAACCAACTGAGCCACCCCAGTGTCCCCAGACTTTCACCTTTTAAGTTGTATTCAGAGTCAAAGAGGAGAAGGCCAGTGGTCCCATTAAAAATCTTCATTTATTGGTCTATTTGGTGGCCTAAGTGCAGACAGAGTTCTCTCTGCCACCCACCCCCACGTGCATACTCAAGGGGGTTAATTAGCAACTTGCCCAAAGTCCCCAGCTCGAAAACATCAGAGCCAGGACACCAACACATGACCATCTGAATCCATGTCCCCTCAAGGCTCGTATCTCTTTATTGCTGCATTGACATCACAATCAAACATGACTCCCCAGTGCGTCCTGAAGTCCTTCAAATTTCCTGGTCACCTTGCAAAGGGAGCATACTGGAGTCATATGGGGCAGGTAACCTAACCTCGTCTAGCACTTGGGAGGCAATGTTCACACTGATTTCTGACAGACGAGCTGGCATTCGTGTGTGAGCAAAAGACTCAGCCAGCCTCTGTGCCCGGCTGGCTCAGTGGGTAGAGCCTGTGATTCTTGATCCTGGGGTCATGAGTTCAAGCCCTACATTGGGTGTAGCGCTTACTTTAAAAAAAAAAAAGACTCAACAGACAGCAAGATCTAAAGGCAGAGAAAGCACACATACCCTAAGTACCAGAAGAAGCTCTGAGTCCAGCTGAGCGCAGCATGCAGAAAGGAGATGAAATGGGAAAGGCAGTTATGGGCTAGACTGGCGGCAGGCAGGGGTGGGGGTTCCAAGGAGCCCAGAGTAATGAGCCTGGACTATATTCTAAGGGCAATTAGGAAGCCACGGAAGGATTTAAAGGAGGGAGTGTTGAAATCTGATTTGCATTTTTGGAAGATCACTCTGGCTGCCGAATGGAGGATTAGACCCAACACATACACATTTTCAAGTTGGTTTACAAGGGATGGCTTCACATGCCAAGACCCAACGGCCCAGACTTTTGGGACCACACTCCAGCTCCGTTCTGAGCCAGTACATTCTGTTACCTACTTGGCTCTAGTCCACACCACCTTGGAATTCTTTATTGGGGGGTGTGACGTCATCTATAAATTCCAGCCTTCACCTCCAGACACGGAGGCAGAGAAGGCTGGCTCTCCTTTCTGACAAGCTGGGCATCCTCTGCCTTTTCTTTTAATTACATTTACATTGCATTTTTAATTACACTACATCTTAAACATATTCCTACTTTTTTATTAGAAACATATTCTTAAAGACAAATTCTTTTAAGCATCATTTGTAGTGAATAGATAGCATTTTGCCATAGGGGTGATGGTGCTGAAGTCCTTCGTTGAAAGGATGTCAGTCCTGCCTCCCCTTGCCCCCTCCCCCAACCAAGCCCAGGGGCTTTCCTTCCTTGCAGGCGAGAGCGTCCACCAGTCAGATCTCTTATTTCACAAGGCTGGTAGGGCTTGTCACGTGCATGTGCCCTAGTTAAAGCAATCACTCGGAAGATGTGCACTCCAGGGCCTTGCTGGAGAACATAGACTAGAACCGACACCTCTCTCTTCCACCGCCAGCCCAACAGACTCCCTGATACTTAAGAACCTTTTCTATTAGCTCTCTCCCTCTCTCAACCGAGAGCTCCAGGAAGCTACCTGACAATCCGTGCTCCCAAAAGGATTCATCTTTTTCTTCCTAAGCTCTTCCCTCCTCTTTCCTAGCTCAATGAAAGGCATCACCAACTAACTAGCCCAACACCAAGTCAGACATGAGGTCTTTTGAACATTTAATCATACACACACACACACACACACACACGCTAATAGGTTAACATAAGTCAAGATCAACCTTGACTACTTACTGGTACCCACTCTATTACAACAAAGACCAGTTTTTTTCTACCACCCAAATAGCTAATTTGCCACACGCTTTCCATCCCCAGGAGCTGCCCCAGCTCAAATCAGCCTGCCCCTCAGCTGGATTAGCCTTCAACATACCATAGAGTTTCTGTGGCAAGGCATGGGAACTGTTCAGACTTCTGCCTGGAGCCCCTCAGGTTGCCTCTGCCCTTTGGACATGGCTGGACCCGTGCCTCGGCTCTCTCTGCTGTCCCTTCCAGGGCTCCCTCACCCTGCTTTCTCTGTTCCCACTGTTGAGCCCACAGTTCCCAGCCCACTGCCCCCTCCAGACCCTCTTACCTGCCCTCCACACAGGCTTTTGCCTCCGCTGAACGGCTGGCCCACTGAAGACCCATCCTCGACCCCCAGAAGCCTCTGGGCCGCCTCCCCAGGCCATTCCTCCTTCGGGCCTGGCCAGGCTTACTTCTCCCATAGGACTGGCCACAGTGCTTAACCCAGCCCTTTACTTGCCCCGTTCCTGCAGGGAATGAGAGTCCTGTGTGTCCAGCAACCTCCCCTCGGGTGAGGCTTGCATAGACCAAACCAGAAAGCCTTTGTTCTGCTGGACATGCAGGTGCCTGACCGCACCCGCACCCAGTGTCAGACTCCGAAGATAGAGAGGGGCAGGTCTGCGGTTAATGAGCCCTCTCCCCCAGCTGGTCTGATACTAGCAAAGTGGAGAGACCCCTGGCCCCATTACCCCGTCTCTTTCCCCGTGGGTCTCACCTGGGTGTCTGGGAGCTGTCCTTCAATCTCAGAACTGAGTGGAGGAGTCATAGACCTCTTTCTTTTTCCCTGTAGTGCTTCCTCTCGCACCGTGCCCTCCTCTCCCAATTCCACTTTAATAACAGTCGCTGCCTTCTAACAGCCCATGCCTGTCTTCTTTCTGACCGCACTCTGCTCCCTCAGCCGTACTTAGACCACTTGACTTCTTTGGAGCAGCAGAGGACACCCCAGGCATCCAGCAATGGCTGGATGGGAGAATTCCGGGCAAGAGCCGGGCCACCCTCCCCTCCCGTTCCCAGCAGGCCGCGCCTCCCCAACACCAAGTCCAGCTGTCGGCAAGCAGTTCACATAAGGCCCAAGACCTCCGGGGGACCAGGGACTCCTCCATGTAACAAGCAAAAGTCTCAGAGAGGAGGAAAGAACAGAGGATACTGGCAGAAATGCTGGCACTCTGTAGCCACTCATTATTAAACAATTATATGGACAAGAAGCTGACTACGTGGTAGGCAGAGAAATTTCCCACACACAAAATAAAGGGGAAATAGCCATTTGGTGAAGCAGAAGAGCCAGAAATAGAGCAGGTAACCCCCAGGATTTAGTTTTCAGCTACTCTTTTCATTTGGTCTGTTGTCTTAAATGGGAGGGGGGCCAGGGGGGGTTGGGAATACTCCCACAGTCACAAAGGCTGCTCCTGAGACCTACAGAGGAGCCTGTGGACATGCATGTCCCAACGGGAATCTAGATGCCAGCGCTCCCGTCCTAAACTCAGATCACCTGCCTCTATTCTGTCCTGGGTCACTTGCTCCTCTGGCAGCTTTCCCATGAATTTGCAAGTCCTTCCGGGGAAGGCAGGGGAAACATCGTCAGTGCTGTCTCCCTTCTCAGTGCCTCACACAGCTTTGACTGTCCTGAGAGCGTGTCACATACCTAAGCAGGCAGCCTTGGGCCGAGGTCTACAAATAAAGCTCGGAAACCAGGCTGGCCTGGAGCCCCGCTCTGCACTATGTGAGGCTCCAAGGAGACGATGCCTGTAGGACACGCAGGCTCTTGATAAATACAGACCCCTTCTTTGATAAACAAAGCAGCCTGCTTTTGCCATAGCATTGTCAAGGATGTTCTGAAATGGACAGAAATGTACTAACTGAAGCGGAAAATGTATTACGGCCTTATCAAAGACATGGAGAAATGCTCTTTGAAGGCAACCAGCCAGTCACATTGGGAGCAAAGGAAACAAGTTGTTGTTGTTTTTTTAATTGGCTGGCCATTAAATCTTCTTTGCTTAAGCTTTGAGTGTCCATAATGCACATTCCCCTTTCTTGGAGCAAGTGTTACGTGTCCACTCTGAAGATGCCCAGAGTTTCCCTGGAGGGGTCTGGTCTGCCCCTAACACCGTGTGTTCCATTATCTTGATATTACACACCCTGGATTTATCAGCCATGGTTCAACTGGTGATGGTAGTCTCAGATAATTTAGGAACCACTGTCACCTTCCCCTTTTGATATACAGTTACATCGCCATGTGGGACTTTAATAAAGCCCACCTCAAAGTTTCAAACTGGACCCATGGAGCTAAGTCTGCAATGATAAATTTTGTCAAAATAGGATATTCATTCCTTTCCTGAAAATGAAATGAAGATATGATTTAAAGTAACTTTTTCTCATTTACCAGCACTGAAATAATAATATGCTGGCCTTCCCAGGCACACATCAAACTTTCATACCCCCGACGAGAAGGCCAGGCAGGAGCTTTGGCATTGGACTCATTAGAAAGAATACTTTAATTAATAATTGTTATGTTGTTAACGATAACCTTTTAAATATCAGGGGAGTTTTAAAGTTTACAAAGCACACTCATCTGATTCTCATCCCTATTTTGCAGATGAGCAAACTGAGGCTCAGAGAAATTCAGAGGCTTATTCACGCACATGTAGCTGGAACCACCAGAACTGACTCCTAGCCCTTCACACTGTAGAGTGAGAGGATTTTGAGCTGCTTTCCCAGAACCGGAAATGGAGGTATGGAGCCAAGCAAAGCTTACTTGCTTTTTTCCAAAATGAAACATTGATGACTTTGCTTTAGGCAGAATAATTCAGGGAAAAAATAGATTTACTTGGTTCCAATTCTGTAGGGCCAACTCTTCCAAAATCAAATAGAAAGATCAAGAAAAAAAAAATCTGAAAATCTGAATCAGTTACATGTAGCTTCTGAATCAATTCAAGTCATAAATATTTATTGAATTTGTAAATATGAAGACTCAGGCTTTGGCTTCAAGGAGCTTACAGTCTAATAGAAATGATAAAACAAGAATGTGTGCCCGCACATGAGTGCACTGCCCCCACCCCGCCCCCCACAGGACAAAGGTCTACAGGGCGGAGGAGGAACCAGGGCATGGAGGTGAGGAGGGGACATTCAGGAAGGGTTCCCTGAAGAATGGACTGACAGGCTCTGGCACCAAAGGAGGAAGATGTGGATAAGGGCTCTGCCTCTACAAGGGCATTACCGAGGCAAAGTATGGGGATGAGCTCAAATAGGGGGAATGCCTGGCACTTGGTCCCGTTCACTAGTGTCTGCTCATTTTTGTTGAAAGAAGGAGGAAGGAGCCTCAGAATGGGGTTAAGAAAAAGCCATAGTGAGAGGAGATAAGCAGAACTGGTGAGCCAGCAGTTTGCCAGGCTGAACAAGGGAAGAGACAAGTCATGGAGCTGCCCGGCATGGTCCACTTCGCCGTGAGGCTGTATGTGTTTCCGGCTCTGAGTTTCTCAGCTGCCGCCCCTCCTACTTTGAGCAGTGGCTGCGAGGAGCAAAAGATGTGCAAACTGCAGAGCTCTGGACATCATTGAGGGTGTAGTGTCTATGGTCACAAGACCCCACTCTCTTGGTCTAGCGAATGGTTGGGGGGTGACGGGAGCAGCCGGGGAACAGCCCCCAGCGCCATGGTCCCTGCAGCAGGGCGGGAAGCACTGGATTGGGAGAGGAACCCAGAGCAGACTGGGAAAGTTCACACAACTTCAGCCACTGCCAGTAGCTCCCAGAGCTCCAGAAGGACAGGTTATGGCCAGTTTTTGGAGGGTCCTGAGATCCCAAAATAAGAAGAGATGCCAAAGCAGGGCTACCAGAGTTGTGGTGTATTTTAAAGCCTTGCAAGTAATAAATTAACACCTTTAATAATGAACATGCAGTGCACCTTGATTATGCTATTCAAAAGCCAAAGAGAGACTTTATATACAAGGATCGATTCATACGGCGACATATACTCGTGATGTAACGTGGCAGTAGGACCTAGATTTAAAGATAAGTGCTGAACCCCATTCTCTTTCCAGCCTGTCTTCCAGATCTCAGATGGAAAGGATAAACTCACTGGCAGACAACAGCAGAAGTTTATGTCTGAGACCCTTACAATTAGGAGACATGGGTCCCCATGACGCTCCGGCTTCACTTCCTTCCCTTCCTCCCACTCTTGCTCACCCCTCCCCCTCCCTACCCCCACCACCCTCCTGGCCTCGACCACTCCAGACTCATGGGGGTCAGCCCAAGTCTCCCATGCGAGTCCAATCACAGAATCACACACAAGGACAGGTCCACAGTCCAGGAGCGGGGCTTTGTCCCATGGTGCAAGGCGGGCTGAGTGCTCTCCAGGGCACCCTGCCTGGTTTGGAAAGACCCATGGGCACTGCTGCACAGCAGAGTGGTGAAGGCTACTTTCTGCTCCTTGGCTCGCTTGGCTTGTTCTCTGCTCTCTTCTTCTTGGCTCCTTGAGGCCCTGTGCAAACACTGCTGTTCCAAATGGCTAAAACCACTTGACGTTCAGTGTAGCAGTCCCTGTAAGAACTAAATGCATGCCCTGTGGTGGAATTCACTGCACCAAGAAATTAGCTCGTCCCACTGCCTACCAAGGATGCTCTACAGCTTTGCCAATGATTAGAAGAGAAAGAAACACCAGACTTTCTTCAGATGCCCCCAAAAGACCTTCAAAGTATATATTGTTCACCTGAAGCCGTGCCTATGACCAAGACAACATCAAAGCAAGCGGGGACAAATATATTAATCTGCTCATTCAACCAATCATCCCATATGCGTTTACTGCACACCTATTATGTGTCAGGTACTGGGGATACAGCCAGGAATAGGGCATGATCTCACCGAAAGCAGAGGATGAGGCAGGGGGACAGAAGCAGGCACAAGGAGGAGAGCTCAGTAAATGCCCTTCCAGGGTACTAACAGGTGCAGCAGGTAGCAGGATTAACCGAACCCCATAAAGCAGAGCTGAGCTGCCAGGCCCTCCTCTCCCTAGCAGTCTCGCTCATGCCTTCATCCTCTCCTCCTTTACTGAATTCTGACCCTCCTCCCATGCAGGGCCTCACTTCCTCTCCAATCTCCCTGTCCTCCTCTCCTAACCTCAAGCCCTGGGTAAACATAAAAAGCACACATCTTCCTGTGCCCAAGGCGTCCTCAGCCTGAGAAAGCTTTCATTCTTCATGCAAATGCCTGCTTTACACACGCTTGGCCATTTATTTATTTCCACCCCAGCCTTCAGAAGCAGGGGGACTTATCAGTAAATGTCATGGATTCCGGGTTGTTGTTTTTTTTTTTTTCCTTCTTTAAAGCTGCAGCTCTGACATCCAGCATCTGACAAGGATGAGTGCTCCACAAACAGAAAACTGAATGGAGCCCCAGAAGAATGCAGGCATCTTTAGAACTCCAGAGTTTTAGCTCAGTTCCCTGTGTCGAGGTGGTTTCTATCTGTGTCAGTCAGTGCGTCACAACACCAGCCTCCACCCCCACTGCTCAGCACCCCTTAGCAAGCGTCTGCCCACACAGTATCATCAACCATAAAAACTGCAACCAGTGTTGAAGTTACAACCACGGTTCTTTCTACAAACGGGGAGGGATTCGGTTCTGCTCAGTCAGTCCCCACTAAGTAGGTTACCCACGGAACAAACACCTTTCCTTTCCGTAAATTCAGAATGCCCTTGGCTCGGGTATATGTTCCTATGAGTTACCAATTCACTGGAATAAAATGTTCGCTTGCCTCCGTGAAGTTCCTTCTTCGTGCTGATGACAAGGATGGTTCCACAGCAGCCCCAGTCTGTGGGGACCAACGCTAAAGTCCCCACCTGCTTGATTTTAATCATCTTTCCCTTCAAAGGCTCCTTCATTGGCCCAGGTTAGACTTCACCTCATATGAACCTTCAACCCTGGCCATCTGCTTCCCCACCCCCTACGGCAGCTTCCTCTGCCTCCTCTAAATATCTCTTTCTGCATGGCTCTGCCCTCCCTCCCCTTTCCCTCCAGACCCCTCCACCTTCTTGTGATTTTGCGTTTTGCTATAAGTGTTAACTCTAGTCTCTGAGGCGGCCCTCAAGGCTGTGCCCAGAGCTAGGAGACCTCACAATCATTACAGAATAGAAACGAAGCACCCCGAACCTCACTCCATACCATACCCTCCTTGCCCCAAGAATCAGCTCTAAGAGTTTATGTCACCGCTATCACTTCGACTTAAGATTTCCCTGTTACTGTCGTATCCGTCCTAGCACCCAGGGTACTGCATACATTAATGAATATCAGTATGGAAGATTTCTGAATGCTTACTGACGCAGTATGCTACAACCAGCTAGAAAACAAAATAACACCGCTCAGGGGGAGGGAAATCTCTTTTCACCCAGCACTCACAATGGACATAAAGTTCATAAGAATGTAAAGATTAAGACCAAAGAGGTAAAAAGAATATTGAGATTGCCACTCTTCTGCGTGTGTATTATAGGCAGTTGGGATGCATAGTTATATTAAATGGAGCTTTGTAGGATGGAAAGAAACCAAAGAAGAAGAAGGGAGAGTTCTGTTTTGACTATTGCTCAAAAAAATTATTTAAGGTATCAGGAGCATCAAGGAAGAAGCTCCAGAGCAAGAAGTGGGATAAAAACACTGAGTGAGCAGTTTGGGAGAGGATCATCTTGGCTCCTAAAGCAATAGGCAGGAATGGAAATAGAGAGCACGCTTTTCTAACAAGAAGTTCACATTCATGCCAAGGAAGTGGGTGAGCACTGTCAGATATAATCAGACTTCCCCCTGTCTGACTCACAGGATGGGCTCTGGTATTTCAGACCCTAGCAGAAGGACTTGAGATTCTCTCCATGGCACCAGCCCAAACTCTGATTCACCGTAGGTTTGGGGAAGGCCTCTTTTTTGGTCCTGCTAAAGGGGTGGTGCCTTTGGGAAACTACTATTTACACACACATCATGGAAATCCCTTGAGGGAGGAGGGGCTGGCTCTTGAAGGGGTGCAGGAAAGCCTAGAGTGGGCTGGTTAATTCGGTTACAGTCAGAGAACATCTCTGTCCCTGTGTCTCATCTCTAGGAAAAGGCTGGATGTGGGTCCTGCTGACCAACTGCTAAGTGGAGTGTGACCCACAAGCTGTCTTTTCTCCACACTCTGCTGTCAACCAAGGCTCCAAACTTCTTTCTCAGAGTGAGACAATTTCAGTGGGGGGAGGGGGGGACCCAAACCAAAAACGTTTCCTTCTCAATCAAGACCAGTGTCTCTGCCCAGGACCCTGAGGGGTCCCATTCCCTGGTGAGTAAGCTTGTAGGCTGTGCCCCACACGGACTTCTTTGGGTTAAAATGGCTCTCCTGATGATCGAGTTCCACCCTACCTCCACTTCCCAGAACTGCATCGATGTACTCCTGGCCTCCTCCATGGGGAGGAGGGGTGCCTCTAAAACACCTCTCAGCTGGAGCCCTCTACCCAATTAACTGCACCCTCCCTTTATAATGAAAGATAATTCAGACGAAGAGGTGTTTCTCAACACAGGTGTTTCTAGAGATGCTTTGAGTAAGGTGTAGGGAGACCCCAGACCAGAAGGGAAGTGCCCAACACACCAACAGCTGCTCTAAGGGGTCTGGGTCATGGAGTGGGCGCAGGGCAATACCTTGTCTCAGTATTCCTCTACAAAAAGGCAGACCTGTTCTCTGACCAGGCCCTTGGGCCAAGCTGGACAGTACCCGTGTCTGGCTTCCAAAGGAACTTCCCCTCCTGGCCATCAGTCGCTCATCTTGAGTGACCTGAACAGAGGATGCTGTCAAATGCCCCGGGGGCATGCCTTTCTGCCGCTGGACTCAGAGGGTTAGGAAAGACTCTTCCTGAGCTCGAGAAGGGTCGAGGAAGGACAGGAGACCCTCCCCCCCCCCCGCCCCACACCCTGGTTCAGAGACTTGGGAACGAAGCTCTCCTTGTGGGAGCGTGGGTCACCGGGGGAGGCGCCGGGCAGAGCAGCCTCAGGAGCCCGGAGCCGCAGCTCCCCAAACCAGCTTCCTTGCAAAACCAGGAGAGGCGGCGAGCCCGAGCGGATCAGCCCATCACCCTCGCCGGCCGCTGGGAGGCCGGAAAAGTTCCTCCCGGAGCCGGGCGGGCTTGCCGGTATCTGTCCACGGTGCTGAAAGGTCCTCGCGGCCGCCGGGCCGGCGGGCTTCAGCGCGCCCTCAGCCTCCTGGCCGCCCGCTCTGCCCTTCCAGCCTCTTGCCCTGTCCTCTGCCCCGCGACACCGAAGCCTCTTCCCTCCTTCTCCCCCACCCCGCGCCCTCCACTCTCGAGCAGCATCAACTCCGCCGGCGCCCGGGTCCCCGCGCCCCCACCTCGTTCTTACGTCCGCCGAGCCCCTTCCCCCAGCGACCACCTCCAGGGCGCCTCTGTCACCGGGCTGTCGCCGCCGCCCCCCTCTTACCTTCTTCTTTCGGTCACGGGAGCGGTTCCTCCGCTTCCTGTTGGATTCCTCCTTCTCCTTCTGCTCCTGGAGGGCCTGCGCCTCGATGTCTTTGATTTTCTTCAGCTGTTTGGCCGCCTGAGCCATGGCGGGTCACGGTGCTCCGGTCCCCGCCTCCCGGACCCCTCACACTTGGCAATCCAGGTGGCGACACCCTCCCGAGGAGGAAAAAAAATGAGTCTCTGCTCCGCGGAGGGGGGAGCTTCTTAACCCACCGCGGGAAGGATGCGACCGGGTCGGCGGGGGAGGCGCCCGCGAGACGCTCGGAGGGAGAGGCGCGCCGCGGCTGCCCGGCGGCCCCCGGATGGCGCCTCCCGCCGCGGCCGGAGCACGCTCACCAGCGCCCGGGACGGGCTCTGGGCTCGGCCCCGCCGCCTCCCTCCCTCCGTCCCTCCCTCCCTCTCCTGCGGCGGCCGCGGCGGCGGCGGCGGCGGCGGCGGCGGCGCGGGGGGCGGGGGCGGGGAGGCGGCTGGTACTGCGGCGAGCCGCGAGCTGCTAGCGGGCCGGGGAGAGGCGGACTCCAGCAGTTAACGCAGGAGGGCGCAGGGGCCGCTCGCAGCCGGGGGGCCCGGCCGGCCCGACGAGGCTGGGCGCGCTGGGCGCCCGCGCTGGTGCATTGCGAGCGGCCGGCTACAGGCAGGCGGGCGGGCCGGGCTTCCACCACTGCAGTGCCGCCGCCGCCGCGGCCGCCAGACGCACGGGCCCCCGTGCCGTCGGGTCTCAGGGAACAAAGCCGACCACTCTACCCCGAGCTATTGGGGCACCGCGAGGGACCCTACTGCGGGCGGCCTTGCCGCGCCGGGGGGCAAGGGGAGGCTGCGGCGGGCGGCGGGCCCCGCGCCCAGGCGACCCCGCAGACCAGCGCGCCTGGAGGCGGTGGCGGAAGCCACAGCACCGCTGGGCGCGGAGGCCCGGACCGCGCGGCAGGGGCGGGGGCGAGGGCGGGGCTGGGGCCGGGCCTTGGAGCGCCCCCCCGCGGCGGCCGCGGCCCGCCTGGGACAAGCCAGCGCCGAGCCTCCGCGATCGTCCCGCCAGGGACCCCAGCGGAGGGGCGCGCGCGGTGCCGAGGCTCCCCGGGGAAGAGCCCGTCCCCCCCTCACCCGCCCCCCGTCTTTCGCTTAGAGCTTAGGGCCTTTCATTTGCATATTTGCCAATTATAGCTTGAAAACGTGTCCAAGATGAAGTGAGCAGTTTTCCCTTGAGTTCCCTTTTGACGGGAGTGGAACTAGGTTTTTGCACCAAGGACCGCCCACCCCCCCAATTCTCCACACTCTCACACACACACCCTCTCTCAACAACGCCGCCTTTTCCTGTGTTCAGCTATAAAGAACCACACACCTGGCGTTTGGGTCACGCAGCCGCAAAGGCAGGCTGCGGGAGGAGGAGGGGCCTTAAGCTCACCTACCCCCTCCTTCAGGCGACAGGCGGGAAAACTGAGGCCCCAACTTGGGAATCGCTGTCCCTTCAGTCTGGCGCTGCTCCCAACCCACTCCTTCCCACCAGGTAGGACGGAGCTCCTGGCCCACTTAAAGGTAAAGGTGGATTTTAGAAAATAATATTTAGGAGTTGGTAAAGTTTGATGAAATAGTCTGTTTCCTTCTGCCCTAAACTGAGGGCTTGATGCAGACATTTAACGAAGCACAGAGCAGAGCCTGGAGAGAGGAAACCTCTTTTGTGCCTCTCAAAGGGCTCTGAGCTGCAACCCCCCTGCGCTGTACAAACTTGGGGAGTGGTCAAATCACCCCA
Organism: Enhydra lutris kenyoni; assembly: GCF_002288905.1. NCBI lineage: Eukaryota > Metazoa > Chordata > Mammalia > Carnivora > Mustelidae > Enhydra > Enhydra lutris. Next base: position 38,632,315 of record NW_019154095.1, read on the forward strand.
CTTGCTCTCCAGACTCCATGCTTTTTCCCTTACTGGAACCTTACCTCCCTGCGCCTCCCACTCCCCCTCCATGTCCCTATCCCACCGCACACCCCTTCGCGACAGCCCCCCACACCACCACCACGCCTCTCATCCCCGCTACTCCTTCTTAGATGGGAGTCAGTAATTAAGGGGCTGGCTGAACTTTTGCTTTGACCATTGTCCTTCCCCGGGGCTGGGTTGTGGACTCTCTTCTTCTCTCTCTCTAGATCAGCATTGTCCAACCGAAGCTTAATGGGAGCCACGAATCCCAATCCCCTATGTGATTTAAATCTTCAAGTAGCCACATTTTAAAAAGTGAAAAGAAACTGGTAAAATTAATTTGAATGATTTATTTTATTCAGTGTAACCAAAGTGTTATCATTTCAACATGCAAACGATGTAAAATTATCAATGAGATATCTCACATTCTTTCATACTTCAAAATTCAGTATTTTATATTAGAGCTCATCTCCATTCAGATCAGGCACATTTTAGTTGTCTAAGGGGTTCATGTGACTGGTGCTTGCTGTATTGGACAGCGCAGCTCTAGATGGTTTCCCCAGGCCAGCCCCCCCAATGACCATGGCTATAATCAGCTTGCCCTGGCACAGACCTCTCCTCGGAGCCCCAGGCCCACATACCTGTGACCGGAGGTCTCCTGCCCGTCAGCACCTGCATCCCTGCCCGGCAACCCGCCCATTCACCCCTCACAACGCAATCACACTCATCTTTTCAAAATACACATCTGATCATTATCTCTTCTCAGCTTACCATCCTTCTTTTTGGCTTCTAGAACAAAGGTCAAAATCTTCTATCTGGCCTACGAGGACCTGAATGATCAGGCTCTTCCCAGCACCGGCTGGTCTCACCCCAGGTGCATCCTGGTACAGTGCTCCAGCCTCAACTGGTCAGTGCTGGCCCTCCACGGGGCGTCTGTCCTTGCTGCCCCTGCTGGGACTGCTCTGTCCCATTCTAACGGTCCTCTCAACCGGGCCCTAATCTGGTTCATTCCAACTCACTCATCCCCAACAAGGGGATCTTCACTTTGTCCAGGAGGCCCTTCTGGAGCCCCCGACTAGCTCTACCGTCTCATCATAACACCATCTGTGCCCCCTTCAGAACACCTGCTGTGAATACACTTTTACATTGGTGTGATGGTTTTGATTGAAGCCCGTCTCCCCCACTAGACTTTAAACTCTGTAAGGAAAGGCATAGTGTCTGGTTTGGCTCACCATGGTGTCTGGCACACAGGAGAGGCACAATTGACATGTGAGAAGGAATCAACAAGCCTACCACGTATGCGGGCTTATGGAAGAACAGTGAGACCAGTGGACGCTTACTTATCAGCACTTCCATTGCCCCGGGCATTGTCACCACTTTCCAGATGCGGGAGGGAAGTCACTTACTCCAGGTCTCGGCTCCTCAGTTGTGGAGCCAGGATTTGGCCCTAGCAAGCTGGCCCCAGAGCACCCATTCCTCGCCTCGAGGCTGTACTCAATTACTCAACTTTCTTATCTATAAACAAGGCCACTGGTAATACCTCCCTTGAAGCATTGTCAGGAGGAAGTGGGGGACAGGGAGAGCAAAGGTGAAATGATTCAGTAAAACAAAGTGCCCTGTGGAGCTTTAGTTTCCTCTTTTTTTTTAATTATAGTTGACACACAATGTAAGAATGTTACATTGGTTTCAAGTCTTCCAACAGCTCTCTCCGTGATGCCTTGTTCAGCACAAGTGTAGCTGCTGTCTGTCACCATACAGTGCTCTCCAATACCGTCGGCTGTATTCCCCAGACTATGCCTTTCATCCTCCGTGATTTATCCATTCCACACCTGGAAGCCTGCACCTCCCCCTCCCCTGCACCCATTTTGCCCATCCCCCCACTCTGCAACCATCATCTTGTTCTCTGCATTTATAAGTCTGTTTCTGTTTGTTTATTCTTTGGTTTTGATTTTTAGATTCTTTCCACACATACGTGAAGTTATATGGTATTTGTCTTTCTCTGATTTATTTCTCTTACCGTAACATGTCTTGGTCCATCCATGTTGTTGCAAATGGCAAGATCTCATTCTCCTTTATGGCTAATATTCCCATGTATGTATATCCCACATCTTCTTTATCCATTCATCTGCGGATGGACACTTGGGCTGCTTCCATATCTGGGCTATTGTAAATAATGCTGCAGTAAACTTAGGGGTGCATGTATCTTTTCAAATTAGTATTTTCATTTCCTTTGGGTAAATACCCAGTCGTGACATTATTAGAACATATGGTATTTTTATTTTTTATTTTTTCTGTGAGCTTTAGTTTCTTAAGGCAAGGAATGCAGAGATTGGACAAATTGTTGTCCAAGGTACCTTTCCGATCCAGAAGGCTGATTTCTCTTATATGTCAAAATCCTCTTAGGAAACTTCTGAAGATTAAAAAAAAAAAAAAATCTGAGACACAGAGGGGCAACGTTTTCATTAATGAACCGCGGGCAGTGAGTAAAAGGCCCTACCCCAGATCACCGTTAATGGTGGCAGCTCTGGCCCTGTATTTCCAAAAACCCCATGGAGGAAAGATGAAAGTCCTGTCCATGTCAGAGCTCCCTCATAGGGCAGTTCCCCTGGATCCTATTATGTATTAGGAAGATTGCAAACTGAGAAGGAGAAAATGAGATTGTGCTGTCTGAAGGCAAGTGTTCCCACAGGCTGATCTGGAGGGGGCAGAGAAGTCAGGGGCCAATGAGGACATAGGAGGGGACATCAGAGCAGCTGGAGGGCCTTAATTCCTCCTGGTCAGAGGACAGACAGTGTTGGGCATCTAGGGAGTTCTAGAGGCTTCTCATGGCCCAGACGATAATAATAATGATCATCTATTTACTGACAGTTCACGATGCCCTAGGCACTGCTACTCATTTACATAACATTTATTTCTCAACACAAAAGCCTTGTTACCCCTGCTTCCCAGAGGGGGCCACTGAGGCTGAGTGTGTTTCCCTGACTTCCCTGAGGTCCTTCATCTAATGAGACAGAGTCAGTATTCTGACCCACGCTGCCTAAGCCCAAGCCAGACTTTAAGGAAACCATCAAGTGACTGGTTTTGCCAGTGACTCAGCGGGTCCTCCTGCAGTGCAGAAGTTAATAGTAATTATGTGAGTTAGCTGCATTCAATAATATCCCCAGGCTGCCAACCAAAGAGTCAGCCTAGTCCTCTGGTGGTGTAGAAACAGAACCCACAGCACTCTGGGTGGCATCCAGGGACGGCCCCTCTGTGGTCACCGAGGGCCACCTTCTCCACAGCCACAGACACATCTGTTGAGCAGGTGGATGTGTCAGAGCTGTGACCTCTCTTTGGGCTCTTCTTGCCTTTTCTTGCCCTCAAGTCCTGTGTGCACTCAGGCCAAGGGCTGGCTGCGCACTCAGAGGCGTGGGACAGCAGCGGTGGGGAGCTGTGAGAGACCCCTGCACGGGGGACAGCCCCTAAAAGCCCCTTTTCTTTCTTTCTTTCTCTCTGGTGACGATTAGGACTCACTTTAGCTGTTAAGTAAGAGAGAAAAGGATCCATTTTTATAGTTTTGCTTTCTTCCCTCAGATTTCCAACTGGGTCCCTCAACCCCATTCTGTTATGATGGGTTTATGCAACTAGACTGATTTGTGTTCTTAAAAGAAACATTATTAATAATTAATAAACCTTCCCAAGATAAAAGCTGCCTCCTGGGCTAAATAATATAAAGAGCTAAAATACGCTGAATGTCCCAGACATCGCTCTGGGACATATTTAACCCTCCCAGCATCCTCAGGGTTAGGCGTCATCAGGATGGTCGAAGTTTTACAGGTGAGGGTACTGAGGCGCTGACAGAAGAAAATACCTTCCCCAAGACCCACGACCAGTAAGCCACAGGGTGTAGTGTTGAACCAAAAATTCAGGGTCTATGCTTTTATGACAATGTTAGAGCTGATAACCGAGACTGAGCCTGAGGCCTGGAGATGCTCCCTAGTCCGGCTCTGCACCCTTCATCCCTTTTAGGAAAGATGGAGCCAACAAGCATCTACCAGCGCCTGTCCTCTGTCCTCCTCTGAGGACAGAAGCTGCGCCCGCTACGGGTCCCAGCTGTCCAGCACAGTGTCACACCTCGCAGTTGCTCAATTCAAGTTTGAGCCAGGAAAGGTCATTGACTAGGCATGAGTGTTGAAGGTGGAACAGGAAGACAGAAGCTAAGAAAATCTCAGGATCCAAAGGAATTGCCTTTCCATCGCCCAGCCAATGGGAGAATTGGATTCTCTGCTTACTCGTACATTTCCAGGCCAGATCACTCCCCAGACTGCCTGCCCAAAGGGCCACTTCTCTGCCCCACCTGGAGTCCAAAACATGTCCCCAGAGTAGGTACACATTGGCCTCTGCTCTGCCCTCTATCGAGATGTAGAAATTACATGAATTCTTCTTCTGTGTGAATCCCTTTAAATATTTGAGGAGAACTTTCCCTTCTCCCCTTTAATACTTGTCCAAAACAATGTCAGGAATTCAGAGCAAGGGTCAATATTGAGCTCAAGAATTCCTATTTCCTACAAATCAAAACCACAATGAGATACCACCTCACACCACTCAGAATGGCTAAAATTAACCAGTCAGGAAACAACAGATGTTAGCGAGGACGTGGAGAAAGGGGAACCCTCCTACACTGTTGGTGGGAATGCAAGCTGGTGCAGCCACTCTGGAAAACACCATGGAGGTTCCTCAGAAAGTTGAAAATAGACCTACCCTACGACCCAGCAATCACACTACTGGGTATTTACCCTAAAGATACAAATGTAGTGATCTGAAGGGCACGTGAACCCGAATGTTTACAGCAGCAATGTCCACAATAGCCAAACTATGGAAAGAACCTAGATGGCCATCAACAGGTGAATGGATAAAGAAGACGTGGTGTATATATATATACAATGGAATACCAGGCAGCCATCAAAAAAATGAAATCTTGCCATTTGCAACAACGCGGATGGAACTAGAGGGTATTATGCAAAGTGAAATAAGTCAATCAGAGAAAGACAATTATCTTATGATCTCACTGACATGAGGAATTTGAGAAATAAGACAGAGGACCATAGGAGAAGGGAGGGAAAAATGAAACAAGATGAAACCAGAGAGCAAGAGAAACCATAAGAGACTCTTAATCTCAGGAAACAAACTGAGGGTTGCTGGAGGGGAGGGGGGTAGAAGGGACGGGGTGGCTGGGTGATGGATACTGGGGAGGTTTTATGTTGTGGTGAGTGATGTCAATTGTGTAAAACTGATGATTCACAGACCTGTACCCCTAAAACAAATAACACATTATATGTTAATTTAAAAAAAAGTATTTCTATTTCCTGTCCAAAGTTTACAAATAAAAGCAACATACTGTTTTAATCATTGAATTTTCAAGGGTAGAGTTTGAAGAGATAAAAGAGCCTATAATCCAGGGCACCTTGGTGGGGGGGCGGGGGCTCAGTCCGTTATACACCAGTTCTGGATTTCAGCTCAGGTCATGATTGCAGGGTTGTGAGATCCAGCCACTCCATGGCTCTGCACTAGGCGGGAGCCTGCCCCTCCCCCACCTCCCTCTTCAAAAAAATTAAAAAATAAAAATAAAGAGCCTATAAGCTGAAGTGTTCAGAGAAAACAGAAAAATAGGACATGTTTTACATTTGGATTCTTGGAAAATGCTGGAATAAAATTCATGTATCCACTCGACCTGACCTGGGCATTCGGAGTCCTTCGGTAACCCCGCGTGGCCTTCTACACCTCAAACTCTGGCCCTCTTCTCTCCTTTGTCTCTCTCCACAAAAGCCCTTGTCTTCCACTTCAGAGAAGAAATGGAAGCAACCAGGCTGACCACCCTCAGCTTCTTCCTCATCCTCACCGTTCATACTCATCTACACCAACCTTCTCAAGAATGCTTTTTCTTTGGTTTATCCTCCAAAGCTCATCCTCTCTCCCCTCCTCAGAAAATATGGCCACGAATTCTCCCTTCCTTTCTAAATCTCCATGAGTGTCTCTCCACCAGCTCCTTCCACTAGGCCTGTGGATTCCCCACAGGCCATGGCTGCTGGATGACCCTTCCTCTTCCCTCCACAGCCATGACACCAGGAGGGGGTCAGTTCACTCCTCACCCTGAATTCTGTGTCCACATTGCAGAACCCTTAGTCACATTCCTGTCTTGACTTTAACTCCCTGGAGCATTTGACCAGTTACGTACTTCTCTAGTTTCTGAGACCCTGCTCTCCTGTCCTCCTGTCTCCTGAATATTCTGTTTGGGGGTCATTAACAGATGCTTCCGGTCTGGCCCTTTTTCTGTTTATCACTTCTCCCTCCATGGTCTCAGCCTTGGGTTCAACTAGCACCCACCTGGCAATGACACTGAAACTCTAACCCTGCTTTGACCTCGCCCCCCTATGACCGAGATAAGCAATGAGCACGAGGCCTCCTAGACGGGGTCAGATGTCCCAGTCACCGCCCCTCCTGGTATATCTAGTCCAAGTTAATGGCATAACCATCCATCTGTTCTCTGGAGCCAGAATCCCAAGAAGTTCCCCTACCTTCCTCTCCTCTACATGCCCAATCCACTGTCCGCTGGAGTACAGAGTCTTTCTTCAAAATCAGTCCTAACTTTGAATGTGCATTCACGTCACCTAGAGATCTTCTTAAAATGCAGATTCTGGGTCAGTAGGTAGACACAGCTTGCAACAGCACCCCTCTTCTCTGCTCCACCCTACCCACAACTTAAATGTGACACCATGTGACACCACTAGCATCGAGACAGGGAACATTTTCAGCCCTCAGCAGGCTCCCTCCTCCCTCTCAGCACCACCCCCCACCGCCAGAGTTAGGCACTCTTCAGACCTGTCACTTTCAATGGACTTTGCCCAGGTTAACTTCGTTGGGATGGAATCCCGCAACACAGAGCCCTTTCTACAGGGTTCCTTTCCCTCCGCATTCTGTCTATGAGATTTATCCGTGGTCTTGCACATTTCAGCAGTTTGCTCTCTTCCATTACGGTGTGGCATTGCATGGCATGAATACACAGCAATCTGTTCATCTAGTCTCATGTCAGTGGACCTGGGTGGTTTCCACTTGGAGTCCACCATGAACCGAGCCACTGTGCACTCAGCACTCATTGTATTTCTCTGGGGAGACAGAAGCCTGCATCTGTGTTAGGTGTGGACGCGGAAGTGAAGTTGCAGGACCATCTGGCATACATATATTTTGCTTTTCCAGAGTGGACACACCAATGTGCATTCCCACCTGAGACATAGGAGAATTGAGTTTGTCTGGGTTGGAGGTGCCACAGGGTGGGATCCTTCCGCTGGCCACGCAAGAGGACATTCCAGGTGTCTCTCCTAGCTTCTTCTCTCTCTCTCTTTTTTTATGATGTTTATTTCTTTGACCGAGAGAGAGACAGTGAGAGAGGGAACACAAGCAGGGGGAGTGGGAGAGGGAGAAGTAGGCTTTCCGCTGAGCAGGGAACCCGATGCAGGGCTCGATCCCATAAGCCTGGGATCATGACCTGAGCCCAAGGCAGACACTTAACGACTGAGCCACCCAGGCACCCTTCTCCTGACTTCTTGCAGCTGGGGCACTCCTGGGCTTGGAGGCGGTGATCTCCCTGTGTCTTTGCCTTGTCTTTCCCCTGTGCTGTCTGTCCCTGTGCCCCAATTTCCCCTTTTCATAAAGACACTAATCACATCCAACTAGGGCCCAACCTAATGACCGCAAATTTTTTAAAATGATAAATGTGCATTTTGTTTGAGGGCTTTCATGTGGAAGGGAGAACAAATTTATTTAGAACAGCTTAGAAGACAGAACAACAATCGTGCCCGCCTCTTTTCCCTTTAGCCACGTAACCCATGCTTATCCTTCAGATATTAGATCAAATGTCATTTCTTGCCAATAAGGCTTGTTTGCTTGTTTGCTTGCTTCTTTTTTAAAATTGAAAGAGCTTCTAAAATGTATTAGTAGTTTCAGGTATACAACATACTGATCGACAATCTATACCTTACACATGCTCACCATGATAAGTGTCGTCACCAGCTGTCACCATGCAATGCTATGACAATATTATTGACTCTATTTCCTATGCTGTACTTCATAACTCGATCATTGGCAAAGACTCTTTTTCTAAATAATATAGTCCCATATTATATACACAGATGAGTGACTCGTCCTAAGGTCACATTCATGAGTACTGAGGCTTAGGACTGCTACATCTTTTAGGGGACACAATTCACTCCATAATACTCACTTCCCTCCTTTATTAAAAGCCTTTCAGAGCTTCCTTCCTATTACCTGCCAAATGAAGAAAAGGATCCCCAAGGGTGACTCTTAGGGTTCCCCTTGGCTTGGTCTCTTCCAGCATTCAGTCATCTCTCCCACATCCCTTCATTCCGCCCCCAGCAGAGGACAGTATCTTGCACTCTCATAGCACTAACTGGGTTCTCTCTGCCTGGACGGTCCTGTCCTTCTCTTCCTTTTGGATGCCCCCCTCCATCCACACAATTCCAACCATCCAACAAGGGGTAGGCATAGAAGAGCCTTCCCAGACATGCCAGTCACCAGAAGCCATTGGGTTCCATGCATATTGTTGTTAGGACCTATCACAAAGCTTAGTCACTCCCTATTCACGTCCCTCCATCCTACTGGTCACTCTCGGTTCAGCTCAAGTACACCGTCACCATACCCCATTCACCCACAAGGCGATGACTAACCACCTGCTGGGCACCAGGCACCGTGCAGAGCTGTGTTCGCTGTCTCGTTGGAGCCTCATCAACAGTCTGGGTTACAGGACGTGGTGGTACAGAGCACAGGTAAGTGACCGGTCCCAGCATCACCCTGAATGACAGACACCACCCAGGTGGTTTGTCTGTATCACTACAAATCCTCTTGCATACAGCCGCAGGGGATTCTGAGCGACTGATGGGAGAGAAGGGGGAAGACCCTGGGGACACAGCAGTCCCTGGCGGGTTGAGGGCTATGAGTCAGCAAAAGAGTTGAGAAAGAATGGCCCCAAGGACTGGAGGAGACCCCATCACCAGAACTGGAGCCAGTGGATGGATGGAAGGTGCCCAACTTCGGGCTGGGAGTTAGGAGGGGCCCACAGTGCGCTGTATGCATGTGCGCGTCCCCAGCACCGTGTGCCATGTTAGGCCAGGAATGTGTGTCAGTTAAGTGTCTGCGAATGAAGACAGATGAGGGAGCAAGTGGAGGAGGGGAAGAAGCTGCAGGCCCTTTATGGCCAAATCTCCTGCTTCAAAATAGGGCCCCAGCCCTCTTAAAATCTTTGCCTTTTTCCCGCATACCTTGCACCAATTTTCAGCCTTTGCTGTCTGCAGCTCCTCTCCCCTTTCCTCTCCAGACCATCTCCCCAGCCCACCCCCGACTCCTGTTCCAGAGCAGCTCTTGGTCTCCCATGTGATATGGCCCAGCGGCGGTATTCCACACAGCGGATCACTCCTGCCTCCACAAGCACGGATGCCCTCGGCTCTCGGGCCACCTGCCGGCTCTCGGGGCACCTGCTGGCCGGCTTCCCCCTGAACTGTCTGGCTGCTCCCTCTTGCCTCTCTGCTTTTCCTTATTGGCAGCCCAGGGCTCTCTCCACGGACCACCCTTTTCCTTCAGCCCATACTCTGGTGCCCAGCTGGTCTCGTGGGCTTAGCTCCATGCGTCTGTCGGTGGCTCCCACACACACTTCTTCAGGCTCCACTCTCTCCTGAATGTGGGTCCAGCATCCAGCCACGGAAGCATCGTCTCCTTTTGGATTTCTAATAGGTTGCCCTAAGCCCAGCGGCTCCCCACATGCCCAGTGCAGAGTCCCTGCTGTCTCCTCACTCCCTGCGCCTCCCACAGGCCTGCCCATCCCACATAAAGGCCACTCTGTTCCTCTGGATGTTGAGAACAACAACACTGGAGAGCTCTTGACTCCTCTTTCTACACCATCCCAAGTGCGGTTTGTCAGCCATTCCCACCGGCTCTGTCCTAGAATACATCTGGAAAGGAGTTGCACTTCGCCAGCCCCTCCACCTCACCCTCGATCAAGTCGCTGTGGGTGCTCGTCTGAGGCAGCCAATGGTCTCTCTGCTGCTTTCCCTGCTTCCCCATCTGACATCTCAAGTCAGGAGCCCAGGAAGCTTCTGTCAAAATATAGGTCAGACCATGTCACACTTCTCTGTTCAAAACCCTCCAACAGTTTCCCATCTCAGAGGAAAAGCCAACACTGCCCCCCACCCCTCCGCACCCTGCCCTGCTTCCCCACACACCGGGACCCCTCCCTGACCTTCCACTACTCTGTTCCAGACACACAGGGCGCACTACCGCCTCAGGGCTCCTGCATCTGCTGTCCGTCTCATCCCTAACACCCACCCGCTTGGCTCAGCCTCTTGCTCGCTCCCGATCTCTACTCACAAGCTGCTTTCTCGGTGAGGTCTTTGTGTGAGTTAGCTTGCTCGGGCTTCCAATGAAAGCATCAAGACTGGGGGTCTCCAACAACAGGAATTTATCTTCTCACAGTTCTGGAGTCTGGAAGCCCGAGAACAAGATGTCTGCAGGGCTGGCTTCTTCGGAGGCCTGTCTCCTGGGCTCGTTGGTGGCCACCTTCTACCCAGGTCCTTCTGTGGTTTTCCCTCTGCCTGTGCTCTAATTGCTTCTTCTTTAAGGTCACCAGTCCTAGGGGCTTGGTACCTACGCTCATTATCTCATTATCTCACATTCCTCTGTAAAGACCCAATCCTCACATACAGTCACACTCTGCGGGGCTGAGGGTTCAAACCTCAACATATGAATGGGGGGCCAAGGCGTAATTCAGCCTGAAACAGTCTTCCCTCACCATTTTACCTAAAATCCCACCCCCCTCTACCCCACGCCCTTCGTTTCTCCCTTCCCCTGTTTATATATTTCTTGCCAGCCCTTATCATGCTCTGTCAAACGACGTGTGGTGGCGATGTCCTGTGGTCTCCTCTCTCGGCCCCACTGGAGTGGAGGCCCGCATGAGAGCAGGGGCTTCTGTCTGTTCTGTTCCCTGAGTTATCCGCAGCGCCTCTCACGGAGCCTGGTATACAGCAGGCCCTATGCCAATATAAATACAATTAACATAGATCATTAACATACATTTAATTCATTAAAGCCACAACTGTTGTTTGCAAGGCCTCCAGAGCGTCCTGGTGCTCGTATTTCTTCCTTTGATTATTTTTATTAAAGGTTTTGAAATGAGCTTTGAAAATAGACTCATCATCTAAAACATTTGCCATCGTCATTCATGACATGCCTTTGCTCATTTATTAGCAGACTGTTTTCTCCCTGGTACCTTTTCCATCAATTCAACTGTAAGAAGCCTTTTCGTTTCTTAACCTCTTTTTGGAACCAGAAAGCATGTAATTTTTTTTTTCCCTCTTGCCCTTCTGCTTGGTATTTAAAAACACACTCTGAGAGGCATAAATGAAGCTTTTTTTTCCCCCTTCAGTGAATTTTCAGTAATTGTGGGCCCTGCTTTATGAAGACTCAAAGTACAAAAAGTTGAAGATGCCAAAAACAGTGAGTAAAAGGAGGGGGCACAAGGGGAAAGATGATTGCTTTGCTCAAAGGTACTTTTTTTTTTTTTAAGATTTTATTTATTTGAGAGAGAGAGAAAGAGTGATGGGGAGGGGGAGAGACAAAGAGAGAATGAGAAGCAGACTCCTCTCTGAGCAGGGAGCCTGATGTGGGGCTTGACCCCAGGACTCTGGGATCATGACCTGAGCTGAAGGCAGACACTTAACTGACTGAGTCTTCCAGGTGTCCCTCACAGATCCTTTTTTTTTTTTTAATTGTTTTCTTTTTAAGGATTCAGCATCTTTAATAATGGCTTTCCCCTGGAGCTTTCTACATGTGGCTAGACGTATGCTTTTTCATTCCTGAAGTACTAGTCTGAGCGCTGGGTTCGAGAACTGAGTTGACTATAACTATCCCAGTGTTCTTTGGGTAAAGGCCTTCTCATAACCTTTTTATTTCTTCCCCTTAGAATCTCTAAATGGCTGCTCTGGGCCGCAGTGTTGGGATCAAGGGCTTGTGTAAGGACTGGGTGGCAGGGTGGTGGTGCAGAGTTGTGTGGAGGAGTCCGGGAGGGAAACCAGCCCCACGCACCTCTGCCCCCAACTCTGTGTCTGTTACAGCTTCCTCTGATCTCCCCTGTGACCCAAGGGAAAGGTAACCACAGAACGGGATTCCAAGATTTCAGAGAGAGTCCCCCTCATCCATCGGGTCTTCAATATCATGAAGGAGGGCAGCCTCCAGGACCCCTGATGGAACCATGGGATGTCAGAGCCAAAAGGCACCTCTATGATCCTCCCTCCCTCATCCTGCCAGGGAGGAAACAGCCACAGGGAGGGGATGAGACTTGCTCGAGGGTTCCAAGAGGGGCTGTGAAAGAAGGCCAGGTTTTCCTGAGACATCCTAAGATAGCAGCCCAAGAGACAGCGGTGTTCAAGGGAGGAGACAGCCCTCTGGATGCAGCTGAGGGGGTATCTCAGTGTGAGGGTTGCCTGAGGTGCCCCTTGCCAGGTGTCCCAGTGCAAGGTCCTGCCTGAAACAGAGAGCCACACAGGTAGCAGGTGGGCCTGGACAAAGGTGTGGAAATGGTTAGGCACAGGGAAGGACGAGGAGGGAAAGACCTGCCAGGAGCCCTCACCGGTGAGTGAGCGGACAAGAGCATCCTGCCCCAGCCCTCGGGGTGGCACCCCAAGGGGGAGCCAGTGACCCCTCTGACGGGGGCCTAGAGTCAGTACGTTAAGAACATACTGACTGAGGGGGCACGAGCCACCCCCATGGTATCTGAGCTCCCACTCTAGGGAAGGGTGAACCCCCAGCTCATTTGGATTGAAGGCACGGTTTCAATTCTCTTACAAAGGAAGTCAAGTCACAGATTGGTGACCTACAGATCCCAGAAACTAGGCGGGGGGCGAGGGCAACATGCAGTGGGAAGGCCAGTCCTCCAGCGCGGGTCAGCAGTCATCAGGGGACCGACTGAGAGCAGGGAAGCAAACACCTACCATTTAAGGAGGTGATTGGGACGGAAGTCACTAACTTTGCATGGACTCAACTCTGAGTGGTGATTGTATAGGTGCCCCCAGAAAAGCAAAGGGGGAACTTGGGGTGAGGATCCTAAATGCCCAGACTCGGGCACCTACGTGGCTCAGTTGGTTAAACGACTGCCTTCAGGTCAGGTCGTGATCCCGGAATCTCAGGATCGAGTCCCGCATCGGGCTCCCAGCTCCATGGGGAGTCTGCTTCTCCCTCTGACCTTCTCCCCTCTCATGCTCTCTTACTCTCTCTCTTTCTCAAATAAATAAATAAAACCTTTTAAGAAAATAAAATGAAATAACTGCCCAGACTCTCGGGGCACCTGGGTGGCTCAATCCTTTAAGTATTGGACTCTTGGTTTTTGGCTCAGGTCCTGGCCCCCCCCGGGCAGAGGAGTTCCCTGCTTGGGATTCGGTCCCCCTCCCTCCCCCTTCCCCTCTGCTCCTCCTCCTGCTCGTGCTCTCTCTGTCCCTCTCCAAATAAATAAATAAAATCTTAAAAAAAAAAAAAAAAAGAAAAAAGAAAAAAAAGGAAATGCCCAGACTCTGCGCGTTAGCAGGGTTGTCATACTGTCGAATGCCAAGGCATCAACTCAAACTAGCTCTTTTCTCATCACACTGCCCAGGGATCAGCTCTGTGCGTTACTGAACCTCAGCAAGTGGGAACGCAGCTCTGCGTGTCTCTCTCATTCCATCATCGCTAGGCCTTCAGCCTCATCCAGTGTCTGGCGTAGAACTCAGTCCGTGTTTGTTGAGTGAATGAATGAGACATATCGCTATACACACAATCACACACAGCCTCAAAATGACAATCAGGTTGTGTAACCACAGGAGAACCCCCTGCCCTCTCCAGGCTTGCCGAAGGAGCTCTGCATGCTCCTTCCATCTCGAATATTCTCAGATTCCATGAAGCCATGCAAATTTAAAATCCATTTCCCGTCTCCCAAGACCAAACACAGACCTCCAGAGAGATACATAGATCAGCATGAAGAGTTTCAAATCTGCCTAAACATAAGGTGTGGAGTGTTCTGTTGAACCTTTCAACAGAGGTTTGGTTTGGGGTCACATCCACCAAAAGGTGAAAACGCCCCCCACCCCTGGGTGACGGGGCAGCCCAGAGCGAGGACAGAGGGCGTGGGAAGCCAGCCACCTCCTCAAAGGCATTTCAGAGGAAAGGGAGCAGAGCAGGGTGAAAAAAAGAGAAAAGGAACAAGAGGAAAAACACAAGAGAGAAGGAGCAGAAGGAAAGCAAATGTAAGAGCAGGGCAGTTTGGGGGGCCAGAGAATTTGAGTAATGTCCCCGGCGGAGGTCACTTCAGTCAGACTCAGGTACCTACCGAGCCTATCTCCGGCATGGCCCCTGTCGGAGGGCGTCGTGGTGGCACTGAGCACCCGTGCTGCCGCTGGCCCACGGCGCAGCAAAACCTAGAGGCCGCAGGAAAAAGTGAAAAGCGGTATGAGTTAGCCCAGATGCGTGATGAAACATGGCCACACAGTGGAAAACTATGCCCAGGTCGTGCAGTATGTGTACAAGCTCTCCAAGATCCAGCAAATGAACTACAAGGACGATGAGGAACAGCGCTGGTGGGAGGCTCCACCTGGGTCAAAAAGCAAGAGAGTGGAGCTATTGCAGAGAGCCACACACTTATTTGTAGACAAATATTTCTATGCCTAGACACGCAGAGAAAATGTCTGGAAAGACACAAGGGAATTCTTAACTAGACTGCCCTCAGGGAAGGGAACAAGGAATTAGGAAGTAGGGCTTTAACTTCTCATTGTGTGCATAACCTTTTCGCAGTTTTAATTCTTTAATGAGGGGATGTCTTAGTTACTACTAATCACTAGCTAACTGCTACGAAGCCCAGCATTTATAGGCTCTTCGTTGGTTGCTTTGCGTTTCCCCTGCACCCGTCTCCCCGAGTCTTGGTCATCTCCTGGCAGGACCTTGATGAAGCACTCACGTTGGCGCCAGCGTCACGCTGGTTAAGATGGCTCTATTTCTTTCTCGTTGTTCCATCTTTATCCTTCCCATGAGCCTGTCGGCGGCTTCCCAGCTCTTCTCCCATCCATCACCCAGTGCTGCTCTGCTGGGTGGCAGTTCCCAACTTCCCACAGCCCCAGACCTGCCGTCAGGGCAATCTCCCAGAAGACCTAGGAAGAAAACACTGATCCCAGCTCTCCTTTGTCTCGTTCTCTCTCTCTTTAAACTGTAATGACATATAGACCATAATTTTACCATGTTAAGCATCATTAAGTGTTTGGTGGCACCAAATCCACTCACACTGTGGCGAAGCCATCCCCACGATCCATGTCCAGAACCTTTTCATCTTACCACACTGAAGTTCAGCACACACTAAACCCTAACTCCCCGTCCCCCTCCTCCCAGCCCCTCCCTGCTGGTCTCCGTTCTGCTCTGTCTCTATGAATCCGACTGTTCAGGGTTCCTCACAGGAGTGGAATCATATCATATTCGTCCTTTTGTGTCTGGCTGCTTTCTCCTTGCATAATGTCAAGTTTTATCCTCATTGCACCATGTCAAAATGCTCTTCTTAAGCCTGGACAATACCAAGTTGTATGTATGTCTGTAACACACTTGTTTATCCATTCACCCATCCGTGGACACCACTTTTTGGCTATTGTGAATAATGCTGCTTTGAATAACTCTTGTTTTGTTTTAAAATCAGATTTAATCAGGACGCCTGGGTGGCTCAGTCGGTTAAGCCGCTGCCGTCGGCTCAGGTCATGATCCCAGGGTCCTGGGATGGAGTCCCGCATCGGGCTCCTTGCTCAGCAGGGAGCCTGCTTCTCTCTCTGCCTGTGCCTGACTCTCTGCCTGCTTGTACTCTCCTGCTCTCACTCTCTCTCCCTCTCTCTTTCTGACAAATAAATAAATAAATAAAATCTTCTTTAAAAATAAGATATAATCAGATAGAATCTATATATAACAAAATATACTCATCTTACATATGCAGTCTGATCAGTATTGTCTAGATATGGAATATTCCCATCACCTGAAGAAGTCTCTTGTGACTCACAGTGGTCAATTTCTCCCCCCACCCTGAGGCAACCACTGGTCCACTTTCTGTCACTAGAGGTTAGTTTTTTACTTTTATGTGTACACAGAATGATGCAAAAGGTACTCGTTTGAATCTGGCTTCTTTTGCTCAGCATTATGGTCTTGAGATTCGTCTATGTTGTCAATACTATGTCAGTAGATTTCCCCCTTATTTCAGAACAAGTGTCCCGTTGTATGGTTACACCACGTTTGTTCATCCACTCCATAGTTGATGAACACTGCGCTCATTTGTGATTCAAGCTGCTATGAATAGTTGTGTATAATAAATCTTTGGGTGGACAGAGGCTTCCATTTTTCCTAGGTGAATACCTAGGAGTCGGCTCAAGGGGAAGTATGTGGTAAGTTTGTGTTTAACTTGGTAAGAAACTGTCAAACTCTTTCTCAGTGTGGTTGTACCATTTTCTATTCCCACTAGCAGTGTCTGAGAGTTCAAACTGCCCCAAGTCTTTATCAAAACAGTAAGGTTTTCCGTTCTAGGTGTGTAAAGTGGTATCTCAGTGTGGTTTCAGTTTACATTTCCTCAATGACTAATAATTCACATGTTATTGGTCATTTGTATACCTTTTTTTTTTTTAAGGATTTTATTTATTTATTTGACAGACAGAGATCACAAGTAGGCAGAGAGGCAGGCAGAGAGAGAGATGGGGAAGTAGGCTCCCTGCTGAGCAGAGAGCCCGATGCAGGGCTCGATCCCAGGACCCCGAGATCAGGACTGGAGCCAAAAGCAGAGGCTTAACCCACTGAGCCACTCAGGCGCCCCCAATAACCTTCTTTATTGAAGTGTTGCTCAAGTCTCTTGCCTAGTTTTAAAAATTGGATTGTCTGTCTTATTGTGCTGTAAGCATTATTTATATATTCTGAGTACAAATCTTTTGTCAGATTATGTATTGCAAATATGTATATCTCCTGGCCTGTGGCCAAACTTTTCATGTTTTAATGATGAAGAGAAAATTTGTATTTTGATAAAATCCAATTTTATTTAAATTTGTATTTTGATAAAATCAATTATTTTATGGTTCATGTCTTTGGTGTCCTACGTATATTTTGTTTGCCTTCTTTTGCTCATCGTTATTCCTAAAATTCATTCATTGCAGGCAACTGTAGTCCTTTCATTTGCACTAGCATGTAGAATTCCTTTGTAGGTACCTACTGCAAATTACTTGTCCATTTTATTGTTGAGGATATGTGGATTGTTTTCGGCCATTACAAATTTTACTGCTGTGAATACTCTTATACATGTGTCCCTGAGCGTAAGTGCGTGTACTTCTCTAGGTTTACAACACAGTGGAGTTGCTAGGTCATAGGATTATATATCTATATATATATATATATAGAGAGAGAGAGAGAGAGAGAGAGAAAGGGAGACTAGAGAATATACATATGTGTGTGTGTGTGTGTGTGTGTGTGTGTATATATATATATATATATATATATATATATTCAACTGTACTAGAAAATACTAAGATGTTTCCAAAAGTAGTTGAACTAATTTACACTCCCATCAGTAGTTTATGAATTCCAGGTACTTCACATTCTCACCAATAGTTTATATTTTTTTTGTCTTCTTCGTGTTTATTAATTTGGTGGGAGCATAGTGGCCATTCATTTTTCGGTCCTTTTAAAATATATGTACTTTATTTGTTTTTTATTATTATTTTTTAAAGATTTATTTATTTGAGAGAGAGAGAAAGAGCACAAGAGGGGGAAGGGGAGCAGAGGGCGGGAGAGAGAGAGAGAGAGAGAGAGAGAGTGAATCTCAAGCCGACGCCCTGTCAAGCATGGAGCCCAGTGCGGGGTTCGATCCCATTGCCCTGAGGTCATAACCTGAGCTGAAATCAAGAGTCGGACGTCCAAATGACTGAGCCACCCAAGTGCTCTAAAATATATATATTTTAATTAAGGCCATACATCTTTTGCAAAGTACTTCTTTGCATGTAGTGATTTTTAAAAGCACTTTAATCATGAAAAATTTTGAATGTATTCAAATGTATAGAGAATAGTATCATGAACTCCTGTGTATTCATTAGCCAGTTTCAATGATTGTCAACTCTCTGCTAATATTATTTTATTTATATCAATACTGAATTATTTTGAAGCAAACCCCAGACTGCATACCCTTTCATCTATACATATTTTAACATTTAACTCGAATAGAAAATAATCTTCTAAAATATATCATAAAGCATAATTTAACACACTTAAGTATATCAAATTCCTAGTATCAAATATGCAGTGTTTGAATTTCCAGCTATGATAAGTAGATTACTAAATTAATTGCTTAGAATCAGGATTCAAACAAGGTCCACACATTCCATTTCATTCACATCTCTCCTAAATCTCTTAATCGGTAAATTCCCACCACATTGTTGTTTCCCTCACCTCCTATCTCTTATTATTCCTTGCAATTTATCTATAGAGAGAACTTGGGGAATTCATCTGGTAACATTTCTCATATTCCAGATTTTGTTGATTACATCACTGTGGTGGCGTTTAACATGTTCTTCTATTTCTTGCATTTCCTGTAAACTGACAGATTGAGGTTTATTCAAAATCAGGTTGATTTTCTGGTCAGAATATTTTCATAGGTGATGTAAAAACATATGATACCCTGGATGTCTCTCTTTTTGTGATGCTAGCAACACTTGTTGATCTTTTTTTTTCAAATTTATTTTGAGAGAGAGCAGGGTAGGGGCAGGGGCAGGGGCAGAGGGAGAGGAAGAGGGAGAGAAGCAGACTCCCTGCTGAGCACAGAACCCAATACAGGGCTTGAACCCACAACCTTGAGATCATGAACTGGGTCCAAATCAAGAGTCAGATGCTTAACCCACTGAGCCACCCAGGTGCCCTGATCTTTGTTTAGATTCACTATTTCATATGGATTGCAAATAATTCAGCTCAAAATACTTTCCAATTTTTATTTTTCCCTGGCCCATGAATTATATAAAAGCATATTTCTTAATTTATAAACATATGGGGGATTTTCTAGTTTGTTGTTGTTATTGTTGTTACAGATTTCTAGCATAATCATGTAATAGAAGACTTACTTGGTGTGATTTCAATCCTTTGGTATTTGTCAAACTGTGCTTTATTGCTTAGTATGTGCAATTTTTATTTTATTTATTTATTTTAAAAATATTTTATTTATTTATTTGACAGAGAGACACAGCGAGAGAGGGAACCCAAGCAGGCGGAGTGGGGGAGGGAGAAGCAGGCTTCCTGCCTAGCAGGGAGCCTGATGCAGGGTTCAATCCCAGGACCCTGGGATTATGACCTGAGCCAAAGGCTTAACAACTGAGTGACCCAGGTGCCCCACTATGTGCAATTTTTAAAGATAATGTATATTTTGCTATTTTTGCATGCTGCATTTTGTATTTGTTTATTAGGACAATTTTGTTAATCTTGTTCAATTATTTTATATCATGACTGGTAGATCTGTCTTTATAGTATGACTGGTAAAACTGTTTGCTAGTTCTGTCATTTACTTTTAAAAGTCTTTTAAAATCAGGGCATCTGGATGGCTCAGTTGGCTAAGTGACTGCCTTTGGCTCAGGTCCTGATCCTTGTCTCCCATGATCAAGTCCTGAGCTGGGCTCCCTGCTCAGCAGGGAGTCTGCTTCTCCCCCTGACCCTCCCCCCTCTCATGCTCTCTCTCACTCTCTCTCCTTCTCTCTCTCTCAAATAAATAAATAAAATCTTTTTTTTAAAGTTTAAAAAGAAAAAAAGTCTTAAAATCTACCACTTTGAGCTTCCCTGTATACCAGCAATGGACAAGTGGAATTTAAAATTAAAAACACACTACCATTTACATTAGCAACTCCCAAAATTAAATACTTAGGTATAAATTCAACAAAATATGTAAAAGATCTGTATGAGGAAAACTACAAAACTCTGAGGGAAGATATGAAAGACAACTAAATAAATGAAGAGATATCCCATATTCATGGATAGGAAGTCTCAATATAGTCAACATGTCCATTTTTCCCAACTTGATCTATAGAGTCAGTACAATAAAAATCAAAATCTCAGCCAGCTATTTTGCAAATATCAACAAAATGATTTGAAAGTTTATACTGAGAGGCAAAACTCAAAAACAAAACAACAAAATAAACTAAGAAACCAACTTAATATCAAAGAACAAAGTCAGAGGACTGACACTGCCTAGCTTCAAGACCTAATATAAAACTACAAAGTAATGAAGACAGTGTGCTATTGGCAAAAACAAAACCAAGCAAAAGAAATGGATTAGTGGGACAGAAATAATGCCACATAAATATAAACAACTGATCTTTGACAAAGAAGTAAAGGCAATATAATAAAGAAATGATCATCTTTTCAACAAATGATATTGGAACAATTGGACATTCATATCCCAAAAAGATGCATCAGGATGCAGATCTTACACCTTTCACAAAAGTTAACTCAAAATGGATCACAAACCTAAATGTTAAGATGCAAAACTTTAAAACTCCCAGAAGATAACATAAAAGAAAACCAAGATGACCTTGGGTATGGCTATGACTTTTTAGATACAAAATGAAAGGCACAATCCATTAAAGAAATAATTGATAAGCTTGGTTTATTAAAAATTGAAAATTCTGCTCTGTGAAAGACAATGTTAAGAGAACAAGAAAACAGACCAGACTGGGAGATAATATTTGCAAAAGATGTATCTGAGAAAGGACTATTATCCAAAATATATAAAGAATTCTTAAAACTCAACAATAAGAAAATGAATTATAATTAGGAAATTGGTAAAAGAGTTGAACAGACATCTCAACAAAGAAAACATACAGATGGCAAATAACCATATGAAAAGATGTTTAACATGCCATTAGGGAATTGCAAATTAATACAAGATACTCTTGGAATATACAAAAATACAGAATAGAAATAAATACTAAATGCTGGCAAGGATGTGGAGCAACAGGAATTTTCATTCTTTGTTGGTAGGAAGGCAAAATGGTACATTCACATTGGAAGATAGTGTGGCAGTTTCTTACAAAACTAAACATTCTCTTAATGCAATCCTTATCAAAATACCACTAGCATTTTTCACAGAGATAGAACAAACAATCCTAAAATTTGCATGGAACCACAAAAGACCCTGAAGACCCAAAGCAATCCTGAAAAAGAAAAGAAAAGCCGGAGGCATCACGATCCCAGATTTCAAGTTCTATTGCAAAGCTGTAGTCATCAAGAGAGTATAGTACTAGCACAAAAACAGACACAGATCAATGGAACAGAATAGAGACTCCAGAAATGGGCCCACAACCATATAGTCAACTAATCTTTGACAAAGCAGGAAAGAATATCCAATGGAATAATGATAGTCTCTTTAACAAATGGTGTTGGAAAAACTGGACAGCCACATGCAGAAGAATGAAACTGGACTACTGTCTTATACCATACACCAAAATAAATTCAAAATGGATGAAAGACCTCATTATGAGACAGGATCCATCAAAATCCTAGAGGAGAATAACCTCTGTGACCTCAGCCACAGGAACTTCTTGCTAGACACGTCTCCCAAGGCAAGGGAAACAAAAGCAAAAATGAACTATTGGGACTTCATCAAGATAAAACATCTCTGCACAGTGAAGGAAACAGTCAACAAAACTAAAAGGCAGCCTACAGAATGGGACAAGAAATTTGCAAATGATATATCAGATAAAGAGTTAGTATCCAAATCTATGAAGTTATCAAACTCAACACCTAAAAAATAAATAATCCGGTTAAGAAATGAGAAGACATGAATAGACATTTCTCCAAAGAAGACATACAAATGCCTAACAGACACATGAAAAGATGCTCAGCATCACTCACTATCAGGGAAATACAAATCAAAACCACAATGAGATACCACCTCACACCTGACAGGCCAAAATTAACACCACAGGAAGCAGATGTTGGTGAGGATGCGGAGATAGGGGAACCCTCTGACACTGTTGGTGGGAACGCAAACTGGTGCAGCAACTCTGGAGAACAGTATGGAGTTTCCTCGAAAAGTTAAAAATAGAGGTACCCTACGACCCAGCAACTGTGCTACTGGGTATTTACCCAAAGGATACAAAGATACAGAATTAAAGGGGTACATGTGCCCCAGTGTTTATAGCAGCAATGTCCACAATAGCCAAACTATGGGAAGAGCCCAGATATCCATCGACAGATGAATGGATAAAGAAAAGGTGATATATATATATTTTTTTTTTTTTTATATATATAATATATATATATATATATATATATATATGTATATAGATTCCTTTATATAAATACATAGGAATACACACACACACACGTGTGTGTGTGTGTATATATATATATATATATATATACACACATTTATATATATATTTATACACACACACACACACACATATGTATATAAATAAATGCACACACAATGGAATATCACTTGGCCATCAGAAAATGAAATCTTGACATTTGCAACGATGTGGATGGAGCTAGAGAGTATGATGCTAAGCCAAGGAAGTCAATCAGAAAAAGACAAATACCATATGATCTCACTTGTACGTGGAATTTAGGAAACAAAACAGATGAACATATGGGAAGGGGAAAAAAAGAGAGAGGGAAACAAACCACAAGAGACTCTTAATGATAGAGAATAAACTGAGGGTTGATGGAGGAAAGTGGATGGGGGATGGGCTAGATGGATGATAGGTATTAAGGAGGTTTTAAGGAGGATGAGTGCTGGGTGTTATGCGTGAGTGATGAATCATTAAATTCTACTCCTAAAACCAGTATTGCACTATATGTTAACTAACTAGAATTTAGATAAAAATTTGGGAAAAAAAACAAAACTAAACTATTCTCTTATTATATGAGTCAGCAATAACAGTCCTTGGATTTACCCAAATGAATTGAAAACTTATGTGAAATCATTGTACTGCACACCTAAACTAATATTACACTGTATGTTAACTAACAGGAATTTACATAAAAACTAAAAAAAAAAAAAAAAACAGCTTAGGTGACAAAAAAACCTACACACAGATGTTTATAATAGCTTTATTCATAACTGCCAAAACTTGGAAGCAACAGAGATGTCCTTAAGTAGGTGAATGGATAAACTGTGGTACATTCAGACAATGGAATATTATTTAACATTAAAAAGAAGTTTCAAGCCATGAAAAGACATGGAGGAAACTTAAATGTGTATTATAAGTAAAAGGACCCCATATGAAATGGCTACAGATTGTATGACTCTAACTATAGAGCATTCTGGAAAAGGCAAAACTATGAAGACAGTAAAAATATCCATGGTTGGCAGGGGTCAGGGGAGAGAGAAAATGAACAGGAGAGCACAAAGGATTTTCAGGGCATTGAAACAATTATGTATACTACTACAAAGGTGGAACATGTCAAAACCCATAGGATGCATATCATCAAAAGGGAGCCCTAATGTAAACTACATACTGTGGGTGATTATGATGTGTCAGTGTAGGTTCATCAGTTTTCAAAAATGTACCACTGTGGTAGAGGATGTCAATAGTGGGAGAGGCTTGCATGCATGGGAACGGGGTTTGAATGGGAACTTTCTGTACCTTCTGCTCAATTTTACTGTGAACCTAAAACTGCTCTAATAAATAAAGTTGATTAATTTTTTAAAATCTGCCACTATGACTATAGATTTTTAAAATTTATTATAGTTCTGCCCTTTTTTTGCTTTATATATTTTGGAATTGTTAATAAGGGTATATGAATTTAGAATTTTTATATCTTACTGGTCAATTAAAACTTTACCATTAAGTAAAGCTCTTTATCTTACTAATCCTTCTACCTTAAAATCTATTTTGCCTCATACTAATATAGCTTTAGTAGCTTGCTTTTGGTTAGTAATTTCCTGAAATGTCTTTTTCTATTTTTTTATTTAAAAAATTTTGGTAGTCTTACCTTTTTTCTGTTTCTCTTATAAGCAGCATATTATGAAATTTTTAGGTTCTTTTAAGTCTATTTATTGTGGGTTTTCTACTTAATCTATTTTTTTTCTCTCCTTTGCTCCCTTCCTAGGGATTTATTATTATTTTTTGTCATCTCATTTTCCCCACCTACTATTTTGGAAGTTATACACTCTGTTTCCATTCCTTTAGTGATTCCCCTGGAAATTAAAATATGCATCCTAAACTTATTGATAGCTAATATTAGGACAATGTAAGGACAGTAAAACACTCTAACTCAATTTATCCTCTTCTAACTCACATTAAGTTGTTCTATTGTGGGACACCTGGGTGGCTCAGTTGGTTAAGTGTCTGCCTTTGGCGCAGGTCTTGATCCCAGCATCCTGGGATCAAGTCCCCCATTGGGCTTCCTGCTCAGGGGGGAGCCTGCTTCTCCCTCTGCCTCCTCTGCCTGCTGCTCCCCCTGCTTGTGCTCTCTCTCTCTCTGACAAATAAATTAATAAAACCTTTGAACTGTCATCATGTATTCTAATTTTATATGTGTGTGTGTGTGTGTGTGTGTGTGTGTGTGTAATTGCTTAGATTTACCCATTTATCTTCCCAAATGTTAGTTTAACATGAGAAAAGCAGTTAACATTTGGGCATATTGACAGATTATAGGAGAAAAAAAAAACTGTAAGAATTCTCAATAGATGTAGAAAAAGCATTTCACAAAATTTAGCGTCCACTCTTGATAAAACTATTTAAAAATTAGGAATTCAATGACTCTTCCTTTGTCTATTAAGAGTATGCCTGCTTTTACCACTTCTCTTCAACACTGTGCTGAAGATCTAACCCAGTGCTGAAAAAGGAAGAAAGGTATAAAAATTCGAAAAGAAATAAAACTCACATTTTTCAAGATGATGTGACAATATAGATAAATAAACCAAGAATCTGTAGGTGGGGCGCCTGAGTGACTCAGTCATTAAGCAGCTGCCTTCAGCTCAGGTCATGATCACAGGGGCCTGGGATTGAGCCCTGCATCAGGCTCCCTGCTCAGTGGGATGTCTGCATCTTCCTCTCCCACTCCCCCTGCTTGTGTTCTCTCTCTAACTGTGTCTCTCTCTGTCAAATAAATAAATAAAATCTTAAAAAGAAAAAGAAAAAAGAAAGAATCTGTAGGTAAATTATTAGAACTATCAAGTGAGTTAATAAGGTTATAGGATACAAGGTCAAAATACAAAAATCACTGATATTTCTGTACACCAAAAATAAACAGAAAGTAAATTTTTAAAAGTTAGTTTTTTAGGGGCTCCTGGATGGCTCAGTTGGTTGACCATCCTGTCTTGGTTTTGGCTCAGGTCATGATCTCATGGGTCGTGGGATGGAGCCCCAAGTGGGACTCCATGTTCAGCAGGGAATCTGCTTGAAGAGTCTCTCCCTCTGCCCCTCCCCTACGCTCTCTCTTTTTTCTTTCTCTCCAAAATGAATAAATCTTTTTAAAAAGTTAATATTTTTAATAATTTCCAAAATATTAAATACCCGAGAATAAAGTAACAAAGCACAGAACTTCTGTGAGGAAATCAGTACAAAAATTTTGATAGAAATTAAAGAACTCTTACATAAATATATCATGTTCAATGAATGGGACCACCAATACTGTTAAGATATCAATTTTTGCCAAATTGATTTTGAGGATCAATGCAATCACAATCAAATGTCAATGGGATTGGGCACCTGGGTGGCTCATTTGGTTAAGCATTTGCCTTCGGCTCTGGGCATGATTCTGGGATCCTGGAATCGAGTCCCACATCAGACTCCCTGTCTGCTTCTCCCTCTCACCCTCCCCAGTCTGTGCTCCCTCACTCTCTCTCTCTTAAATAAATGAATAAAATCTTTTTTTAAAATGTCAGTAGGATCTGTTTAGGAATCTGGTAAGCTGATTCTAACAATATATGGACATACAGAAGGCCTGGAAGGGTTAATCTCTGCTGAAGAAGAAAAGCAACTTAGTAGGCCTTGCTTCACTTAATAACAAGACTTCTCATAAAGCCATAGTAATTAACGCAGGATAGAGATACCGGCCAGTGCATAAATAGTCCAGCAGAGATATACAGACCAGAATAGTCTCAAGACAGATCTATGAATCTAGATGCATGATGTGAAGCAGGGATAGAGGGATAAATGGAGCTGGAATTGTATATTTACTTGGGAAGAAAATGAAACTATTCCCTGGACTCATGCTATAAATGAAAATCATTCCAGGTATAGTAAAGAATTAACTACGTAAGAAAAACAGTGAAGCTGTAAAAATTACAGAGAACATGATGATAATCTCAGGGTAGGAAAAGATTTCTTTATTTAGGCAGAAAACTCCCTCCCTATAAAGGGAGATCGTATTGAACTGGATCACATTAAGAACTCTGTTCACCAAAAGACACCATTAAGAAAGTGAAAGGGCAAGTGACAGAATGGGAAAAGATATGAGTATTACATGCAACTGACAGAAGACACATCCAAGATGCATAAAGTACTCCTACTGGTCAGTAAGAAAAAGACAACTCAGTAGTAATACAGGGGAAAGCTTGAATAGACACTTCGCAAAATTTCAGATGGCCAATAAACACACGAAAAGGTGCTCAACGTAATTAATAATTCAGTAAAGTGCACAATATAACCACCAAGAGATTCCACTACACATGCCTTGGATTGACAAAAATTTAAAAATTAAAACAATTGAAAATAACGAATACTGAGATGCTGGGTGGCTCAGTCAGTTAAGCTGCTCCGGTCATGATCCCGGGGTCCTGGAATCTAGTCCCACGTTGGGCTCCTTGCTCAGTGGGGAGCCTGCTTCTCTCTCTGCTTCTGCCTGCCACTCTGCCTGCTTGTGCTCTCTCTCTCTCTCTCTCTCTCTGACAAATAAATAAATAAATAAAATCTTAAAGAAAATACTGAATACTGAAGAGAATGTGTATAACAGGAGCTCCCATACACTGCTGATGGGAGAAAAAAAATAGTATGGTTATTTTTGAAAACTGTTTGGCAGTATCTAGTACAGTTAAAGTTACATACTGTCATCTAGTAATTCCCTTTCTAGGAGTATACTAAAAGAAACGTCTGCAAAGGTGTGCAGGAAACCTACACAGGATTAAATATAGCCACGTCGTCTAATAACCCCGACTAGAAACAACCTAAATCTTTTTTTCGTTATTATGTTAGCCACCATACAGTACATCATTAGTTTTTGATGTAGTGTTCCCATGATTCATTGTTTGTGTATAACACCCAGTGCTCCACGCAATACGTACCCTCCTCAATACCCATCACCGGGCTCACCCAATCCCCGCACCCCATTCCCTTCTAAAACCCTGTTTGTTTGTCTGAGTCCATAGACTCTCATGGTTCATCTCCCCCTCCAATTCCCCCTGCTTCATTTTTACCTTCCTTCTCCTAATGTCCTCCATGCTATTCCTTATGTTCCACAAGTAAGTGAAACCATATGATAATTGACTCTCTCTGCTTGACTTATTTCACTCAGCATAATCTACTCCAGTGCTATCCATGTTGATACAAAAGTTGGGTACTCATCCTTTCTGATGGCTGAGTAATATTCCATTGTAGGTATGGACCACATCATCTTTATCCATTCATCTGTTGAAGGGCATCTCAGCTCTTTCCATAGTTTGGTGATTGTGGCCATTGCTGCTATGAACATTGGGGTACAGATGGCCCTTCCTTTCACTACATCTCTATCTTTGGAGTAAACACCCAGTAGTGCAATTGCAGAGTCATAAGGTAGCTCTATTTTTAATTTCTTAAGGAATCTCCACACTGTTCTAAGTGGCTGCACCAGCTTGCATTCCACCAACAGGGTAAGAGGGTTGCCCTTTCTCCACAACTTCTCCAACATTTGTTTCTTGCCTTCTTAATTTTTTCCATTCTTAACTGGTGTAAGATGGTATCTCGATGTGATTTTGATTTGAATTTCCCTGATGGTTAATGAGGATGAACATTTTTTCATGTGTCTGTTACCCATTTGTATGTCTTCATTGGAGAAGTGTCTGTTCATGTCTTCTGCCCATTTTTTGACGTGATTATCTGTTTTTTGGGTGTTCAGTTTGAGAAGTTCTTTATAGATCTTGGATATCAGCCCTTTGATTATAGTGTCATTTGCAAATATCTTCTTCCATTCAGTAGGTTGCCTCTTTGTTTTGTTGACTGTTTCCTTTGCTGTGCAGAAGCTTTTTACCTTGATGAAATACCAGCAATTCATTTTCACTTTTGTTTCCCCTGCCTTTGGAGATGTGTCTTGAAAGAAGTTGCTGTGGCCGATGTCAAGGAGGTTATTGCCTATGTTCTCCTCTAGGATATTGATGGATTCCTGTCTCACATTGAGGTCTTTCATCCATGAAATAACCTAAATCTATGTCAACTTTAGAGGGTATAAATACACTCGGTACAGTCCCATGATAGAATATAACATAGCCATGAAAATAAATGAAATCATAATGACATGCAACAACAATAACAAACCTCACAATCATGTTGAGGGAAACCAGATGCAAAGTGCAGAATTTTTTTTTTTGAAGATTTAGTACATGTATTTTTAGGTTTGTAAAATTGTCAAATATTTTTAGACCAACTCAACTTCTAGAAAATTATTCCATTTGTGTTACAGGCTTTTTTAAAATTCATGATCCAATTTTAATCCTGAAATAGAGTTTTTTAAACTCCAGGAGACAGCTATGAGGTCTTAATTAAAATTTTAGGTACTGTAAACTTAGTGAAAATGTGTTTTTTAAAACAAATTTCATTATTGAAGTACAGTTGACATACAGTGTTATTTTAGTTTCAGGAGCACGGCATAGTGACTGGATAATTCTATACATTCTACAGTGCTCACCATGGTGAGTGTGGTCACATCCATCACCATACAGACATTATTACAATATTATTGACTATATTCCCTCTGCTGCACATGATTCCATTTCTATAAAGTTCAAAACCAGTCAAAATGAAACTGTGGTGTTTAAGAGTGCATATGCAAGTAGTAAAATATTTTTTAAAAATTAAGGAAGTACCTATCACTTAAGTCTGGTGATTATCTTTGGTCGGGAGAGAGGATTGCAATTAGAAAGGGGCCCTCAGATTCCTGGGCTGCTGTACTATTTTTGGAACTGATTTGGTTGTACCAACGTATTTACTTTAAATGGACGCATGAAGCTGTACGTGTTTTATGAACTTTGTATATACTCTATTTTCACAAGAAGAACAGGAATAGAAAGACGTTGAGAACCAAGTTGCTATTCTCTGGGCACATTCACATTTTCATGGGATGCCTGGAACGGCAGAGGCTGCATGGGGAGGAGCCAGCTGAAGACTGAGCTGATGCACCAAGGAGGACGGAACAGACTGTTAAAGTCACCACATAGCTGGGAGCCCTAATGAAGTAACTCAACAAAGATAAGCTGTAATAGCTGGTTTGGGTCTCTTCTGCTTTGTTTTCCTTTGTAATTTTTTTAAATTAAATTTTATTTTTTCAGGTTCCAAGATTCTTTGTTTATACACCACACCCTGTGCTCCATGCAATACGTGCCCTCCACCAGGCTCACCCATCCCCCCACCCCCCTCCCTTCTAAAACCCTCAGTTTTTCTCAGAGTCCACAGTCTCTCATGCTTCATTTCCCCCTCTGATTTCCCCCAATTCACTTTTCCTTTCCTTCTTCTAATGTCCTCCGTGTTACTCTTTATGCTCCACAAGTAAGTGAAACCATATGATAATGGACATTTTTCTGCTTGACTTATTTCACTCAGCATAATCTCCTCCTGTCCCGTCCATGTTGCTACAAAAGTTGGGTATTCATCCTTTCTGATGAAGGCATAATACTCCATTGTATATATGGACCATATCCTCTTTATCCACTGAAGGGCATCTCAGCTCTTTCCACAGTTTGGTGACTGTGGCCATTGCTGCTATGAACATTGGGGTACAGATGGCCCTTCTTTTCACTACATCTCTATCTTTGGGGTAAATACCCAGTAGTGCAATTGCAGGGTCATAGGGAAGATCTACTTTTAATTTCTTAAGGAATCTCCACACTGTTTTCCAAAGTGGCTGCACCAATGTGCATTCCCACCAACAGCGTAAGAGGGTTCCCCTTTCTCCACATTCTCTCCAACACTTGTCCTTTGTAATTTTAATAGAATTACTTCCTTGGCCTTATCAAGTTGTTCTTGCAATATTCCACATTACTCAATTTTCAGATTTACAACTTTCAATAAAGAGTCCTTTGAGGCTGTCAATTTAGGAGTTCTAGTCAATTTTAGTTAATTTCCTTAAATAGGAGCTAGACAAAATTTTCCAAAAGTGGTATAATTATTCTATTTTGCTAGAGGTCCTTGTGTTTAGTAAATCCTCTATTGCTGCCTCCTACTCAATATATAACTGTTTTCATTTTCCCTGGAAAACTATGATCAAATTCAATCATTTTGACACAACTTACTACAACTGCTTTTTTAACTTTCTTTTAAAAACAAAATTACACCAATCAACTCTATGAAAAGTAACATATCAATTAAACAATTAGAACTTGTACATGGGTTAGAGCCTTAGTCCCAGCAAAGAAATTTTATGTATGAATGTATTTCTTTACTTTGTTCATAAGAAACTTTAAACTTAGGATAGCAATTTAAGGTTTTATATGAAGTTTCCAAAAATTCTGGGGCTCAAAAAGCTAAGGCCAACTTAAATAACTTGAGAAATGATCTGAATGGTGTGTGTCTCCCAACATCAACCAGATGTCAATTTCCTGATACGTGGTCACAGAAATGTTGCTGTCCCAGCCCTGCAGGGCCAGGCGTTAAGTACCAGTGACTAGTCGATGTCAGTTCAGCCCCTTGTCTCTGTTTGCTCATCTTTGTACATGTATAAACTAAAAATGGTTGGTTAAAAATAAACATGTCATCTCAGAGAATGTTGTTTTTTTTTGAATGTCGCTTAAATGTGGCTTTCAGAGACGTCTGTGTAGTAGAGTTAAATGCAAGAACATTTTTTCTTGATGACAAGAATATAGTTTCACACTTGAAGTTTAGTCACAGAAATCACCAGAAAACAATTCGCAGAGACTATCTCTGCCTAGTGTTTTAAAAGATCTCAAAAAATCAAAGCCCGTCATACCCCAAGGGTTTTCCTTATTTCGGGTAGAAATTACACCTGCCACCTTTTTGAGGCCTTATGTAATTGGCACACCGATATTCAGGCTCCTCATTAATATAGCAAGGAATCTCATTAAGTCCAATTTGTAGCTGTCACTTTGGAAAGAAAATCCATGGGTCTGTGCTGCATTAGGTAACCACACCAACTTATATAACAAACCCATCTTGCCCTTTAGCAGAAATGTATTAACAAATGAGTTGAGTTTTGTTGTGGGGATTGTCAGCTTTCAATAGGATGACCAGACATTTGCCAACATAAGAAATGTTACTCTATATGGTCTTCTGAGTTCATTGACAGAAACGCGTCGCTTGAATTTTTAGTTTTCTTGAAAATCACATCAAGAACATGGAGTTTGCTTTCCCACCACCTGTCATAATAACCGTGCTTCCTCTGTTCTGCCAAGCAGTTTGCCTTTCCATTTTCATCCTCGTTGACCTGTATGTTGCACATTAAGACAAGAGGAAAGACAAAAACCACTGTCCCCTACCCCAGCTGTAACAGGGAGAACCTGGAAGAGCAATGATCATCTACCTGACAGACTATGGTGCTCAGGGAATACACCTTGTCACCATGCTACAGAGGAAGCTGGGCACCACCTGTGATTCCCAGAGAGCCATAACGGGGATAGACGTCCTGGAACCCTGGTTACTGAGTGTGGGACAACAGATTCTAACACCAGGGCTGAGGCCAAGGCTCTCAGCAACATACATGAATTAAGTGTATTATCATTTTCTTCCCACATCTACCTTCTGATATAGAGGGAAAAGGTCAGAAAGTAGACAATAAAGAAATGAGCCAGCTCCTCTACTGAGATCATTCATGAATTGCCTATAAACGGAATTTCATTATTCAAGTTATATTTTAAGTGTAATTTAAATATAGTGGAGGTGTTAACACTTTAAAAAGTGTATCACAGGGGCGCCTGGGTGGCTCAGTGGGTTAGAGTCTCTGCCTTCGGCTCGGGTCGTGATCTCAGGGTTCTGGGATCGGGCCCCGCGTCGGGCTCTCTGCTCTGCGGGGAGCCTGCTTCCCTCTCTCTCTGCCTGCCTTTCTCCCTACTTGTGATCTCTGTCAAATAAATAAATAAAATCTTTAAAAAAAAAAAAAGTGTATCACACATTCTTTGGGTCACATGTCCTTTGTAGAAGAATCAGAATTGGGGGCGCCTTGGTGGCTCAGTTGGTTAAGTGTCTGCCTTCAGCTCAGGTCATGATCTTAGAGTCCTGAGATTGAGCTGCTGCTGAGCAGGGAGACTTCCCCTCTGCCTCTGCCTCTCCCTCTGCCTCTCCTCTGCCTTATGCCATCTCTCTCTGATATAAATAAAATCTTAAAAAAAAAAAATCAGAATTGCTTTATGTTGAATTCATTTAAAGCACGTAGTGTGCAGTAGCAAAGACAAGAAGCTTGTTTTGGGGATAGTCCACTAATGACTGCATAGTACAAGTGACAGCCTTTGGGTCCAAGGGTCCAAGGTCCTTTGGGTTACTTAAGTAAGCAGAGGACATAAAGGGAAACGAATCATTTCTTTTCTGGAGACAACTGGACTACATGGCCTAAAACCTGAATGGCGTGAGACGGCAAACAAATGTCTGCTATCGGTACTATTCACAGACACTTGGTAAAATCCTAAATCAAGAAAGTGTGGCCGCTAAACCTTGTACCTGCCTTACCTCCCCACCCCCAGCTGTCAGTTCTAAATTAGATTAGAAAATCTAATTTTCTGGAGTCTACCTTGTATCCAAATTTCTAAATGAAGAGAGGCCAAGTACCACAACTCGGAAAACATTGAAAAAGATCATTAACGTTCAGGACCTCGATTTCTGGCAAACCTCCCTCGATGACATGATCAGGTAAGCTGAGAGGAGAAAACAGCTTTGTTCCAATCCTAGGAGCTACTTGTTAGTGCAACTGCATTTCCGTTCTTCGGTTGAGTGAATTACAGTCCCTTTAGGCTTTCAAATGGATTTCCCTCAAAAATCCAAAGTGAGGTCATGATACCATTTGCACTGGAAGAGGAAAAACTATCTACACTGTCAGCCTTTAAACACACATATGAGTGAAAACTGGCATTTCAAAGTAAAGGCCATGAACTGACACTTGCTATATAATGAGAAATGTGAAAAAGGCCAATATTTATAAAGAACCGGCGAGCCCGAGATATTTGGGAGAAAAATTCCACATGCAAGGCAGACATCCAAAATGGCTCAACATAATTTATTTTTTTTATGTTAAAATGTACAGAGTTCTTTTGAAAGTACTTGCTAGAAAGGGGAAAAAAAAGTGATATTACATACAAGGAGAGGAAGGGAGACCAACTGGCCCAGGAGCGCATGACATGGAGAAATACAAAGGCATCTAGGCACCCCTTCCCCGTAGCTTACAAGTCACCATGAACAAAGTACAAAGAGGTTACAAAACAGGAAAAGCAAATATAAACAGACAGGAATAGACTTAGCTTCATTTGTACATGCGGCTTTTAGAGGCATCTGGAGCTCTATTCACACACTCTAGAGATCTCTTTAAAGAGAATTTTTATCTTTCTTAAAATAGTTTTTAATATTCTACAACAAAGATAAAAAATTTTAAAGATGGAATGAAATGAAAAAGCTCTTATTTTAAAAGGCATCAAAGTCACTAACAGTGAGTTTTTAAATTTCTTTTTTAGAAGATTACCCAAGTTATCTTGCTAAAAATACATTTTTTTTAAACAGAAGTGAAAAAATGACAGGTACCAATATTACTGTGTTGGATAATTTCTTTTATAATATAGAAAAGAACATTTTCTCTACAATAGTTCTACAGTCACAAAAAGGCTTGTGGAAAAGGGAGCTGCCCGATTGAATTTTTTTTTTTTTAAAGAAACAAATGAAACCAAACACAACCTCAAACCAACAGAAACTGAATTCACGGCCCTCATTTCAACAGCTTCTCCTTCTGCCTTGACCCACCCTCCACCCAAGATACCTCCCTCCCGACCCACCCCATCCCCACCCCAACCAGGAAGCAATGACATAGCTGAAGATGTAGGAAGAGGGCAGCACAGTGCACTTTCTACATAGATGATTGGGAACTGGAAGAGTATATACAGAGAAACTGGGTCCTACACAGCCTTGCACATGCTCAGAATTGATAGCGGTTAAGATGTGGAATTCTGCCGTTTTCTACCTAACACATTTAATTGAGAAAGTCAATTAAAGTGTATTAAAAAAAAAACAAACCTGTGCATTTGAAAAAATTTAATGCCTAATTAGTACTTCAAAAATTTATCTATATAAAATGTACAAATAAAGGAGAGAATTTAATGCTTACAGGTATTTCTTTAAGCAGTACTTCCCCCTTTTGGATATTTGACTGCACATACCAAGTGGTATAATAGTTTCCATCTTCTAATGATGGAACATATATATAGATATATATATATTTTTTACCTATCCCTGGAGCAAGTAACAGGAAGAGAATGGGCGAACTGGCTGCACGAGAGAAAAAATAATGGGAGTTGGGAGCAACATAGGAATCTGCTAAACCCTGCTGTCCAGATTTGCCCTAGTATGCTGGTGGTTGGTTTATCCCTCTTCGCTTTTAACCACTCACAGGAGAGGGGCTGGTGCACTCTGATTCACAGGGAATGAACTCAGGATCTCAAGACAAATGAAAACTGGAGGTATGTATCATTAAAGTAGCTATAACACTCACACCATGATCTCCCTTACGTCATCTCTTCCAACATAAAATAAACAGTGTCAAATGTTTGTCAGGTATTTTTCAAATCACTGAAATGCACAGTCATCCATCAACACTTTATGTAAGAATGTAAGAGGCTAATCACTGGGGACTGCTGTTTGAGTTTAGTCAGAGTCGAAGGCTCAAGAATCAAGACCCTTAGCATCTCAAAGTACATACTAAAACAAGAGGCTGCGTGGAGTATGTGCATTATGGCTGATTCACCAGGTGGTAAAAAACAAGAGGCAAAATTCCTCTTTTTGATTGTTAATTGACCATCTCTATTCCTCCAAAGCTGGATTAGGATTGCAAACAGCTTTCCTCTGAGATTCTGCTGTTAATTGAGACTTACAGTACTTTTGTGTCTCTGAGTGCTGAGTGGGAATAGTAAACAAACAAACAAACAAAAAACCCAAACAAACAAAAACAACAGAAAAAAAGAAAAAATTATATTACACTTGATTTAAGAAAAACATTTCAATGAAGTCCATCTATAAAGAAACATTCTTGGGGAAAGGTTTCAAAAGGTGGGTGTGTGTGTGTGTGTGTGTGTTTGTGTGTGTAGGGAGTGGAGGGGATTTTAAAAGGAGAAGCACTTTCCTGCCTCGCTTTATTAATAATAATAATAATAATAATATTAACAATAATAATAAGTTTAAGGAGCTTGGGTTGTTCTCCATGTCCCCGTCCGAGTCTCCCGTAAGTGCCTCCTGCTGGAATGAAGTAGGAAATGAAAGGTTGGGTTAGGAGGAAAGGGTCTGGTTAACCCCCCGAGATGTATATATAACATTTAAAAGTGACAACATTGGGAGCTGCAAACAGTGAGGGGAAACATACATCTTAAAATAAAATAAAGATAATTCACTTTTACACAAATTCTGTCCATGTGGTGTGTAAAGAAAGTAAGGCTCTTTTTAATTATGAAAAGATTTTTGTGCATGTTTCCCCTATCCCCAAATCCATTTTTAGATGAGTTCTATTGTAAAATGTTCAAGATTGTGAAGAAAACCAAAACCCAGAAAAAAATGAACCCAAAAAAAGAGAAGACCAGGTTTTCTAAAAAATAAAATAAACCAAAGAAAAATTCCTCTAAATCTACAGCAATATTTTAACTGGAAAAAGGTCCATTTTTCTCTGGTTTGTCAGTATAAAAGGTTCCTTTATTTATATATATTTAAGTTTTTAATTGCAAGTTCATCTTGCTCATCTTCTCATGTAAGGTCCATTGAGTGACTGCTTGGGCACACCAGCAGCATTCATGTAGCTGTGATGGGAGGGGCCAGTGTACATCATGTTTCCATGAGGGTTTGGCTGCATAGGCTGCTGGGTATAGGCCTGGCTCCCCATCATCCCCATCTGCATCTGCATAGGATACTGTGCTGTCTGGTTCATGTAGGCAGGGTTACTATGGTAACTGCTGTTCATCATGGGCTGTGTCATTCGATAGCTGTTCATGGCATTCAAGGTGTTCATATTCATGGAATTGACATTATAGGTGGGGGTCGGCATCAAATTAACCCCCATGTTCATGCCACGCTGAACAGCCAACGCACGCGGGCCGGCCTGCATGGCAACCGCTGGTGGGCTGCGGCCGTACAGCTGCTGCTGATGCGCAGCCGCAGAGGGCAGCGGCGCCGATTTGGAGCGGATGGAAATGTGCCCCTTGACCGGCATTTGCCCTTGCAACCTCTGTGTGTGAGGAATGCCAATGTTGGTGGCAGACATGTTGCACTGTAGCAGAGGTGATGTGAGGTTCATGGTGGTGGAGGCCAAGTTCGGGGGCGGCGTCATGGTGGCTTGTGCTTGAGGGGTCCCAGCTAATGGATGAGACGGAGCCAGCTGCGCCAGCCCTGTGTTAGACAAGGAAACACTGGTTGCATAGGAAGTCACAGCAGGAGAATGGCTATAAGGCATGGCATGAGGGTCCATAATGGTGTTAGTCAGCTGCTGCAACTTGGCTAAACTGAAGGTGGCTGACGGTTGAGAGTAGCTGCCAGCCCCGAAGTCCCCCGGAATCCGCTCATAAATGCTTATGTTCCCCGTGCTTCCCGATTCCGGAATCTCCATGATCATGGGCGCGGGAGTGAAGCTGTTGTTCATGCTGCACTGGGACAGCGGGGGCTGCTGCTGCGGTGGCGGCGGGGGCTGTGGCTGCGGGGGTTGCGGTGGCGGCGGGGCGGGCGGTGGCGGCTGCTGCGGCTGCTGAGGCGGCGGCGGCTGCGGGGCCGGCTGCGGCGGGGGTGCCGGCTGCGGTGGCTGCGGCGGCTGCTGCGGCGGCGGGGGCGGCGGCTGCTGCTGTTGCGGCTGCTGGGGCGGCGGGGGTGGCGGCTGCTGCTGGTTGCTGGGAGGCCTCTCCACCACACAGCTCTGAGGGGACTTGATGTTGCAGTTGGCCGCGGCGGGCTGCACGCTGTTCTGCTGCATCATGCTGCAGCTGTTGCCCATGCTGGCCATTTGCTGAGTGACAACACAGCTGTTCTGGGTGAGGCTGCCGGAGGATGCCAAGCCCCCGTAGGAGCAGCTGCTCTGCGAAGAGTTATTCCCACAGATGCTGCCGCCCATGGTCGAATCGTAACTGCTGGGGTTCTCGTAGTTTTCCGTGGTGCTCTCGATGCTGCCCAGGTCACTGAAGCCACTGTCCACCACCTGCTGAGAGTGGTCTGATACGGAAGGCACATCCATCATGGGGCTGGTCTCCATGTTCTGCATAGAGGGTGCGGACAGGGATCCTTGTTCTGGGCTGATCTGGGTGTAACCACTTTCGAGTGCAGGCACGTTGGGACTACTGACCGAGCGGACTGACTGGCTGGGATGGGACTGAACAGAAGAGATTGGACTATTATGTTCCGAAGCATGGCAGTCTTCAACCATGGACATCTGAGGGTCTTCGTCAGCCTGAGTGTAACTCTGCAGGGTCTGACAGGCTGCCAGAGTTTCTTCACAGTCCTGGTAGGCTCCCTCGTGCTCGTTACTCTCCTCTTGAGTCAAAGACTGCACTGCTTGCACGGTTTCCAGGTCCAGTTCACTATGAGGAATCTCTTCTTCCTCTTTCAGCTCAACTAATTCTTCCTTGGAGTTTGAATCTTCTTCGTGATCATCCTCAGACCCTGGCACATGCTCTGAAACCACGGATGTTTCATGGGAAGTCTGTTCCTCTTCAGAATCTGGGTCTGTTTCATCTTTATCCTTTATATTCTCCCTACTTCTCTGCATATTAGTATCTAAAAAAGACTCCTGACCACCAGGCTCCTCCTTGACATCTTCTCTAGTGGGCTGCTCCTCTAGCTCTTTTTTCTTGGTAGCTTCCAGATGGCCATCATCTTCATCATCCGCATCATGGTCTTCATTCTGGTTTGTCTCTACAGCCACTTCATCCTCTTCCTCTTGCTCCTGTTCTTCCAGTTCTTGCTGCTCCTCTTCGGATTGCCTCTGCTCTTCTAAAACACGGGGCTTCTCTTCCTCCTCTTCAATCTCGGGTTCTTTCGTTTCGGTCTCGGGACTGTTGCTATCCACTGGAGAAGCTGCTCTAACTTCGCTGCTGGTTGTATCTTCTTCTTCTCCCTCTTCAACCTCTTCTGCTTCCACGTGCATCTCCTCCTCTTCCTTCCTTTCTTCAGTTAAAGGCAAGTCTTCTTTTGGTTCGACCGTTTCTTCATTCTCTTGAAGTTTGGGTTTACGTCCCGGTTTAGGAATGGGAACAATGGGCTCAACAATGCATTCTTGAGTAGAAACGGGTATGATTTCCCGATTCAACTTAAATCCTGGTTTGCGACCAGGTCTTTTCTTCCAGTGGATTGGTTTGCGGCTTTTGCCTTTGGGCCATCCCTTTTTCTTTTTCATAGGTGTGGATGTATCTGGCTCAAGCTGAGAATCCTTCACATCACATTTTCTCAAGAGTGATACTGGCTTTAGGATAGGAGTATCTATACAGGAAGGATTAAAAAAAAAAAAACAACACATTAAAAAAAAGTTACAAGATTTTGTATTTGTACCAGTGCCTTTTTCTGAGACCACATGTGCAACAGAAACGGTTTTATTAATCCTCACAAACTTCTGATTACCTTCACTTTCAAGTTAAGAATCTAAAGGAGAAACCTAATAATGACCTCTACCGAGGTCAAGCAGTGAGCTGGCAGAACAAGGAAAGAACCCAGGTCAACACTCTTTGCCTCCCACTACTTAAAACCAGTTCAGGTTTATCATCCCCAACTGCACAGCTTTAGGAAGTTATTCTACAGGTCAGTGTTCTCCTCTAGAAAACGGAGACAAGCTGTGTAAAGAGGCAAATGCTTGGCAGTGATTACAACTACAGTGTAAGTCAAAAATCAGCTCCTTTCTTTCTTATTTTTTCCTGTTTGCAATTTATATTCTCTCTCTGGTTTCCTTATTACTTCAGGTAATACCATGAGTTAATTACCCCAGACCACGACTGAACAATTCTACACGAATAACTGCTCAATCGATGTTGTGTTGGTACGGGAACAGCCGCAAGGCATTTAGTATGAGACAAATACTGACCTGAAGAAAAAGTGAAAGCACCAATGACAATGATTTATTAGAAATAAATTTGACATTAGCATTATTTTCTCCCCATTACTTTTTTTCTATTTTTAAAGATTGTAGTAAACTACGCATAGCAGAAAATGTACCACTTCGACCAAGTTTAGGTGTCCGGTGTGGTATGGCATTAAGTACATTACATTTCCCATTAATTTTTAAAGGGAAGAACACAAGGCAAGAAACAGGATTTCGAGGAGGAAGCTAAAAAGGCACGGTTGGCAATAACGTGAAAATAAAGAAAGGAAATGGCCCCATCAGAGAAAATTTGTCCAAGTCAACAAGAATTTAAACAGGGGATATTATTTCAGTCTACAATGATCCAAGAGAGAATTTTACTGAAGGGCCAAATTTACACAATAAATCTTTGGTTTCCCATTATATACCTCAAAGTGTAACACAATAAACCTGCGGAAAATCACTCACAGCAAAGCACTCAGTCATCTTATCACTATATTACAAGTATTTCTTAAATAAAAATGTGAGAGTGGAGAAAATGCAAGTTTCAACTGGGTATGAAATTGAGCAAATTTGATTTTTAAAGAATAAAAAGCTCAATTAACAAATAAACACTATAATTCCACCAAGAGTGGACGACTAGATTACTTAAAATTCACCCAGCAAAGTAAAAAAAAGCACTGTCTGACTCCCCCCACCCTCACCCCAGTTAAGGCAAACACCGCAGATGGAGGCACCATGAGGCACTGGCAGAAACTTTAGGGTAGGATGTAAATGACTTATCTGTGACCCAGCACATACATATACTGGCCACCAGCTTCTTTATTTCTAATGACAAGGCTATTTAAAAGTAAATCACCAGATTCTACACTATGCCATAAAATTTAACCTACCCTGAGGCACTGTTACCATTTTTATCAGAAGTTTACTACTTGCAGAGAAAGGCACATTAGAGATATGATTCAGAAGGATTCCTGATCAGATTTGAAGCAAGTCCAGTTTATACGAATCTGATCTTATTTAAGAACCATCTTCCTAGGGGTGCCTGGGTGGCTCAGTGGGTTAAAGCCTCTGCCTTCGGCTCAGGTCATGATCCCAGCGTCCTGGGATGGAACCCCACATCAGGCCTCTCTGCTCAGCAGGGAGCATGCTTCCTCCTCTCTCTCTCTCTGCCTGCCTCTCTGCCTACTTGTGATCTCTGTGTGTCAAATAAATAAATAAAATCTTTAAAAAAAAAAAAACAAACCAAACCATCTTCCTAGCATGTATCCACTTAGCAATATTTATTAAATGCCTATTTTAAGCAGTCAGCATACAACAATTAGACAAACAGCTAAGTACACGGAGTGTACTTTCTAGTAAAGGGTTATTATTTCAATATTTTCCTGATGCTAAGTCCAATACATCCATTTACTAAAGATTCATATAATGGCTGAGAAAGGATTAGGCCAAAAAGAATAATTTCCTAAGAGCAAGATACTTTCTGCAGAGGCAAAAATTGGTCCTATGTTGAAGGGGAAACTAGAAAAAAAACTTTAAAAGGACAGAGGGCTCAAAGAAAAAATGGAGATGAATATACTTGACACAAATTCTGAGAGGTTACCAAGTCGGCCATCCTTTACTTGCTTAGTGGGGAGAGTCGTTTTTTTCAGCCTTTTGGTGGAAGGGCGTGCAGCTATCACTTACAGCCTGTTTCTTTAAAAACAATAAAACTACCCTAAGCAACAGTTCTGTAAAACATACCATCAGCATCATCTGACTCTTCATCATCATCTTCATCTTTAGATTTCCTCTTTGAAGAGGACCGACACCTGAGCACATCTTGTGAGGAGAGACGACGGAAGTATCCTCTAGAGAAGAGTTCACTTTCATCCTCTTCCTCTTCCTCTTCATCAATCTCAAACGTAGGTTCTAATCTTGGCATTGGCCTCTCGGAGTCAGAGTCTTCAAAAGGTTCATCTAACACCTCCGTGGTCTCAGAAATAGTTTCTGTGACCACACTGCTGTTGTGGTGTTTGCGCTTTCGGACTCTCCTCCTTCGGTGAAGAATTGGTTTCTATTTAAAAGAGGAAGAACATTAACGTAAAGAATGCAATCATTTCTATTAACATAATGGTTTTTAAATCTAACAAAATATGTTAACAAAACATAACAAATCTAACAAAATATGTTAACAAAAATGTTTCTATTAACATAATGGTTTTTGAATCTAACAAAATAAGCATATATAAAATGGGTATACTGTTTGCAAAGAGACATTGTGAGTATTATTTCAAAATACTACAGTAAGATACTACACATAGTTATCACAGAAAGATGTTGGATAATTGAATACAACTTTATAAAAGGCATGCCCAAAGAGCAGATACTATAATTCCCTTATTAATAGTTGTTACATTTAAATGCCCATTTCAATATTGAAACGACACAGAAGCTAGTCCTTTAACATCTTTTTACCTCAAGAAAAAAAAAACAACACTTTGTCTCATAGCTCATAATAGATACAACAAAATGATAAAGACGATGCACCAGAAATGATCTAATCCAATCCTTCATTCTATAGAGGTGAGAAAGGTTACAGGGCTTGCTTAAGGTCACATATCCAGTCAGTATAAAAATGGTTGTAAAATATAGTCTCTGACTCCCAGTCAAGAGAATCTCTTTAAGAACTTCAATTATTTT
This sequence comes from Enhydra lutris kenyoni, assembly GCF_002288905.1. Taxonomy (NCBI): domain Eukaryota; kingdom Metazoa; phylum Chordata; class Mammalia; order Carnivora; family Mustelidae; genus Enhydra; species Enhydra lutris. The sequence goes on from NW_019154095.1 coordinate 38,674,507, forward strand.
GTGTATGATCTCACTGCCTATTACAATATTCTCATGTTTACACAAGGAAATAGCATAACTTTTATCTTATAAATAGGCAATACAAGCCTGAAATGGCAAAGATACATTCTTCCTGATCACGTAATGAATGGCAGAGTTAGCCTGTGTTGAGTTTTTCTCCACTTCAAATTTAAATTTACTAGTCCTTTTAGTTGAGAGTACAATTTTCAAACCAGGTTAAGCATGTCTGACTATGCTCCTTGGAAAAATGGCTGACTCTAGAACTGGGACGTGAAATATACAAGATGAACCGAGAATATCCTGCAGTACTAGAAAGTTAAGGAAGTGCTCAAAACAAAACAAAAAACCCTTATAATGATGATAGTACGCATTAAGTTAAAGGGAGATGGGAGCAAAACTTAAAGACTCCTAATGGCCAATGCTGGAACAATCTGAGCAACAAATTAAATCAAGTGGTACTGCTGGGTATAACTCAAAGTATAAAGTAAATATTTGAGTTTAAGCTGGTATAAGTAAGTGCTTGAATAAGTAAAGAGATGGGTGGGAATGGCAATGACTACCTACCTTCCAAAGAGTACAGTACAGGAAAGGGGAAAAAAGGAGTGACTGATTTACAGTGGAGAAACCTGACAAACACAACCTCAAACCTGTTGATCAAGGCTGATATCAACAGTGAAAAGTCATACTGACAATAATACTATCATGTTTGGTGTGTATGTGTGTGTATACATACATATATATTCAGACATCCTTTATATGATGTGATAAGAATGACACTGTACCTCTGTGGTCTTCTTCCCAAAAACATATTACCCCATTCTAATATTATGAGGGACATTCTAAAATACCTAGCCAGTACTCATCAAACTGTAAAGGTCATCAAAAACAAGGAGTCTGAGAAACTATCATGACCAAGAGGGGCCAGAGGCATGAATAGTATGTGTAATGTGGTGTGCTAGATGAGGTCTTGGAACAGAAGAAGGGCATACAGGAAAACTGAGGAGATCTAAATGAAGTATGGACTCAAGTTAAAAAAAATACTAGCTCACTATTCGTGGCAAAATACTATACCAATGTAAGAGGTTAACAACAGGGGAAACTGCCTGTAAGGAATACAGGAACTCTCTGTACTTTCTCTGCAATAACTGCATAAATCTAACTGTTCTAAAATTAAAAACTTATTTTTTTATATATAGCCATGCTTTTTTTTCCCCCCTCATAAGGTTCTGCTAAGGAAAGGAACAGTTTCACTGCTTTGGATGAAAGCTGTCACCCCGCTACTCTGAGGTGGCTCATCCAGGGGGCTGGGCTCTGGCTGGCTTGTGGCAATGCTTAAAGTTCACTCCACAGCCTGGGACATGTGTTGTGATCACAACACATTTATAAACTGGCTATCATTCAAAGTCTGCAAAATGACAAGATAAAGTTGAGAAAATATTTTTAAAACCAAGTTAAGTTGAACGACTGAAAGAAAAAAGGGAGAGATGGAGAGGGGACAAGAGAACACAGGGGAAAAAAGTCCCACCCCACCTACGACGAACAGCCTGAGTACCCTGACCTAGGGCACCTCTGTCCATCAAGCTGTCAGATACTTTTCTCCTTTTCTAACACAGGCATTTCTAATTTATACGTACTTTTAAAATACTTGACAAATCCCTGAAAGTCATGATTACCACCTCAAAACAGCAAGCTGAAAAACAGTTTGTCAGCCCTTAAGTAAGTTTATGACGTCTACGTTCATTCCCATGAACCACAGGAGCCATATCCACGTTTCAAATGTTCACTGGGAAAATCATAAGCTACAATATACCGAGACATAAAGTCTAAAAAATTAACACACTAACAATTTCTATATTTACTTTTTCAGAACTCCATTATAGACAGATGTGCATAATAAGCTGCCACTGGGGAAAGAACAGACGAGTCAAAAGAAACAAGTCAAAAGAAAAACCTTACTTTTCTCTTCAATGTGGGCTTTGTAAGAATTGGTGGAGAGCTGGACCGAGGACTTTCTGGCTCTTCTTCCTCCTCACTACTCTCACTGAAGCCTCTGAGGAGAGCCCTGTCACCATCACTATAGCGACGGGGCAGTCTATCATTGCCTTCTGGTAATCTACACTTCAGTGCCTCGGGGCTCTTCTTCAGCTGTCCTCGCCACAGCTCAACCCCCTCACTTAGTCTTCTTTTGGGAATGTCTGGCTTCCCATCCTGGCTTGGCTGCTCCTGAGAGGCTGCCAACTGCTCCTCACTTTCAGTATATTGTTCTTGGGAGGTTTCTGATTTTTCCTCACATTCTCCATATTGTTCCTGAGGAGTTGATGTCTCTTCCAAGAGCAGTTTAGAATCTTTATCACCAAAACGTTCCTGGGTTTTTCTGTTCTTCCTCCCCCAGCGGCCTCTCCGGGATGGCTGATTATTTGCAGGAAGACTATCACGGGGAAGGACTTGTTTGTTCAGACGTGCGGAACTGGCTGGTGCCGTGACTTCTGGTTTCTTTTCACTTTCTACTGAAGAATAAGAATCTTGTTCTTTGTTCTCCCGAGATGCAGACTTTCCCACCTGATTTCATAAAATAAAACCATGCTGATTAATTTTGCAGTCTTATCTGATTATACCTCCTATCTGACCTCTTAAATACAGAGAAAGGAAACAGAGCTTTAAAAAAGAAAGTATTATTTGATAGCTATCATGAATATTTCTCATGTGTTAGGCACTATTTTAAATGCTTTATAAGATTCATTTAATCCTTACAACAATACTATGAAGTGTTATTATTATATCCTCATTTTATAAATAAGGTAAGTGAGGCACAAAAAATACAAGTAACTTGCCCTAGGACATGCAATGGCAAATGTGGAAGCTGGGATCTAAACCTAGGCAGTCTGACCCAAGAGCTAGCGCTCTTAGCCACTATGCAACCCACCTTCAAAAGACAAAGTGAACAGCATTGTTCTTATAAAGGCTAAGTGATATAATTTACCAAATTTCTCAGCAATAAAATTAATAAACAGAGAGGAGATGGGTTCTGGGACATGGGCAAGAGAAAGGGGGTGTTTGAAAAAAATGAAAGAAAATGTCTGTAATTATTTTTATTTTTATTCTGAATATTTAATTTCATTTTAAAAATTAAATTACATTAAACGGGCGTGAAACTGTGTTTATCAAAGGAGGACATAGATTTTTAAAGGACGAAAGCACAGCTTAAAAAAAGAACAGAGAAAGATATGCATCACATAAAGAAAAATACTGAACACTATACAATGTTTTACAGTCCCTCATTAACTCTTTAATGTTTGAAAGACATTTGCGTACCCACTGAATTATTTAGTGCTCTACTAGAAAACATACACGTTTACATTATTTCCTTAATGTTTTAAGGAAAAGGGATCTTCATTTTATTTTTAACAATGGTCAGAATTAAATTAGATCCAGATTCCTCAGTTACTGCCACATAGCTTAAAATTTAGCCGTTTATCAGCACTCTGGTATGGAATTCTTAGTTCTAAATAACACACTGTAACAAATTTGAAGGTCTCCAAATGATCCAAGGCTTAAAAATATACAAATAGGTAAACAAAACCCAGTCTTCCTGAAATCTCTATCACTGAAATCAACTGAAATTCTAATGTGAATTGACTGTATTGGTTTAAGTTATTGTAACACATTATCACAGATACTCATGAAAACCAAAAATAGAGCCTTCTTTCATCAAAAATAGAGACTACTCATGCCCTTACACTCGTCTCTAATTCTCTTTCCTGGCACTGCGGCTCTTCGTTTTCTCCTTCCTCAGCCTCCTCTTCTTCCTCCTCGGAGACAACAGAATTGGAGACAATGACAGGAGTCCAGCGCAAACATTCTGGATCTACATCTACAGGTCGCAAATTCAGCTGAAGCTTTGCCATGTGATCCTGGATAAGTTTTTCCCGGCGAATTATCACAAATCTGGAACCAGAGCAAAGTTTATAGCAATCAACAACGTACAAGGAATATCTAACCATGAATATGGAGCTATAACCCCCAGAAAACCTTGGAGATGATGACAAATGCTTCAAATACAGCCCACCTAGGAGCATGAAATACAGAAATATGCCAACATATGAGATGGCTAGGAAATATGAAGTTGGCCAGCTACTTCATGCTCAATGAGAACAATGTATGAAGTGATGTTAACATTCACTGTCTCACACTTCCCACCTCTGCAATTGCTGCTACTCTCCTGTATCCTATCTCCTAACCTCCATCTTTCCAGCCCAGTGCCTCCTTCCTTTCTCTGTGATCTTTTCCTGACCCCTCTAGATAAGGGTGAGGTGAAATTCCTTTAACCTGTATTTTGTACCACCTTATATAGAAATAAATCATGGGTATATTTTACTAGACGTTATTTCTAAAGCCGTTACTTCTTGTATCGTGAAGGCGCTCCCAGCATTAGAAAAGAAAAGCCCCTATAGCTTAGGTCTAAAAGTTAGAAGAAAGATGAGAAAAAATGGTTTTTAAAAAAATGTGGTAAATGGTATCAAATATAGAAACAAAAATGATGTCTCAGGATCACCAAATGTACCACTTATATTTGTTTATGCCCTTTCACTGATAATCTGGCTGCCTGATCCAAACATCTCCATCTAATTATCTTTTGAAAGTATACAAAGAGATGTGATACTCACTGGTCACAACGGAAGTCCAGCATTCGTAGGTGGTGGAGTGTGGAAGTAATGTCTTGAGGGCAAATTCCAGTCAACTTGCTTAACTTCTTAATGCTGATTTGTTTGTCATTTTGGTGATAAAGGCACTCCAATATTACACTTTTCCAATAAGCCATGTAGGAAAGACGACCTAGATCGGATAATGGTTTCTCTGGAGACCCTGCTTGGCCTTCACGCTTTGATAACAAATAACCTAAAGAAACCCCCGAATCACAAATATGTCAGAGAGCCTAAAATAGGCTAATTCACCAAAATAACAGTTCCCTCTTCCACAACCAATCTAAGTAGTATAGAACAAAACTGAAAAATCATTTCAACACACATTTGCACAAGATTATGTAATTTGTATATACTGAACATTAGTTAAGTATTACTTTGTCCATATGTACTATAAATCACATTGTTAAAATATTCAAATCGTTAAAAAAATCAGAGGACTTCATATTAATATGATGCATTAAGATTAAGGTAATAATGCTTTTTATTTTATGTGGGGAAAACCTCCCTTGCATGTTTTATTAGGACCACCAGATGGCAACAGCTATACCTGAATTGTTGAACAATACAAAAGAATGCCTTCGTTTTTTTAGGTAATCCTATCTGTTAAGACTGTGGTTCTTCTGTGAGTGAATCAGATGGCAACTTCTCACTTCAGCCAAAGCACTCCTCACACTGACCTTTCACCTTAACTCTTAGTGAGCAAGGATGTCAGCGTGAGGGTGTCCCTGAGAGTGTATGGTGGTATCTATCCTCCTGTCCAGAGCAGGACTCTCAAGAACAGAAAGAGAAAGGTATAAATTCTAAGAGCAGCAACAATGGAGATGTCAGAAGAAATGCAGTTTTTTGTCACCAAAGAAAACTACTAAAAGCAGTCTGTGAATAGTTATGTGAGAAAATAAAGATTACATTAGGAAAAGCAAATGAAAACAAATACTGTAATCGTAGATTGCTGGCTGTGTATCACAAAAGTATAACTAATTAGCATAATAAAATATTTTCCTCTAACTTTGCTACTTAATGGCAAAAATGGCATAACATATCCAAACATGAGTCGTTTTTCAAAACAATATATTGATATTAAAGAAAATAATCGGAGTTGCACTCTCTACTACTAATCTAAGAAGGCCAAGAAAACATACAAAATAATCAATGGCACATATTTCCAATAAAATATGGTCAGGAGTATAGTCTAAGGCCAACTAGAATAAGCTGAACTGGTCCATCTGAGAATTAACTTCTTAACACTAGTGATACAATCATCTAATATTTAGAAGAACTGCCTGTATCAAAATATTCCCTCAAAAATCACTGTTATAATTAATATAAAATCTATTGTAAACATATACTTACTTTCTAAGCAAGAATATCAACACGTAAAACAAAATTCAAATTCTACAATGACTTTTTAGAGCTGCTTAGCTTTCACGTCTGATTAAATTATTTCCTATGCCATTTATTTTTAAAATTTTTTAAGGTGCACTGCATGTTTCAACCACTAGGTAGAGCCCATAACTAAAGTTACTAAAAATTTTCTCAGATTAGGTAACAAAAATAAGGCAAGTGCTGTACTTCTTTACTGTACTAGCTTAAGTAGTTATACAATGTATTGAGTATTGCTGTGAGTTAGAATTATCATAAAATTAAGTTCCACCTGTAAATTAAGAGTTGAAAATTCAAAGAACTTGCATACATCACACAAAGCTGGTATTTGGTGTAAGCTATTTTAAAATACTTCATGTCCAATCAAAAGAAAAAAATTCATGACTTTAGGTTTCCAAAGTCCTATACTGCAGTATGACGAAAGATACTAGGAACCAATAAACATCTACAAATCTCTAAAAATATATATATACAGAAGGTCCACAAGAAGAGATAATGAAAAATTATATTATTATAATCCTTACTGAAATCGATGAGAAACCTGCCATAGCCCTTACGCTGGTATTGGGGAAGAATCATTATACAGGAAACGTTGTACTTCTGTTGGCAGTGCTTTTCCTGGTAAAGAAGATTTTAGAACAACATGCGAGTAAGACTGAATAATAATGTTAATTATTAAGAAACAAAGACTAACAGGGGCACCTGGGTGGTTCAGTGGGTTAAAGCCTCTGCCTTCAGCTCAGGTCATGATCCCAGGATCCTGGGATCGAGCCCCGTGTCGGGCTCTCTGCTCCGCAGGGAGCCTGCTTCCTCCTCTCTCTCTCTCTCTCTCTGCCTACTTGTGATCTCTGTCTGTCAAATAAATAAATAAAATCTTAAAAAAAAAAAAAAAAAAAAAAAGAAACAAAGACTAACAATCAAAACCAAAGCCCTGGTCCTTTGAGAATAGCACGCACATCAAGAAAAAAAAAAAAAATACCCCACTGGGAGGAGACAGGACAATATTAAGTCATTGCCATTACCCACAAAGCAACCTCCCCAGGAGAGTAAGAATAACATAAAATTATGCGATCTAACACCATCTGTAACTCAGAAACAGTATGCCATTGCCTAAAATGAGCAGAGGAATCTGAGTCCCAATCAATCTGCAAAGCTATAAATGATGAGTCAGTGTGGCACTCTAAAAATGGGAAAATTCATCTACCACTTCAAAGATTCTCTTATTTCCTGCTCTGGTGCTACATAGGGCAGTCCCATCTTCCCATCAGTTGTACCTAACTTCACAAAAAACAATCTCAAAATGTCGGGAGTAGACACTTTTAAAACTCAGGTAATATATATAAAAGTATACTTAACTGGTATACTTAAAGCTGGTATTTCCATGTAACTATTTCATACACGTAAGATTTTTTCATAGGCTAGCTTAAATAAAAGTACAACTTTATGTTGTTTGACTAAAAAAAAAACACCTTTTGTTCTCCCCAAGAGAATGGAAGATTACAGGAAGGAGAGAAAATATCCTTGAATAAAAATGGCATCTTATTCTTATTTCTATTCTTCAAATTTAAACTTGGAAGAGAAGATTTAAACTGAGAAGGAGCTCACAGAGGTAATGACTGTGTTTATTTCACAAGTTCACGGTAAGTTATTACCATGGGAAGAGAAGTCATTTAAAAACTTTTTCTCTTGAGTATAAATGGCAGCCCATGTTCCTAGGAGAGTACAGTATGTTGAATGTTACTAAGCACCTTCAAGCACTTGGTACGTTTCTGAATGTTCCTTCTATTTTCCTTTCCAAAAAGTTAGGTGGTACCCAGAAGGTGCTGTATTGTGTAGTGTCTCCAGTGAGAACTGACAAAGATTGTTTCAGATTTCCGTGTGAATTCAAACAAATTTTAAGCTGATATACTTACTTTAGAAAAGTAGCCAACAAGGTGGCAGCCCTTGACATCATTCTGTGTTAGTACATAAAAAAGAAATGGCTCCACGTCATAATAGAGTGTTTTGTGGTCAAGAAACAACTTTGCCAAGAGACACAGGTTCTGACAATAAATGGTACTCACATTCCCATCAACCTAGAGGAAAATAATAGAACAAAATCATCAGGAAAGTGGCTCTTTAGTTCTAGAATAATAATGCACATCACTTACAAATATCTGTGAGTATCCATAGTCCAGTCTAAGAGAAGCTATCGGTGACCAGAACCTGGAAACTATCCTTTCAACAGCAGAATTAGGGTACCTGCTGTTTTAAGACAACTAAACAAATAAAAATACTGTACCTGAACAAAGTACGATTAGCTAGACAGGGAAATGATGACCCTTTTAAAAACAGCACTTTTGGGGGCGCCTGGGTGGCTCAGTGGGTTAAAGCCTCTGCCTTCGGCTCAGGTCATGATCCCAGGGTCCTGGGATCGAGCCCCGCATCGGGCTCTCTGCTCAGCAGGGAGCCTGCTTCCTCCTCTCTCTCTTTGCCTGCCTTTCTCCCTACTTGTGATCTCTGTCTGTCAAATAAATAAATAAAATCTTAAAAAAAAAAATAGCACTTTTGGGGGGCGGCTGGGTGGCTCAGTGGGTTGAGCCTCTGTCATCGGCTCAGGTCATTATCTCAGGGTCCTGGGATTGAGCCCGGCCATCTGGCTCACTGCTCAGCAGGAAGCCTGCTTCCCCCTCTCTCTCTCTGCCTGCCTCTCTGCCTACTTGTGATCTCTCTCTGTGTCAAATTAATAAATAAAATCTTTTAAAAAATAGCACTTTTTGCTTTTATAACAAGATTGGCTGCTGTAATCCCTCAGATGGCAAGCTGATCTGACTCATTTTTTTAAAGTAATTCAACAAAAGATCTAAAAGCAACCTTTTCTAAAATACATTTGTTGGGGCACCTGGGTGGCTCAGTGGGTTAAAGCCTCTGCCTTTGGCTCAGGTCATGATCCCGGGGCCTGGGATCAAGCCCTGCATTGGGCTCTCTGCTGAGCGGGGAGCCTGCTTCTCCCTCTCTCTCTGCCTGCCTCTCTGCCTACCTGTGATCTCTGTCAAATAAAGAAATAAAATCTTTACAAAAATTAAAAAATAAAATACATTTGTTAAGTAAAACAAGGTGTAACTATAGCCCTATCTATGCCAGCAGCCAAAAGCACTGCAGTCTGACCACAATGATCAGATTTACCCCCAAACAAAGCTGTTTTCAGGAATATTAACTATTGCCAGAAACACCAAGCAGGTTCGCTAGGTAGAAACCTGGCAAATGAGATATTTCTTGGAACTGGGTTGGCAAGATCAGGAGCACTACAGTGTATTTCTCCCGACACACACCTGTGTTGCTGGGAGTGGCCAGAGCTTGTTCTTTTATGTGAAGGCCAATGAATGCCCACATTAAACCCTAAGACACTGACATTTCAGGACAGAAACCTACTCAAGAATTTCAGTAACTCAGTATTACTTCTTTTAAAATACACACCGATATGTGCTTAAGGTAAGAAGCAGTTTGCTCTTGGGTATTCTGAAACAGTACTGTACACCACCCCCACCCTCCTTCCCGCAAGGTGAAGAGCTTCACTACTGCTCACCTAAAATGAAGGTGTAGAGAAAATCAAGAAAGTTAGAGACTGAGCAGATCCCGACAATCTGAAATCCTATCACAGTCATTAACAGAACCGAATACGTGGCAGGGACTCAATTAACACCTGGCAATGACACCACAGAACTGAGGATCAAGAAGCCAGAAACCCAGGACTAACAACACAGAATCACAGACACAGCCCAAGTCATATCCTCATGATGAAGCGGAAAAAAAAATATATTTTTGTATCTTTACAAAATAAGGTTTACTATGGCTATTGAATATACCTCTACAAAATATTCCTTTAAGTAGAACAAGAGAAAATTTTTTTCATTTAAATACTATTTCATAGATTCTAATTTTATCTAATTTATCTAATTTTATCACATCTAAACATAAACAATCAGTTGGCATTTTATACCAAATGGAATCCTGAAATACAGAATAATTTATTCTGAGATCAAGCTTGTGTGACCTTGGTACCATTTGGATTGGCCTAATTCTGCTTCTCATCATAATAGCTGAATTACTGGACTCAATCATGAGTACAACAGTAAAATAACATTTCAAAAAAACCCAAGTACAATTAGACACAGAATAGGTGGCACTATATTTGAAATGACAGGAAGACAACTATAAAACATCTACTTTACCTCAAAGACAGAAATATTATTTTTTCTGTAAATCTCATTGGCAGGAGGATGGAACCAACCACATTTCTTCATGTGCTGCTGGAGAATAGTTCTACTTTTCATATATTTTAGACAGAATTCACAAAGATACAATTTAGGCAGCCTGTAAATAATAATTAAACAAAAAAAGACAGGGCTTTTTATAAGTCTGTAAACTTTGACAACTATCCTTTTTGACTCTCATTACTACTCAAGTAAAAAGGTGGAGAATGTATTGTCATCCCCATTAATCAAATGAAAGAGAGAAAACAAACTATAAAAATAAAACCAATTTGGTTAATGGCATCCAACTAATTGTTAGAAGGCAAGGGTGAGAAGTAAAGATACCCAATTCAGAGATCTTCCTATTAGACTAATACTTCCCAGGCTTTTTTAAGTTACCCACTTGGCAGACAATGAAAATCTCATATTCCTCCCTCCTTGATAATCTCTACTAAGTAGAAAATAAAGCCTGCCTTCAGAACACCCCAATAAGTGAAGAAGATTTTGTTAAGGTATATATTCTGTCTTCCTTTATTTGATCATTCCTTCTTTTTTTTTTTTTTTTGAACAACATGAACCTGAACTGTGTGAGTCAACTCATACGTGGATTTTTCTTGGTAAATTCAGTACAGAAGTATAATTGTATTTTCTCCTCTTTATGATTTTCTTAACATTTTCTTCTCTCTAAGCTTACTTTATTGAAAGAATATAGTATATAGTACATGTAACACAAAATATGTGTCACTTGACTGTTCATGCTATTGGTAAGGCTTCTGGTCAATAGCAGACTTTTAAGTTTTGGGGGAGTCAGAAGCTATACATGGATTTCTGACCGCATGGGGGAGGAGGTGCCCCTAACCGCAGCATAGTTCAAGGGTCAACTATACTACTGTGTCAGACCTTGTGCTAGGTGCACTAGGTATAGACTACTGAGTAAAATGGATATAAAGTGGGTATTATAAAAGCAGACTTTATACATCTTTTTAAGTATAAAACTATAATAATATGTCTTTTCAAGTTAGGACATATTATACTACCTCCTTCCTTCTACCCCTGAAATTCTGGCTTTCCCTCTGGTTAAATACCCCATTAAATCCTGCAACTTAAAAGTCTATCATTCAACAAATGAAATAGAAGTTAAAATTGTTCTTTCAGATTTTCCGTTATGAATTTATATTTATGTAATAGTCATGCTATTTTAGCAGTTATTTAACAGGACTTCTTTAGCTCCCTTTTATGAGGAGCTAAGACAATAAAGTGATTGGATCAGTTCATAAAGTAATGGAAATAATATAACCTAAATTAAAGGCCAGTGGCTTTTATACCTATTTTAGTCTAATCCAGAAGACCATGTGGCTCTTCTATTACAAACATACACCTCACTTATCCTCAGCACAGAGACTTCTCTGCATCCTGAACTGTGTCCAGAACTGGTTATGCCTTGGTAATCCAAGATCTGATACTATCATTAAAAACTGCATATACAAAAATACTAGATATGATGACAAAACCTATAACCCAAACACATTACTGCATTTTCTCTCAAATAAGTTAATAAACCTCATTAATTTAGTTGCTATCAGTTTGGATAGTTAGGCTTTAAAAAGATCACACTAGAATTAAAGAAAAAGTAGATTAACGCACAAAAACGTCTAACTGAAGTGTGAAGACCACACTATTTTTTCAAGTACTACTTTAGAAGCCACTTTTAAAACATAATTATATTTTATCTGAAAACATTTAACATTCAACTGAGGCCTTTACCAAGGTGTACTCATGGAGCACTAGTCCTGTACGTATTAAGTGTTTCACGCCCAAATAAAGGTGGAAAAAGGCATTAATGTGACTTTTTTCCTTCTCCCCTGGGGATTTACACTGTGTATTCATTCTTCCTATACAACCTCATAGCTTACTTTTAAAACTGTCACACAGAGCACACTAAGAGCTTCCAGGGAATTGCTGAGGTATAATATTTCTAAGCCTCTACAGTATCTAATACTGGTTTCCAAAATCTCTCATATTAGACAAACCAATACAACCTGAAGTTATGTCATTAGTACAAAAGTCATTCCAAAATACAGTACTGAGTAAAACAAATAACAACTGACACTGCAAATTGAAGTCAAGAAACAGGAGCCAAGACCACTGAAGAGAAAGGTTTCCTAGGTGACTTTGCTTATTTCCTTTGCATGCTGCCTCAAATTCCACTGCTCAGAGAATAGCAGTCTATCTATAGACTAGACAGCTTTTTGCTTCTTTACCACCAGAATTGAAAAATCTCAGAACGAAATGGCCCCAATTATAAACTTCATCATCTAACGTGGCCACTAGATATACTAACCGAGTCTCAGAGCTGACCCACAACTGCCAGACTATTTTCCTGAATATGCGGATTTTGAGTAATTTCTTCTTCTGAAAAGGATAGGAAGAGGTTCTCCCTGGGTAATTAATGGTAGCCTCCTTCTTCTAATTACCTTATCTTTATTTACCTGTGCTATATTCTCAATGAGGAGTTTTAACTTGTTGCAACATAAAGATAAAAAAAAATCTGGGAATTCAGTTTAGTCTTGAGAGCTAAATATTACAACTAAGTATTTCCTACAATGTGAATCTGAGAAACATAAACAAAATCCTGGGATAAAAGGAAGGGAGGGAGGAGTGGCAGACACTAAACTTTCTGGATTGTGCTAAAGATAAATGCCAATGTTAAAAGCATCCAATTTAACTTTTAGGTCTTGGTACAAAGACATGAAAATAAAGTATGACTTATTTCGTAAGGTCTATGAAAGAAGATCTAATTTTTAAAGCTCTCACAGTAAGCAAGTTGTTCAAGAAAACATAAGAAGGAATGAAATCTATAAAAAAAATTACTGCCAAATCTTATCTGGTAAACTTTAAGTTCATGCTATTTCCTTGGAATAGCAAGGTGTATGATATTTTCTTGACTAAAAAAAACTTCAGCAAATCTTAGTATCTCAAAAATAATAAAGTAAAAGCAAGCATCATAATCTACTTGATTCCAATTCAGTTCTTGCTGAAAACATTTTAAAATAAAGCCTCTTACTTTATTATAACCAAGCCCACTGGGATGACACTGTTAGTCTAAAGGGAATCATCTGATAAAACTCCTAGAAAAACAAAATGTTTTAATAGCAGTACTTATGGCTGAAGTTCTTTCACTGAAAAAATACGTCATACAGAAAGAACATCAGATCACACGCAATGAAGTATAGTTATAGAGAGTATGAATATTCTTAGCCCTAAAGAATACTGCTGGGTGTTGCTTTTTGTCATTGTCTTCCTGATAGAGCACACAGGCCTCACTTCATCATGGGGTGTTGCTTCCATACCTGGAATTGATTCTAGAGTCAGCCACTCTGCTGATACCCTTACATGTGAAGTCAGGACTGGGCCACAACTATATGCACTTTAGAAGCATTGCCTATCTTACTTCTGGGTTGATGCAAATATTCTTCCCAGGAACTCCCATGGTATGATCTTGGCTTCTGAACATTGCCCAAGACAGTAGCAATTTGTGTAGTCTTTATAATAGGTCTACTTGTAGTAAAATTTTAACACAACAACAAAATTCTATGAAGTTTTACTTAAATCAAAGATTATGGTAAAAGCCATGTGAGATCAATGTGGATACAGATGCCATATGGAGTAGTGCAAGCTTGGTGGTTAAAGGTTATGGCTATGTGGTAAGAGAAAAGTGAGATAAAATCCTGGTCCTGCCACTTATGAACTGTATGGTCTTGAATATGTTTGCTGAGCCCTGATCTGGAAAATGAAGGCAGTAATATCTACCTTTAACAGAATTATTCCAGAGATTTTTAGTCCAGTACCAAGCTCAATGATGGTAACTAAAGCTACTAATAATTTATGATTAATACTATGAATAGTTTATTCTCCTTTCATTCATTTTATTTCATCATTTAATGGTCACCCAAAGTCCTTAAGGTTCCTGGTCTTTAGTAACTGGGGCTGTACGTAATCTAGGCATCAAGTCAAGTCAGGAACAGATCAAAAGGGAGAGGAAACTTCCCAAGCTCCTCAATTACATGGAACTCATCCTTTAGGATTTCAGTATGATCTCCTTGCAAAAAGGTTATTATGAAGTTCTAAGACAGTTCAGGAGTAAGATATCCCATGATCACAGTTACTCCTGCCTTCAACCTATTTATGTCATGTTTTAGAAGGTTCTCTATGAACCTGTCTGCCATATATGAACATCACATGGCTCTGCTGGAGAAATTTAAGGTTAAAACTCTGATTTATACTATTCCAAATCGTACTGTTCCAAATGAAGCAGAATTAATGGCTTCATTGTTGTTGTTTCATTTTGTTTTGTTTTTTTAAGTCAGAGATGCAAGATTAGTTAATATACGATGCACACACAAATATCTAGATATTATGGGAAATAATGCACAATCCCACTTCCCAAAATATTTTTCCTTTTGGGATCTTTTCTTTTTATTCGCTGCAATTGTTCTGTTCTTGCATGATTATGAATTTTTCAAAAAGTATTCAAAAATTTTAGTATTAAGAAAATAACTTAGAAGTCATTTAGTGCAGGATAATAAACAGTCATTAACAATGTAAGGCCACAGGTTTTCTTGGTCCTATAATTCTCTGAATATCCAGAACTCTTGAGAAATTGCCTTGAGTACCTGAGTTCTGTAAGTAGTAGAGGAATTTCCTGCCCTCTTTTAACATATATAAATACATAATCACATATCATGTAATCTTCTTTTAATAAACTCGTATTAATTTTTGTTATTCCATGATATAAACAGAATGTTGCCTTACAGATCTAACACAGTGGTCAGGGCTAACCAACCCTACAATAATTGGCTCTCAACTGCTGTTTCATGAGCTTGTGTGTTATCTTCCTGAAGTTTGGCTTTCTCTTATTTTTGGTTGCTGAGGTCTGTGTCCATAATAACATTCTCACTCCTTTTTTTTCTACTTCTGCTTACATTTGGAAACCAGTTATCAAAGTATGTGGAAAGAAAAAGTAAAAACAATACTGAGTTTTAGTTTTTTTTTTTAACAAACATACTAGCTTATTCCCAGCTTCTGGAAATAAACCATGTTATAGCACTCTCTATACCGTAAAACACTAAATAAATCAATATTATAATTACCTGTGCTAACATTTTGGACTAGGAATATTACTAGATAGGTAAAAAGCCACATAATGAGAGTATTCTGAACAAGAGTTTAACTCATAGAGCACTTATTATTCCTTACAACACTCTGCTAAATGGGAAACCTGAGGCATAAGTAGTTTACAAATTAAACAGAACATTAATGTGACTGCTATACTACGAAGTTTAATTTTTTTGACCAAAACTTATTTTCAACTCTTTTAATTTCAATGCTAAAGGAAAAAAATAATATCTGACATTACTGAGCACTTATCCTCTTCTAAGTGATTTACATGTTTTAACTCATGTTTTAATGATCACAATGAAGCCTCTGAGGTGAGTGTTATTTTTACCCCCATTTTGCAGATGAGGGAACTGAGGTACAGGCGAGCTGGGTAACTTCTAAGGTTATACAGCTTATAAATGTCAGTACTGAGTCATGAAACCAATTTGGCTTTATTAAAAATGCTGCCTCACCCCAAAAAGTTGGTGACTGGTTACTTTTTATGTCTGGAAACCCAAGCTACTTACATGTAGTATTATCGCATATTATTTGTCCAATTATTCCTGGGAAAACCAACCATTCACTAAGTTCGTTAA
Organism: Enhydra lutris kenyoni; assembly: GCF_002288905.1. Taxonomy (NCBI): domain Eukaryota; kingdom Metazoa; phylum Chordata; class Mammalia; order Carnivora; family Mustelidae; genus Enhydra; species Enhydra lutris. The sequence continues at coordinate 38,690,575 of NW_019154095.1, forward strand.
ATTATAAAAACTTAGATAAAAGGCTACTCATTGAAACTTTATTTACATGTAAGTACTGTGAAGTATGAAGGCAATTTCTCTTAAAGAAAAAATGTTCCCCTTGTGGTTCTGACCATGTGTCAGGCCAATTTTAAATAACAGCTTTTGGATAGGTTACAGAAAAGAAAATCGAAAGCCCACTGGGATTAAGTGGTTGCCAAAATATGCTGTTACTAAGGACATGTAAGAGTCACCAGTTTCCTCAAATGTATGAAGATGAGCGGACTAAAATGTCCTCAAGATCTAGCTTTGAGTTCTATGAATTGTTGAGTTCTATGAATCTGGAAACAGAAGGTAAAGGGTCTCTGAAAACATACCTTGAGTATTCTTGAGGATATGGGGAGGAGTACCAGGTGTGAATTTCATACTTCCCAAACTCAATGACAGAGGGACAGCGGACTTGTGGATCAGGGGGACCAGTCACTCCAACTTTCTGTACAGTCAAAAAATACATCACAGAAGTCAGCTAAATGAAATCTACTAAGATATTTTAAAAAGCTGAAATTAAATGTTGTCTTCTCGGGATTCAGAAGAACAAAAAAAAAAAAAAAAAAAGCCAGGAATGAACTAACAAGTTTTGAAATAAGCTGTATTGTTTTTTTGTAAACAGGGTATTCAAGCGGAGAACAAAAAATACTAATAAATCTTTTAGAACCAAATGCAACTAGTGTCATTGCATTTTCCATATTTAATAAGACTGCGAATATTTTCCGCAATTAAACTCACTCCCTTAATCACTTAGTTGTTAAAGAGAAGCTGCTGGCGTTTGGGGATGTAAGACAAAGAATAATCTTTAACAAGGAAGGAGAAGGAGCTCTGAACACTTGCCAAGGTCATACACACACTGCCTCACCAGACAACAGAAACAACCCACTGAACACGTGAGCACATAGAGAAAAGAGTGACTTTCTGGTTTGGGAAAGTATGTAATATTAAAAGAACACAACAAAATAAGTATCAAAAGAGTCTTCAATTCATTTTACACTGCACCTAAAATTCCCTTCATTAGTAGCTCTTTATAGATTTAATCAACAACAAAATGCTGTTATACACATAGTTACCCCTTTTATCTACCTGTTTATAATGAAAACAATCTCTATGCCCCCATCTCTGCAATAACCTGAACTACATTATCTGAAAGAAGAAGAATCTGTAAAGCCTTTATGACTTCCATGCCAGCATTTTAAATATAAGCCACTGCTGATGACTACAAAGATCAGGTTTTAAAACCTTATATTCAAGAGCAATTTGATTTGCTCTATAACCAATAGAGGAAAATATTCATACATATTATGCATATAACATACTGTATATTAATGGATATACTGTAATATATTGTAATATAATAGATATTCTATAAACATTAAGGATTAGCATTGGGGTGCCTGAATGGCTCAGCTGGTTAAGTATCCACTCTTGGCTTTGGCTCAGGTCATGATCTCAGGTTGTGGGACTGAGCTCCACATAGGGCTCCATGTTCAGCAGAGTCTGCTTGTCCTACTCCCTTCCCCTCTGCCTCCTCCCCAACTCTCTCTAAAATAAATAAATAAATAAAATCTTAAAAAAAAAAACTGACTTAAAAAGAAGTTAGTCTAATCAAATACAGTATTAATAACCTTTCATCAAAAGAATAACCAATATTATCCTTCAACTTCATGCTTTAAAAACTAGAGAAATTTATTTAAAGTCTCTTGTTGGAGCCCACAGATACACATAGCCTCAGACTCCCCTACACACTGACTTAACAGAAAAGATATTTTTATTCACTGTTTTATGTAAATTCATAGGAAGAAGCCTCTTCACTACAACTAACAGGAGAACTCTCCCCACCCCTTCTAATCGTTCTTTTTTATAAAAAGGCCAAGGGACTTATCTGAGGTTTCATACTGGAAGACAGCCAGGAAAAACCTCAACCTCTTCCTTAGCCATCTCGAAACAAAAGACAATCATCTTCAGTTGAATCAATTGTGTTATGACACCAAGGAGTACTGGGGCTCTTCCAAATGCAAAAATCATTAAAAACAAACACACACAAGACAAGGTTAAAATAAGATTTTTTTTCATTTCTCGAAACCAAATTAAAACTTCGTAAAAAGGCTATAAAAACACTGTTTTTTAAACTACATTCCAGAATCAAGTACTCTAATTCATAAAGCAGCATCTTTTAACCTACCTTCAAAGCTCAAAATAACAAGATCAATAGTATAGAAAGTTATCAGAATAACCAAGTAACAGAAAACAACTTCCTGAGCCAAGGATTAGATAAAAAGCACAGAAGCTGAAAAGATGCACCTGCTGAGGCACTGCCTGTTGTTTGAGAGCTTTCCCATCGGCTGCTCGTCGCTCTTCCAGGCGGATGCCCGATGTGAAAGTGGATATCCAATTCCAGTATAACTGTTTGCACATCACCGCAACTAAGTCTGTAAAACTAGATTCACAGTAGGCTTCCCCACTGCGTTTACCTATCCTCACCTTTTTGCACTGTGAAATGGCTGGCACATGCGCGCATCCACCTCTGTCCTCCACCACCATCTCCAACTCCCTTATGAGAGCCTCAAGAGCCTGTGTATTTCCGTTTACTAAGGTTTACAAGTTAACAAGGCTCTCTGCAGTGAGGAAGCAACAGCTGCATCCAAACCACTCATTAACTCAGTCCTTGCCAAAATCAAACTGTCAAATCACAATGACGGGGCAACAGGGCGGCTCAGTCAGTTAAGCGTCTGCCTTCGGCTCAGATAGTGATCTCAAGGTCCTGGGATCAAGTCCCATGGCAGGCTTCTTGCTTGGTGGGGAGTCTGCTTCTGCCTCTGCCAACCCCCCTTACCCCCTCGCTTGTGCTCTGTCTCAAATAAATAAAATTTAAAAAAAAATCTGAATGACAAGGTTAGTTTTGCTAGGTTTTACTTTTAAATTTCGCCAAAACACTCTCTCATTAAACATGCAGCTTTTGGGGTGCCTGGGTGGCCCAGTGAGTTAAAGCCTCTGCCTTCAGCTCAGGTCATGATCCCAGAGTCCTAGGATCGAGTCCCGCATCGGGCTCTCTGCTCAGTGGGGAGCCTGCATCCTCCTCTCTGCCTGCCTCTCTGCTTGTGATCTCTTGTCTGTCAACTAAATAAAATCTTTTAAAAAAACACAAAAAACAAACAACAACAACAACAACAACAAAAAAACCATGCAGCTTTCTAGGGGTGCCTGGGTGGCTTAGAGGGTTAAGCCTCTGCCTTCAGCTTGGTCATGTTCTCAGGGTCCTGGGATTGAGCCCCGCATCAGGCTCTCTGCTCAGCAGGAAGCCTGCTTCCCCCTCTCTCTCTGTCTACCTCTGCCTACTTGCGATCTCTTTTTTGTCAAATAAATAAATAAAATCCTAAAAAAAAAAACCAAACATGCAGCTTTCTAAAGCAGCAGCTATCTAATATAATCAAGAACACAGGGGCACCTGGGTGGCTCAGTGGGTTAAGCATCTGCCTTCAGCTTAGGGCATGATCCCAGGGTCCTGGGATCAAGCCCCATAATGGGCTCCCTGCTCAGCAGGGAGTCTACTTCTCTCTCTCTCCCTCTGCCCCGACCCCGCCTGTTCTTTCTCAAATAAATAAAATCTTAAAACATACACACACACACACACACACAAATTTTTTAAAACTAGAATTCTGCCACTTTGTGCCTCCTTTTCATTTGAATATGCCAACATTTTGAAAAGGTGACATACATCCCAAGTCAGAACGGACCTTTCAATCTAAGAAAGTTAAGGGTGGGGGGCACTAAATGCCCTAGTAATTGGTATAAACCAAAAGGTAAGTTTAAATATGCCTATGCTAGATAATAAAACTTTAATTACTAGCAGTTTATAAGAAAAGATTATTTTTCTTCTGCAAAAACTCCTCCTCCACCAAATGACTCTAATTCTAATTTCCAATATACAGAAGGAACTCTTGCAGTACCGTCCAGATCTGGTACAAACATGAAAATTACAACTGATCTACTACTGATATATAGTTCCTCTCTCTTTCTCTTGCCTTCCATCAGATAGCTCCCCCTCAACTTTCCCTTTCCATTCCCCATGGAGGAATGGCATTTTGAAGTGGGAGTGGAGGGGAGGAGTGTACCCTTATTATTAGTATGAGCATGTGAAATGTAAGGAAAAGAGAGGTCTTTCTAGTATTTGAACATTTTCCTATAGAAACACTATAATAAAAAATAATTCCGTTCATTAGGGATTAGAAGTTGCATGATGAAAGAGAGATGTAAGAATGAGTTCACATGCTCCAAAATGGAGAGAGCACGAACTTAAAAAGAATAAAAACAATCAGCATTTGTGGTGTCAATACTGTCCCACACTCTACGCCTTATACTGTTAGTCCGTTCCTCAAAGTAGAAAACAATATGCCCACTTCACAGATGGGAAAAAAGGCTCAGAGAAGTTAAGAGCCAAAAAATTTCAGGAAAGGGGGCGCCTGGGTGGCTCAGTGGGTTAGGCCTCTGCCTTCGGCTCAGGTCGTGGTCTCAGGGTCCTGGGATCGAGCCCCGCATCAGGCTCTCTGCTCAGCGGGAAGCCTGCTTCCCCCCCACCTGCCTCTCTGCCTACTTGTGATCTCTGTCTGTCAAATAAATAAATAAAATCTTAAAAAAAATTTTTCAGGAAAGGGACATCAATAATGAAGAATAAAGACAGAAAAGAACAAAATGGGAGTGGTCAAATACGAAGTACGTACTGCCCTCGGTTAATGTTCTGAATTCCAAAAGTTTTAAGTTTTTTTGAATTGGAATTTAGTTTTCCTAAGAAGTGAAGCTACAAGTTCACAGACTCTTATCCAAAACCCTTCAAACAGAATGTGCTTTAGAATCTTGATTATTTTTTTTGATGTTAGCGAAGTATTACATATGTATTTGAAATCAACAGCCCCAGTAGGATTTGGGGCAACACTCCATAATCAGATACACTAATATTTCTTTAGCAGAGCACATGAATATTCATATTAAATGAGATAAATAAAAAATATGGATAGTCTCATGTCAGTTCATGCCATGGTTCGCCACAAATTCTGTTTAGGTAAGTGAGATCTTACTGTAGAATGAGTTATATATACTTTTTTCATTCTCCAAAGAAGATATACAGATGGCCAATAAGCACATGAAAAGAAAATGGCTGATCATTAGGGAAATGCAAATGCAAACCACAATGAAATAAACCACACCACACCTAGTAGGATGGATACTATCAAAAAAACAGAGAATAACAAGCATCTGGAGAGGATGTGCAAAAATTGGAATCCTTGCGCAGTCCTGGTGAAAATGTAAAATGCTGCAGGCATGGTAGAAAACAGTTCGACAGTTCCTCAAAAAATTAAACAGAATTTCCATATGAACCAACAATATATAAAAGAATTGAAAGCAGGGACTCAAAACAGGTATTTGCCCATCCATTTTCACAGCAGCATTATTCACAATAGTCAAAACGTAAAAGCAACTTAAGTGTCCATCAGATGAATGGATAAACATTCATGGTATATATACCAAGTGATATACATATAAATTCTGATATGGGAATTCTGAATGAACCTGGATGAACCTTAGAGAAATTCTGCTAATTAAAGTAAGCCAGTCACATAAGGGTAAGTATTTTATGATTCCACTGAGGCCTACCTACAGGAGTTAAATTCAAAGACAAAAAGTAGAATAGTGATTGCCAGGGGCTAGAAGAAGGAGAAAAGGGAAATTATGGTGTAATGGGTACAGAGTTTCAGTATGGGAAGACAAAAAAATTCTGGAGACAGATGGTGGTGATGGCTGCACAACAATGTGTACACGTACTTCATGTGACTGGACGGTATTCTTAAAACAGTTAAGATGGTAAATTTTATGTTATTTTTATTTTATCACAGTATATTTCATTAAGTTTTCAGGAGTCTGGATCTCAGAATTGTAGATATGATTACAGACTACTTCCTGTCTCTTTCTTCCCCCATGCCTTTTTTGTTCATCTACACTCAGGTATCTCCTTTGCTTTACCATTACATACTGATAAAGTCCATAATTTTATCTTCAGCCCTATTACCCTTTCTCACCAAAGGACCTCTAATCCAGTGACGCTACCAGTTTTTCTCTCTCTGTATGACCTCTTTTCTCCTAAACCATCTTAGATTCCAAGGTCTTTTACTGTACCTCATCTTTGCATATATCTTTATCTTCCCTTCCTTTCCCCCGATGCAACAACAAAATCCCAACTCTGGTTAAATTCACTTTTCCACATAATCCAACATCTGAATATGGTTAGAGAAAAAAACACAGAATCACACTGACTGTTCTCAATTTGTAATTCTTAATTACCAACCTCAAATGGGCCCTTTGATGCTTCTCTAACTCCATTCACTCTCCCATTTTCCTTAAAAAATTACTTCATACTTTCTATCTCCTCAAGCCTCCAACACCTCTAAGCTTATCTTCACTTGCAATCAATGCCTTTGCTTTCTACTATACTAGAAAACTAAGAAGCAGTCAAAAGAGAACTTCCACAACTTTCCAAAGCCACATCTGCATGTCTACCCTCTGTGCCCACAGAGCCTGTCATTCCTTAATACTATAACTCAACTGTCTGTGCTCCCATCTAAAGCCAGTGCTCCACTTGCACACTGGACAATTTCCCCTTCCCCCTTTTCATCAGGTTTCTCTCCACTGATCATTCCTATCAGCAAATAAACAACTGTTATTTATTTTTCTTCCGTATTTAAAAAATGGGTACGTTCTTTTGCCCTCACATCTTCATCCAACTATTCTCTTTCTCTGCTCCCCTTCATTGCAAACTACCTCAAAAGAGTAGTCCCACATTACTTCTACAACCAATTTCTCTTCTTCCATTCCTCTTTAAATGAGCTCCAATTATATTTTCATCTCCCCCTTCCCTCATGGAAACTGCTTCTCAGGCTGACCTCCATGTTACTAAATCTGATGGTCAATTTTCAGTCCTTAATTCACTTGACATTTATGTGCAAAATTTTCAATTCCTTCCTTCTTGAAATTTTTTTTTCCATTTCGTTTGTAAGAACCAATATCTCCAAGATTTCCCTCTTCCACTGGCCATTCCTTCTCCTTTCTCCAATCTCTAAAACCTGGAGTACCTCAGGAGTTCTCAGAGCTCTGTCCTTTCCTTTGATGACCTCTTCTAGTCTCCTTCTTTTTAGTACCAGCAACTTACTAACAAGTTCTACATAAATTTTCAGCCCAGACCTACACTTCCAACTCCAGACACATCTACCCCACTGTCTACTTGACATCTCCTCTCCTGAATACCTTGTAAGAATCTTAAATTTAACTTGTTCAAAATCAAACTTCTGATCTTTTTTCCCTCAAACCTGCTCCTCCTTAATTCCTTGTTTCACCATCCAATCTGTCAGCACATCCTAATGGTCTACCACCTTCAAAATGCTATCAGAATTCCAATTCTACCCCTAACACTATGTTCCAAACCATTGTATCTCCTACTTGGATAATTCTAATATTCTCCTAAGTTTTCTTCTTGTTTTTCTATTTCCGCCTCAATCTACAGAGAAGCCAGAGTGATCCTGTTCAAACTTAAGTCACTCTTCCACTCAAAATCCTCCAAGGGTTGCTATCTCACTCAGAGTGAAAGCCATAATCTTTAAAATGACCTACAAAACCCTATCATATCTGACCTCCCAATACCTTTCTGTCCTCTCATTACCTAATTTCTATTCTACCTCATACTTACTCGGCTCCAGCCACACTGGCCTTCTTTTTGTTTCCTTGACCATGCCACGTAACAAATCCCAAATCAGATCTTGCATTTCCTTCAAGGTTCTGTTAAATGTCAGAGAGTCCCTAACTCAACAATTTAAAACTGCACAAATCTACCCTTTGCTTCTGAATTCTTTCTCCCTCCCTTGCTTTTTCTCCATAACACTACCACTTGGTATACCATTGACTTTAACCTAGGCCCAACCCAACTAAACTATAAGCTCCTAATGCAGATTAAAAAAAAAAATCTGTCTTGTTCACTGTTTTAACTCCAGCACCTGGCAAATGGTAACCTGTACTCAGCAATATTTATTGTTAAATGTTATCTACAATAACAACCTCAGCTACTACCTGCATAGTTCCATCTATCACCTGTGCGCTGATAACCCAGCATATCTCCTACCTAAAACCCTCCTGGACCTGCATATTCATGTATACAATAGTCTACAGAAGTCCTCCATTTTAGATTTCATACACGCCCCCAATTAAGGTAAGCAAGGTCTCTCCTATCAAAAAAGTTCCTCTTTTTTTCACATTTAGTATCACCTACTCAAAACAGAAGAACACTGGGAGATTTATCTGGTTCTGCCCTCTCCTTCAACCCCAACTTCCAATACCCTATCCTTCCATTCTTTCCTAAATCTTTCTCAAAATCTCTGCCTACTGTATCTCCTCCACCTTCATTTGGGTCCTAGGCGCTTTTCATTCTGATTACTGTGATCATTGGACTGGGAGATGTCCATGTTCAGGTCTTACTCAATCCACTGCTCACTGTATCACCAAAGCTGAGCTTCTAAGCACAAATACAATTACATCACTCTTTTTAAAGTCTTCAATAGCTCCTCAAGAGCTATTTAACTATTTGAAAGAACTCCTGTAACCAAAAAATCAAGCACAAACTTCTTAACATCAACCATGGGACCTATGTGACCTGGTCCATACTTATAATTTCAATCTCATCTCTTACTTGAACTCCAGCCAAACTAATTGCATGCAGCTGCAAGGGTTCAATAAGCTTTCTCAAACCCAAACTGTTCTTTTTGAAATGCCTTCCTCTTCTTGCCCAATCAAAAGTTCTTACTCATTCCCTCAACAGCCTGTTCAAATATCACCTCTTCTATAAAGACTCCACTAACATCCCTGGACAGATACCTTCCTGTTCATTCTCATTTCATCTCATGTATATTTCTATGGTAGCATGATCGCATGAACTAGAAATTAAGAGTTAAGGATCTGGAGTCAGACTGCATGGGGTTCAAATACTGATTCTGGTACTAACAACTATATGACTCTAGGTAAGACAATCTTTCTACAGCTTCATTTCTTCATCTGTAAAACAGCAACAAGTAACAGGGTTGTACTAAATGAAAAAAAAAACTGATATATAATGCTATATGTAGTACCTGGCACATAGTAAAAAGGTATCTATTACTAACCACATGGCTTTGTTTACCTATGTCTCTTCAACTGGAGAACAGGGACAGATTTTCTATTTACCTAAGTATTTCTAGCACCTAGCACCAAGATAACTAGCAGAAACTCACATTTATGTAGTGCTCATTATATGAATGACATACTAAGCACTTTGCAAATATCAGCTCCTTGAATGAAATATCACTCAGTCCCTTCAACGAATCTATGAAGTAAGATCACTCAGCAGAGGCTGTTTCTAGTACCTAGGCTCTTAACCACAACCTTAAAAAAACACTCAGTAAAACTGTGCTAAACTGTCAAACCAATGAACTCAAAATACATTTAACTAGCCTTTAATATGTGACTTGTAACTAATGAGTAAATGCCCAAGACACTAAAACAACCTCCCACTCCCCATCTCTAATTTCACCAGTACCAAAGAGAAATCATCCCAACAACAAAAAAGCAGTCACAGGGATACCTTTAAATCCTGGAATGCCAAGACTAATGTCCTCTTACTCGCTTTTTTCCCCCTTTTTTTAAGGTGGGGGGGGTGTTGTGGATAGGGAGACAGCATCTTAAAGACTTTTTTTTTTTTTAATTTATTTATTTGACAGAGAGATCACAAGCAGGCAGAGAGGCAGGCAGAGAGAGAGGAGGAAGCAGGCTCCCTGCTGAGCAGAGAGCCCGATGCGGGGCTCGATCCCAGGACTCTGAGATCATGACCTGAGCTGAAGGCAGCGGCTTAACCCACTGAGCCACCCAGGCGCCCCGGGAGACAGCATCTTAAATAGTCTCCACACCCAGCTCAGAGCCTGACCTGTACTCAATCTCACAACCCTGATCAAGACCTGAGCTGCAATTAAGAGGCAGATGCTTAACCAACTGAGCCACCAAGGTGTCCCCCCATCAACTACCAGCTTTAAAAGCCCTCCAAAATTCAGCCCTATACTAGTTATTCAATATATTTCTTACCATTGCCCAACAAAAATTCACTCTGTTTTATCTATCAAAACTAAACACAAGCAGTTCTTGCTTTATATGGTGCCATTAACTCAAACTTGTGAATATCTAAACTGAGATCAAATATAAAGAATGGACATGATTCTACCAGGCACATGTTTCCATCAACACAGTACTATGCAAAGCAAAGACTATCTGTACTATGACACCTTTGTGAGCAACTACTGTGTTTTCTACATCATCTCCACAATATGATTGCATATATTAGGCCCTCAAGTATTTGTTGATCTGATGGACCAAAACTCACAATGTCTCTCATATTTACAGTTGTCATTTATCCCTCAAAGCTCAATTTAATGTTATTTATCCTTCCCGGTAAGCCCTCATTCTCTCCATTTACCTAAATCTGAATCATCCTTTAAGCCAGCTTCTTCTGTAATCATCTCATATCATACAGACTCTTACTAATCTTAGTATACTCTGATCATATGGGAACAATCTGTATCATTTAATACAGCAGTGACTTACATTAATTCGTATTCTTATGTCACTGTGTGATTTATCTTCTATGTACTTTTCCCTACTTGGCTTTAGTACATGCCTTATGATTGTGATGCCTCTATAACTTTTTTTTTTTTTTTTAACAGCGTAATGCAGGATGTTATTGTGATTAAAAGGGCATAAGACGTGAAGCTGCACAGGCCTGAGTTCAAACCCCGCTTCTGCCATTACTAGTTATGTAACTTCAAGAAAGTCATGCAACTAAAAGTCTTGATTTCCTCATATGTAAAATGGCATTAACAATCCCTACCTCATAGGATTAGGGAAGTTACTGAATCTAGTTTATTCCATTTTAATAACTGTTCAATTTTTATGTAAAGAAAAAAATTATTTTAACAGCCCACACAGATTTTTAAAATGCTATGTTAATTTTCTACAACCATACCAAGAAAAAAAAAAAAGCAATCAAATTCTTCTGAATTAAAAAGCATTAAAATTAGTATGGAAATACAACATGCTATTTGCTGATATTTTATGTAAAAATCATTGTATATATTTCAAAAAGGCTATTATGTTCCAATGGAATGAGCTGAACACAAATGCTTCTTTCTGGTGATGGAACTTTTAAGAAAAACCATTTCCTCCAGACCCGTAAGATTACTGCTGGAAAAAAACTCCAAAACAAAAGCCTATACTACTAATTTCTCATACTTCTATTTTTCTTTTCAGAGGTGGCGCTTTTAGTAAACGTATTCATTGTACAGCTAATGAAGAAACATAGTACCAGATAAATGATATTCTTACTCCTGAAATTAAAAAAAAAAAATCAAAACCAATTAATAGATGTTCCTTAATAAACATTTCAATAATTCTTGACTAAGGGGCGCCTGGGTGGCTCAGCAGGTTAAAGCCTCTGCCTTTGGCTCAGGTCACGATCCAGGGTCCTGGGATTGAGCCCTACATCGGGCTCTCTGCTGGGCGGGAAGCCTGCTTCCCCC
>NW_019154095.1:38702337-39141943 GCF_002288905.1 Enhydra lutris kenyoni
AAATAAATAAATAAATAAATAAATAAATAAAATCTTTAAAAAAAAAAATAATTCTTGACTCAATTAGATAACACACCATACAAAACTTCCTCAATAAAATCACTATAAACAAACACTGGGTTTGCTTTTCTTGGCACATTTCTTACTAGACTGTAAGCTCTATGAGAATAAAAACTGTATCTTACTCATAGCCTCTACACCTAGCACAGTTCCTAGAACCAAGATGACATGCAATAAATGATAGGTTGTTGGTTAGATGAATTCTAAAATTAATTCCTGTATCACTTACCTTTTACTGGTACAGTTGTAAGATCACCTAAGACCCTGTAATCTCCCCGCAATATTTCTGAAACAAACTTTTGAGTGCGCTTCTACTAAGCTATTATCTAGTCTCTCAAAAATTACTTCATATATTATCTTTATAAATATTTTCAAAATACCATATAATCTAACCAATGGTAACTTTCCCAATCAGCCTCAACCGACTGAAGTCAGAGAACCTAGGAGTCAACCCTGGTGTCCTCTTGCTCCTTCAAACATATCAACTCTATCACCAAGTTCTGCTGATTCCATCTCTAGAATATATTCTGAATCTGTCCACTTCTCTCCCATTTCCACTGCCGCCTCTAGTCTAAGTGGCTTCTTTTGTTTGAATCATTTAAAAAACCTCTAAGTAGGGTTTCTGTATTCCACTCTTGCCTAATTCTAATCCATTCTTCATATAGTGGCCAGGAAAAGAAAAATTTAATGCAAATCGGGCTTTGCTATTTCTTTGCTAAAAATCATTCATTGGTTTCCTACTACAATAAAAAGCCAAATCCTAATTTATGTCCTCAGCCTACCTCTCTAGCTTCATCTTGTGTGACTCTTTTATTCATTGTATTAAAGTTATACTGGTCTCCTTACAGTTCTTCAAATTTACGAAGTTTGTATATGTCTCAAAATATTTACACAGGCAGTCCCCTTATGTCTGAAACATTCTTCTCTCTAGCACTTTGACCTGCTGAACTTCTACTTATCTTTTAGGTCTCTGTGTAAATTATTACTTCCTTAAGAGAGGAATCCCAACCTCCAGCAATCCAGATCAGGAAGCCCCTGTTATAATCTCTTGATGAATTCTTATTTTCTTCCTATTACCTATCAGTTTGTAATTAAAGATTTATTTATACAACTGTTTATATATGACTGTTTATTGTTTTATTGTCTCGCTCATAAAACTGAAAGCATCACGAAAGTAAAGTCTATGTCTTTTTGTTCACCCTACAGCTCTCACACCATGCCAGGCACATGAATACTAATGAAAGAACCTCATGGAGAAATACCACCATCATAAGAATTTTAAGTTCACTGCCAATGAAAATAAGCACAAGTTAGAATTCAAAAGTCTAGCTGTTTATATTCTCACTGCCAGATATACACAGGGACAACCACAAGTTTAATAAAATGCTGGAAAACACACAGTTAACTAGATTACTGTTGATACAAATTTATATTGTCTCCACTGGGCCTCAGCAAGGCTCAGTATCCCTTTTAACTCTTTCTAGTCTATCTTTCTCTTCTCACGCTATTATTCTAACTCCTGCCAATCAGACATCTAGACTAAAGAAAGAGCAATCCAGACAGAGGGAGCAGTAAGTACAAAGGCTCCAAGACAGGAGGGTGCCCGGTGTGTCTGAGAAAGAGGAGTCCTGTGGCTGAAGACAAGTGAACAAGGGCCAGAACAAGGGGAGTAGCCAAAGAAAAAGGCAGCCGCGAAATGCTACAGTCTTAATAATAAGGATAAAGACTTTGGTTGTTAAAAATTCTAAGCAAGTGCTTGCTTCAGCAGTGCATATACTAAAAATTCTAAACAAGACTGAAAGACATTAAAGGTTTTCTGTGCAGAGTAGTGGTATGATCCAACTTAAGTTTGAAAATATTTACTCTGGCCCCTGTATAAAGAATACAGACTAGAGACTTGGGTGAGGGACAAAAGTAGAAGCAAGGAGATCAGGGATATTACAACAGCCCAATCAGATAATGGTGGCTTAGACTAAGATAGTAAAGATAGAAATAATAAGTAGTAGTAGTCATATTCTGGATATATTTTGAAGGTGGAACCATTAGAAATTGCTGATGGATTAAATACAGAGTACAAAATAGAAAGAGAGAGAGAAAATCAAGATATCTCTTTACACCTGAGCAAGTAAAAGGACAAAACTGCCATTTATTCCCACTCTCCATTAAAAGAAACCAAGATGCCTTAGAGAAATAGCTGTATCTACAGCTAGAACAGTAAGAGCCAAGAACACTATCACTGTGGTCAGAAGGAAGGATGATGATATACACAAATATTGAATCATTAGATTGCACACCTGAAACTAACAGAATGTTATATGTCAATTATACCCAACTTTTAAAAAGAGCTGAATAAATTGGACAAAGTTAAAAAAAAAAAAAAAAAGAAGATGGGGAGACATGTCAAAAGGACACAGCAGCTGGCTTGAAGAGTCTCTCCTGCCCAAATCTGGAACAATGTCAGCATCAAAATAAATATCAACAGCAATAAATCATAATTCATAAAATAAAAATCTTCAAGTCTAAAGGGAATGAATAAAATAAATGGGAAGAAAAAAGGCTCTTCCTTACAGAAGAATACCAATTAATAAACTTTATGAAAGAAATTATGGAATTAGAAAATCATCTGTTTAGCAACCAACAGAGTAATAGTTTCAGGCAAGAACCACCACTGGGTGTTAAATCCAGCAGGTAGAAGTTTGATGAGAAACAGGGTATTACATGGTTTCAAAATGTATTGCCAGAAAATACTTACAGAAGGAAAATAATTTTACAGAGAAGAAATTCCACCTTAACAAAGGGTTCAGAGTTACCATCACCGTGTAACAGGACACACAAATACTACATACCTCCCAACATCATGCGCAGAGGACACATCACCTCTACAGTATTTCTGCCAGAAGTGGATCACCTGACTCTAATCATGGTGGAACATAAAACAAGCTCAAAGCGATGGACAGTCTCTGAAATAAATGACCTGACTTCAAAAATGTCAAAATCATGGAAGATAAAGACTGAAGAACTGTTCCAGACTAAAGGAAACCAAGGAGACATGACAATTAAAACACATGATCCTAGACTGGATAACGACCCAGGGAAAGTTGTTTTTTCCTTTTGCCATAAAAGAACATTACTGGTACAACTGACAAAATTTGAATAAAATCTTCAGATTGGATAATACAACTTATCTGTGTTAATTCCCCATTTCAAACTATGATCATGTGCAAGAACACCCTTATTTTTAGGAAATATGCACAAATGAGTAGGAGTAAGAGGGCATTACCATTATGTCTGCAACTTAGAAAAAAAAAGTTCCTCAAAAAAGAACTACCTCCTCCTTTGAATTCCCACTGAACTCCATGTAAATTTCTACTGTAGCATCTATAATACCATTTTTCTCATTGGTAGGAAAAGAAATGTACCTTCCAAGGTTAACAACCTGCCCAAAGTAGAAGTCAGTAAATGACAAACCACAAATTGAACCAAGATCTAGGTGACTCAAAGCCAATACTTTGTTAAATCATAAGATGGTAGAATGCTCAGCAAATGTTTGCTATTTATACTGTTTTTATTTTTCAGAAATACTCGCATAGTGACTGACAAAGACAATCTGTTCACAAATAGGTTTCTTAATCCAAAGAGTGTCACCTATACAACAGGAATCCCCAGCATCAGCCTTATAAACTCTAACTTTCAAGACAAGCTAGAACTCAACTTGGCTAACATAATGAGTTGGTGGCAAAGAAAAAAAAGACACAGGATAAATGAACATGATCTAGAAGAGCCTTTACGCTCTAGCCCTTGTACTTTTCCAATCTCATCTCTTATTATTTCTACCTAATGTTCTTTATCCTATGTGAAAATTTATTTATTCCCACAATTAAGCATGTTTTCCCCCATTTTCAAGTCTTCGTGCTTCTTTTCCTTCTGATTATATGGGACCCTATTCCTTGTCATCCTGATAAACTAGTACAAATTCTTTAAGACCAGCTCATATGGTATTTTCCCTCAATGCCCAGCACAGGTAGATGCTTGTTCTTTATTCTCCCAAAACACCATGTACCCTACACTTAAACCTTCCACATGAATGAAATCATTTACTTACAAGTCTCTCCTAGACTATGCTTGAGAAAAGGAATCCTATCATTCACTTCGGCATCTTTAGCAGCTGAAGGTTCTCTGTCTATACATTCATATCTTGCTACATGTCCCAAAGGACTAAGGCAAAAGCATTTAATAAATATTTCTAGCAGTAATGAATATGGGTGTTTTATCACTTGAAAAAAGTGTGGTTTTTGTTTTTTGGTTGGTCAAATCCCAAACTCCTTTTCATACATAAGGCAGAAAATAAATAAACCAAACTCATTTCATACGGTAGTCAAGGGGCACCTGGGTGACTCAGTCAGTTAAGCATCTGCCTTCAGCTCAGTTCATGATCCTGGGGTCCTGGGAGCAAGCCCCACATTGTGCTCCCTGCTCAGGGGGTCTTCTGCTTCCCCATCTCCCTCTGCCCCTCCCCCCGGCTTGCGTTCATGCGTGCGTGCTCTTTCTCTCTCTCTCAAATAAAGAAATAAAATCTTTATTTAAAAAAAAAAATGCTGATAGCCAAAGGAAACCTGTTTATCTGCAAAACCAAAGCAGTCATAATGGGTTTAAAAGGAATATGTTAACAAGCAGAACTATGTACACAGAAAAACGACATCTATTTGCAGATCAGACAGATAAATGAATTGCTGTTACTGCTTTACCCCAGGATAAATTAATCCTGTTTCTTGTCCAGGACCATATTATTTGTCCAATCTGAATATCCAACTTTACCTGCAGTGCTTGTTCTTGGATATCACGAAATAATTCCATATCTTTCTCAGTCATGATTTCCTGGCTCCCAAAAAGCCGTTCCTCACTTTCTTGTTTGCCATCCCAGCCATCCTGATTGTCTGCACATAAAAAAAAGAGCTCACATGTTATCAGTATTATCCTTAGTTTAATAAATGGACTAGAAAAAATTTCATAAGCCTTTCAGTTTGAAGACCTTGATATTATTTTTATAAGAAGACAGCAATAAAATGACAACTGGAAAGATGGGTCAGTAAATAATATGTACATATTATATCTGCTTATAATGAAAACCTGACCTGTCCTAAAACTTCTTAAAATTATTACATAACTAAATTTTAACTTCATTAACACATTATATTTTAGCATAGAATACATACATTTATATAATATATACATATAATATATATGAATATATAATATATACAATTATAAAATATATGTAAAAGTTTGATGAGCATCAGGTGATGTGAAGTGCTAAAACCATACACCTGAACAAATATTACACAATATTATACTATGTATGTTAACTGTAATTTAAATAAAAACTTAAAAGAATAATTACACAAAAGCAGAACAGGAAAAAGGTCTAAGGAATATGAAACTATGAAGTAATATGAATATAAAATTTTTAGTATGAATTTAATCTATCAACATTCAAATATTGCTTTTTCCTTCTTTGGTAGTATGGAAGAAGTGTATGTTACAGCAGGACATGATTTTCATCACATGGTACCAAAACATGGAAAACTGGTTCCTTTTATAAATCTTAATGGTCTTATGATCTTCATAAGGCCAGTCAGTACATTCTTATCTCAGCAAAAAGATAACCTTCAAAATAGCTACCATACTGCCCTCATATTCTCGGTGCCCTTTTAAATAAGCAAAACTCCACAAATCTGAGGATCACAGATGATAATCCTCTGGGTAAGTATGAGAAATTATAATAATCATTCAGTAAATGATGTATCTTCCTCACATGGGGAAGGAAATTCATGAAAGGAGTATTAGGGGATTATGTAGATCATTATCTTCTGCACTTGAAGATGACACCGCTGATGGACTAATTTCCTATTTGTATAAGCACGGCAGAAAAGATCAATTCATGACAGTTCCTTTGAAATTAAATAGACATATAGGCTGTGTGTTATTCACTTAGTGTAAGAAGAATAAGGACAAGGACTCACTGCTGAAACTACTCCTAAATTGAAAAATATGGATCTGAAGATACTACGTGACTTTAATGCCCCCTAGTGCATGACACAGATGGATGCAGGCACAGATTAGTAGAGCATTGAAGAGCATTCTATCAGATGGTCCAGACTGTTCCTTAAACTCTACAATTCATAAAGAAATTTACAAAGCCAATTACAGCAAAAACTCACACAGATGCAAAAAGTCAATATTGATCCTCCATATACTTTACCCATATTCTCTAATAGCTTCTAGTTCTAAAACTTTCCAGGATATTCTCGTAATAATCCATCTCCAGTGAAACAGTTAATTCAAAAATGCCTTTCACTAGGATCTGCTTTCGATTCTTTCCTTGTTAAGTCCGACCTAAATGGCTTGCATATTTTCTTAGATAAATGTACTCAGACTGGAGCTACAGTGTACATGACTGACAAAGTCATGAAAAGTACTTAAGTGCTTACACAGTAATTAGTTGATTGCCACTCTGGTGAAAAGCCAATAAATACAGCATAAAAAGGGGGACCTGACAATGATGAGAATTTCCTCTCCTGTGCTGGACCAATCAACCTGCTTATTCCTATATAAGCAGGAATAAAGAAGCAGTGAATACAATCACTGATAAGACAATCAGGGGAAGGAAATCAACATTAAGAAATTCTCTTGCAGTATATGAGATACTATATCTTTGACCTTTGTGATCCAAAGAAGTCCATTCTCATTCTTCTACTTTCCTCAGACACTTTTCTACTTCCTTCACAGGGTTAAGTCTGTAAACTCAAGGCACTAAAGAGCAATGAGACTAGTTTAAATTTTAATTATCAAAACAGTTAATGAAAATTTCTCTCCTCTGACTTGAATTACCTGCTACACTATTAAGTCTTCTCTACAGATCTTCTACTTTGAAAACTAGGGAACTAGCCTGAAACGTAAGTATGAAATGAATAAAAAGAGGGATGTTACACCTGGTAACACAGAAATACAAAAATCACAGAGGACTACTAGTATGAACAATTATACCCCAAAAAACTGGACATCTAGAAGAAATGGATAAATTCCTACAAACATACAACTTACCAAGACTGAATCACGATGAAATAGAAAATATGAACAGACCAATTACTATTAAGGAGATTGAATCAATGATCAAAAACTTCCCAACAAACAAAAGTTCGCTGGTGAATTCCACCAAATATTCAAAAAACACTTAGTACCAATCCTTCTCAAACTCTTTCAAAAAACAGAAGGCGGAACTCTTTCAAGCTCATTTTATGAGGCCAGCATTACCCAAGCCAGTCAAAGATAAAAAAAAGAAAATTACAGGTCAATACCCCCAATGAACACAGATGCAAAAATCCTCAACAAAGTATTAGCAAACCGATTTCAGCAATACAATAAAAGGGTCATATACCATGATCAAACAGGATTTATTCCAGAGATTCAAGGATGGTTCAATATCCACAAATCAGCTGATATACCACAATAACAAAATGAAAGATAAAAATCAGCTAGATGATCATTTCAAGATATGCAGAAAAGGCATTTGACAAAATTCAACAACCATTTATGATTAAAAACTCTCAACAAGCCAGGTATAGAGAGAACGTACCTCAACATAATAAAGGTCATATGACTAGCCCACAGCTAACATTATACTCAATGGTGAAAAGCTGAGAGCTAGTTTTCTCTAAGATCAGGAATAAAACAAGGCTACCTATTCTCACTACTTTTATTCAACATAAGACTGAAAGTTCTAGCTAGAGCAATTAGGCAAGGAAAAAAATAAAAGATATCCAAGTTGGAAAAGAAGAAGTGAAACTGTCATCCCTATTTGCAGATGACATAATATATAGAGAAAACCCTAAAGACTCCACCAAAAAACTTAGAATAAATGAATTCAGTAAGCTTGAAAGATACAAAATCAAAACACAAAAATCTGAACTGTTTCTATACACTAATAATGAACTACCAGCTACCAGAAAAGAAATTAAGAAAACAATCCCATTTATAACTGCATCAAAATGAGTAAAATATCTAGGAATAAATTTAACCAAGCAGGTGAAACACCTGTATGTACATTGAAGACAAAACACTGTGTGTGTGTGTGTGTGTGTGTGTGTGTGTGTACACACACACATACATGACATTAATGAAAGAAATTAAAGACACAAATAAATGGAGAGATGTTGCATGCTCATGGGTTGGAAGAATATTATTAAAATGTCCACAGTACCTAAAGCTATCTACAGATTCAATGCAATCCGCATCAAAATTCTAATGGCATTTTTCACAAAAATGGAAAAAAAAAATCCTAAAAATGTGTATGCAACCAAAGAACCCAAATGGCCAAAGCAATCTTGAGAAAAAAGGACAAAACACTAAAGCTCCCTGATTTCAAACTATATTACAAATCTATAGTTATTAAAACAGTATGGTATTGGCATAAAAACAGACACAGAGGGGCGCCTGGGTGGCTCAGCTGGTTAAGTGACTGCCTTCCAGGTCATGATCCTGGAGTCCTGGGATCAAGCCCCACATCGGACTCCCTGCTTGGCAGGGAGTTGCTTCTCCCGCTGACCTTTCTCCTCTCATGCTTTCTCTTTCTCTCTCAAATAAATAAATAAAATCTTTAAAAAAGAAAAAAAAAAGACACAGAAATCAATTCAATAGAATCGAACGCCTGTGAATAAACCCATGCATATATATAGTCAATTAATTACAACAAAAGAGCCAAGAACATACAATGGGGAAAAGATTGCCTTTTCAATAAATAGTGTGGGAAAACTGGACAACCACATGTGAAAGAATGAAAACTACACAACTCTCTTACACCAAGTTACTCAAAATAGATTAAAGACCTGAATTTAAAACCTGAAACTGTAAAACTCCTAAAAGAAAACATAGGTGGTAATCTCCTTAACATAATTTTTAACAATCATTTTTAAAATCTGGTACCAAAACCAAAAGCAACAAAAGCAAAACCAAACAAGGGGGACTACATCAAACTAAAAAGCTTCTGCACAGCAAAGGAAACCAACAGCAAAATAAAAAGGCAACCTACTGAATGTAAGAAGATATTCACAAATCATATATCCAATAAGGGGTCAACATCCAAAATATACAAAGAACTCATTCAACTCAATAGCAAAAAAGCAAACAACCCATGGAATGCCCAGGTGGCTCAGTTGGTTAAGTCTCTCTTGATTTCAGCTCACGTGGAGACCTCAGGGTTGTGAGATCCAGCCCTGTGGTGGGCTCTGTGCTGGGCATGGGCTTGCTTAAGAATCTCTCTCTCCCTCTGCTTCCCCACTCCCATGCAAGTTCTCTCACTTTCCTCCCAGCCCCATTAAAAAAACAAAACAAAACAAAACAAAAACCTACAAAAACAATCCACTTCAAAATGGGCAGAAGATCTGAACAGACATCTTCCCAACAAAGGCATAAAAATGGACCACAGCTACGTGAAAGATGCTCTACATCATTACTCAACAGTGAAATCCAAATCAAAAACATAAGGAGAGATCACCTCACAACCGTCAGGATGGCTATTATCAAAAAGACTAGAACTTACAAATGTTGGTGAGAATGTGGAGAAAAGGGAACCTCTGTACACTGTTGGTGGGAATGTATATTGGTGCAGCCAGTATGGAAAACAGTACAGAGGTTCCTCAAAAAATTAAAAATAGAACTGCCATACAATCCAGCAATTCCACTTCTGGGTATGTACCCAAAGAAAACAAAAACATTGTCAAGATATGGAAATAACCTAATGCATCAAGGGATTAAAGAAACTGTGGTGTAGGTGTATGATATTATTCAGCATAAATAACATACATACATACATACATACATACACAAACACCAAACTCATAGATACAGAGAACAGACTGGTGGTTTGCCAGAAGAAAGCTGGGAGATAGAGGATAAGAGAAATGGGTGAATTATTTTTCTTTTTGTTTTTTTAGTTTCAATAAACAGTATTTTAAATAAATAAATGAAAACTAGGAAGGTTAGCCTGATACATAAGTAAATGGTCTGAAGTTATAGTTCTCTTCCTCTCTTTTAAAGTATAATTCATGAAATATTACAACTATATTTGCCATGATTTGAAGTAGAAAAATCAATGATCTCATCATACTCATATATATTTTTGTCTCTTCTCTATGCTTACTTAGGTCAATAGCATTTTATCTACCCACACACTTTCCAATTTCCTTCTGGAAATAAAGCAAGCATCATGATGCTCATCACATGATTTGTTTTGTAACTTATGAAATGTAAAGATACCCTTGATTTAAGGTCATACCTAAAATTTCCATAGGAAGATTCCTTGTGGTTCTACCAAAACAAAAACCCAAAAAACAAACAAACAACCCACAAACGAAAAAACACCGTCTTTTGACTAAGAGCCCCTACTTGCCCATTCTTGCAATTTCATCTCCAGCCTCTCAATCCCTGCCATAGTCACCACCTTACTTTAATCTAAATAGTACTTTTAATTTATTCTTCTAATCCATACCATAGATAATAATCAAATATAAATCTATTCTAGATAATTAGTGTTATTCCAAATAATACACTTTGGGAATACGTTCTGCTTCTAAGTGAACTTTTACCTGTGGGCCAATCTGAAGTGCTCGATTTTCTGTTGCCCTTTTTCCTGATTCTATATTGCTCAGAGTAGTCTACCACTTCCCCTCGAGGTTTCCGCCCATCGGGAGAAGGGGTGAAAAATTTGGTAAGGCCATCAATGAGCCCTTTGGTTTTCTTGTTGAACTTCAAGGGAACACTGCTATCTCTGCAGAAGTCCAAGCCATCTATTCGCTCTAAATATCCTTCTTCTGATGACGATGCTGATTGGCTGGAAAGGGTGATTTTACGTTTCCGGCCCCTTCCTGGACCAGTCCGAACTTTGCTGAAAGGACCTTTTGATCTTTAAAAAAAAAAAAAGAAAAAAAGAAAGAAAGAAAGAAAGGAAAAAGAAATCAAACAGGGAAAAGGGTAAATATTAAAAAGGAAAACTTCATAAGGTTTCTATTTAATATATAACATGTAATTTGTAAATAGTTACAGCTTTATTTAAAAAAACTATATTGTCAAGAATATTCCATAAACCATAAGTATTAGAGGAATGAGAAGTAATATCGTTATTAGAAATAGATTTCTGGAAAGTCCAGTATTTTACAGCAAAAAGAATCCTAAGGTTGGGAGTCAGAAGGCATGTTTAAGTCATAACTCTTGCCACTTTTAGCTGTACATCTTAGAAAAATCACATTCTGTCTAAACACCAGTGTCTTCATCTATAAAATGAGAGTTGGACCAGAGAACAATTAAGACCCTTCCAGATATAAAGTCCTATGATCTCTGTAACAACTCAGAGTTATACTTTTACCTCTAAACACAAGGATGGGTTACTCTCTGAAACTCAGGAATCAAAAGATCATCTCATAGGAAAATTAAAGCCTGATTTAAGATTTAAAATATGAACTACAATACTGGTACTGTATATTTCAAGCTGCTAGTGCTCATTCCTTTCAGTTATTATCTTCAAGACGGTCTAAAGTATAGAAAAGGTGGGTAAAAATAAGAATACAGATTTACAGGCTTAAAGATATCTTACAAATCATCAAAAGGGAATTACCATAGACACTCAAAAAAAAAAGTTAGCTACTGAATCTTGCCCCACATCCTCCAGACATAGCCCAGTTTCCTAGTTTCCTAGTTTTCCAGATGAAAAACACATTATTTTATTTTAGATCAGGACATAGAAAGGGGACTTGGCTATGACCACAACAGCAAAAGTTATCCAGTGATTTGTACATACAATATAAACTACTGAGACCACATCAAGAGAGAAATCTATGAAATGCTATAATAATTTTTTCTTTCTTGTTTACATAAGAGCAGCAGTATAAGGCAGTATTTAAGAGTTAGACATTGGTGCCAAACTACTTGTGGGTTTTAATCCCAGTGCAACACTTACTATAAACTGTGCAAGTTAATCTTTCTATATAGTAATTTTTTCCTTTGAAAAATAAGAGTAACAACAATACTACTTCATTTGGTTGTTGGGAAAATTAAATGAGTAACACACTGTAAGGCACTTGGGACTTTATTCTAACTTGGCACTTTACTGCACAGTTCAGCCATTATTATTACTTTATAAAAGTGCCAGTTTTAACAACCGGAATTTTTTTCACAAAGCAAACAAGTGACTCCTACACTAGAGAGAAGACCCTATCCTTTTCTCCCCTCACCTTGCCACAAGTACAACTTACACCGTGTTTTGTTTCTTTAACCTGTTTTTCGGACGTCCTATTGGGTTAGCATAGCGCCGTTTTATCTGTGCTGCCTTCTTCTGTAGAAGTTTCCGTCCTTTTTTCCTAGGTCGACATATCTGACATATCCACATGCCTATAAAAAAAAAATATTCCACATAAAGCACGATAGACATAGATACACAGAAAGAGCTGAGATACTCTACGAGTTCACAATTTCTCTTAGGTCAAGGACTCCTATTTAAAAATCTGATGGAAGCCCCTTAGAAAAATAAACATGAAAACATATATACACAAAATTCTACAAACAAATGGAAAAGACTCACAAGTATCCTGAAGCCCACATATGGTTGAAGTTCACTGATCCTCCGTTAAAAAGCCCTGTTCTACCCCTGGCACTCAGATATTAGTTTCCAATTACTATTCTGTAAGAAAAGAAGCCAGGTTTCCATGGAGTAATAACTGATCCCAGGACTGGACCAAGGAAAATACTTGATAACCTGGAGCATCTTACATTCCCAGCAAATGGAGAAGTGCTCAAAAGATGAAGAAGGCATGTCATAAGGACCCAGCAGCCAACCTGAAAGAGCTCCCAATAGCCAAATCTGGGTCATTCTGAGCCAGAAAAGAAATAATCACATCTATGGATTATAACCCATTGAATAAAATAAAATATCCATGAGTCCATGAATAATACAATTGACAAATAAATAAATAAATGGGAAAAGCAATCTCTTCCTTATAGCAGAATTCCAATTAATAAATGTAGAAGGGATGATGGAAGCAAAAAAACCATCATCATGTAAACACCAAAGTAAAATCAGTGCAAACAAGAATCACTGACGGATGCTAAAGTTAGTACAATGAGGGAAAAGAATAACTTAAAGGTCAGGTTTCTACTGTAATCAAGTGATCACAGTTAACATTACCAGTAATAAGACATACTCATACTATACACCACACTACAATGCACTAAGAAGGGTACAATATCACTTCTGCGGTGTTCTTATCAAACTTCAGAATCTTAGTTTAATCATGATAAAAAAACAGACAAACCCAAATTTAAGGACTTTCTACAAAATAGCTGACCAGCTGCTTCAAAAGTGTCAAGGTCAGGAAAGACAATTTACAGAAGTAATTCAGACTGGAAGAGACTAAGGAAATATGACAATTAAATGCAATGTGAAATCCAGGACTGGATTCTGGACCGCAAATTCAAATTAGGTCTACAGATTAGTTAATTGTATCATATCAATGTTAGTTTCCTGGTTTCGGTAATTGTACTATGGTTTTATAAAATGTTAACATTGGAAGAAGCTGGTGATGGCTGCAATATTTTTGCTACTTTTCAGTTAAGTCTGCAATTACTTCATTGTATTCCTGTTTTCCTGTTTTAAGCTACAATGAAACTTCTTTTGTAGGCACTATACACAGGAATGAAGTCCTAAGAAAATCTTTATCTTAAAGGATTCTCAGAAGGCCTTTTGACCAGACTTCAAATAAATGGAAGAGGTAGGAAAGGGGGAATTTATTCTTTTAGTACATATAAATCTAAGACTTTTCAAAAGGTAACAACCAACAGAATGACATTAGAGAGACTTAAGTAGGATTCTAAGTGAAATAACTTGACTATACCTAAGGTTCAATTCCTTTCCACCTGCAGGAAAATTTTTTCCAAGAAGAAAATTATCAAATATCCTATAAGCGTTTTACTTAAGAAACCTAGTAAGTCACAAAATCAGAGTTAAAAATGGAATTTGTGATAAGGCAAAAGCAGGAGAGACTACCTGGACTTTTTTTTTTTTTTTTTTTTTTAAAGAAAATCTAAGCATATAGTAAGACGGAAGCTCAACCAACAGGCAGTTGTATTCCAACCAAATACCTTTTAAGGAGCAGGAGTCAAAAGAACAGGATAACATTAAGCTGTACTCTTATGAGTTAGGTCACAAATATTATTTGTTTACAAATTATTTTATTAAAACATTTTTTTGAGTTTTGACTAAACCAGAGACTAAGAGCTCTAGGCCTTTCAAAGGTGATGAACAGTGAAATAATCGACACTGATAAAATCAACATGATCTAGTACAACTTCATTTCTTCCTTTACAGAAAGAGATATTTCAAAATATTACAAAATGCAAGTACTTTGTCCTCTAGCTATATGACTGGCAAATATTCATTCATAAATGAACTACTTTGCTCTCCATGGGTACTTAAACATTGAAAATAGAGAAATAGAGGAAAATAATAAATCCATACACATAAGTATGTTAGGATGTCTCAACAGACTGTCCCACCTTTAGGATGTCTCAATAGACTATCCCACCTTTAAGGTGACAGCACTCTACCTGCTTAAACAATCCCAAACAGAAAGATGAAAATCATTCTTTCATCTATCAAAGTAGACAAAAGGTGCTTTCACTAACATGCCCTTTATATTGCCAGTCTGATTTCAGAAAGTATTTCTCACCTTTTGGCATCCGGGTGAGTGGTGGATCACAACACTCCATGTGAAAACCCCGGTCACAAGAATCACAAAAGAGCATGTTATCCTAAAAAATAGATAGGACAGTTTTGCTTAACCTTATGAAACAAAAACATGTGAGGATCATAACTTCATAAAACCTAGAAAGCTTCAATGATCTCATAAAGGAGATGAACTACTGTAATAGTAAAAGTTTCCTTAATTTGTATCAACTGAGTAAATGGACAGTCTG
The DNA here is from genome assembly GCF_002288905.1 of Enhydra lutris kenyoni. Classification (NCBI taxonomy): domain Eukaryota; kingdom Metazoa; phylum Chordata; class Mammalia; order Carnivora; family Mustelidae; genus Enhydra; species Enhydra lutris. Next base: position 38,717,416 of record NW_019154095.1, read on the forward strand.
AGTTACCACAAGTTTTGCTTCAACCAACCTTTAATAAAGAACTACAGTTTCATAACTTTCAAGTTTATCCAGTAACCAGATATAACCTAACTTTAGTTTTCTAATGGAAAAGAGAAAAGGATGATTTGTAGTTAGTATACTAACTGACCATTCGTAAGTGAGTGAGTCTACACTACTCAAACAAATCACAGGAGTATTTCTTTAGGGGCGCCTGGGTGGCTAAGTCATTAAGTGTCTGGCTTCAGCTCAGGTCATAATCCCAGGGTTCTGGGATTGAGTCTGGCATGGAATCAGGCTCCCTGCTCAGAAGCCTGCTTCTCTCTCTCCCACTCCCCCTGCTTGTGTTCCTCTCTCACTGTCTGTCAAATAAATAAATAATTTTTTTTTAAAGGAGTATTTCTGCAAACATACAATTAAGGTGCAATTAATCACCTAGAAAGAATCCAAGTCTCAAAGAGTACGTATTCTAAACTAGTGATGTGTAAGTTAATGAGACTCCTGTTTCAAATTCTGCAGGACCAGGTGACCGAAAAATAGCCAACAATACCTAGAGGAAAATACCAGTTGTACATTCTACTTCTAAGAGAAACATTCACGTTGTAAGGCAAAGATACTCACTGCATTTTTGCCTTGATCTCGACAGGAGCTGCACGTTTTACACTCAATGCACTGCCACCGTAAGGCCTTCACTCTAACCGTTAGTTCAGGGGAAAACTTTAAACAGGATGGATGACCTAGTAAGAGGGGAAAATTCTCAAATGAAATAACCAATGACCATTTTGTTTTAAAGAAATGATGTACAGAAAGGCAATTACCTTAAATCAAAATATTATCCAAAAAAAGATGCTCTTGGAAGCTTGTCAGACATGTCTCATCAAGACCTGGCACTCCTATTCAGTTTTATTGATGCTAAACAGTACTCAGTAAACCACCGCCACCCCAATGTGATTATAGAAAACCTGACAAACTCCTAGCATTTATTAAGCCTGCATTAAAGTATTATTTGAGTACTCATGCTTATATGTATACCAATATGTAACAGCATGCCTAGGCCATTTCTGAAAGGAAACAAAAAACTGTTTACAACTGTAATATCCTAGGATATGAAGTTATAAACATTTTGAAGGAGATTTTGCCTCTCACTTCTATCCTTTCTGTGCTCTCAATTTTTAAAATAACATATTACATTTATAATCAAAATATATTTTTGCTAAATCTGATCATTTAAAGTGAGTTTACTTTAGCTAAAAACTAAAACCTAAGCAATATTTCTATTGTGATCAGAATTAACAGTAACAAGAAAAAAAAAGTTTCCTCTTCCAAGAGTTAGTATCCATTTAATTATCAGAATTTTAAGAAGGAAAATCTGCCCTCACTCTGAAAAGATTTGTCCCTTTCCTCTAAAAGTTGGTTGCATTTATTTTTCTTTGGTGAGAGAAAGGGCTAGTTAAATTATTTTCTCTTCCTTCTTTTCTATTCCTAAGTAAGTTTCTCTTCTATGAGATGCTATGAAGTTTATTATCAAAACATCACTGACATTAAAGGAAAATGAGAAAGTATAAAAATCTCATTCATAATCTCTTCTTCCTAGATTAGCCATTTCCTGTTCTACTTTTCCTTTATAGACTTGCTAAAATCCCTTGCGCAGTTTTAATTATAAGATATGCACAGTTTTATTTTGCTTTTCTTCATCCCTTTAGTCAAGAAAACATTGTATTTATATTCCTTAAATTGAGTAATTCCATTGAGTTGATACCCTATAACCTACCTGGCCATTTCCCTATTGTTAACTATTTAAACTATTACTCGTAATAGAACACTACAATGAATTTCCTTCTTTTAGATTAATTCCTTAAAATTCCGGAAAGTGGGGTTGGTAAGTGAAATGAAAGAAACATTTCTGTGGCTTGAGAAGCAGATATGCACTGCCAAACCACGTTTCCAAATCCTCTGATATCTAGTGCTACCAGCAAAGTACAAATGTTTTATCACAATTTCATCAGCTCTAGATCTGGGTTCTCTTACTGTTCAAATTTTATTATTATTAAAGCTATAAAATGATACTCCAATGCTGTGCTGGTGTGCATGCTTATTATTACTTGGGTAAAATGTTTTCTTAGTATGTTCAACAATTAACTCTCTCTCATATAAAACTACTTGTTCGTAGGCTCTGCCCTTTGGACTTTGTGCTAGAAATGTAAACATGCTCTTCACACTTTATAGCATTTGCCCCTTTACCATATTTAATGCAATTATTTTCCCCAAACAAATTTAAAAAATTTTTTTTTAATTTGAGGTATTTTAGTTCTCAGTCTGGAAAGTTACCAACTGTTATATATTTGACTCTATCCATAGTCTTCTTCCGTGGCTATTGTAATAGCCAGGTCCCGCTGCCCTCCAAACATTCTTGCCTTCTGAAAAAATACCAATTGACACCTTGTACAGTTCCCTCCCACACTAAATAGGGCCGATCTGTGTGCTGAAATGACAGTCTAAGGCTAGGTAATAAAAGATATTATAGGTACCACCTTGCTCTCTCTCTCTCTCAGATTCCTGCTTAGGGGAACCCAGCTGTCATGCCATGGGCACACATGCAGCCCTATGAAGAAGTCTGCCTGGCAAAGAACTAAGGCTCCCTGTCAACAGGCAGCATGAAGTTGCCAGCCAGGTAAGTCAGTCATCATGGAATGGAAGCCTTCAGATAACTGAGGGCCAGTTAAAATCTTGACTGCAACCTCATAAAAGATCCTAAGTCAAAACCACTCAGGTAAGCCACTCCTAAATTCATGATCAACAGGAACATGAATTTTAAAATGTTGCTTTTTTAGCTGCTACATTTTGGAGTTATTTCTAAAGCAATAGATAACCAATGGTTATTCATCCTATAGCTCTTTAAAAGTTTCCTCTATTGTTTTCAAATTGCAAAGAACTCAGAGACCACCTCAAATATAACATGATTTACAAGGCAGGGCTATCACCCAACTCTCCCTCCCCCTCACCCCATTTTATTCCCACCTCACCTGAGCAGACCTATTTTTATCTGTTTTATATACTTGGGGTCCCACATTTTTTAAGGGTTCTTCTACGGAAACAGTTTGGAAATTACTGCAATGTAGGATATGTCACCATATTTTTGTCCAATATTTTATGATTTTATGGTTTATATTTAACTGTAAAGTCCACCCAGAGTTCATTTTGGTTTGTGATATTATGCTGGATATGGTCACCTACCACTCAAGATCTCTTGCTGCTGCCTTCGAAAACCTTCTGTAAATAAAAACCAAAAACCTGAAAGCTATATACTTCCTAGATTCCTTTGCAGCTAGCTATGCTCTAGATATGAATTAAATTCTATCAACTAGATGTATTGAGTGATTATTTTGAAAAGGAGAAGTGAAACAAAGACCACTTTTCTCTTGGTACTGTTTTCTAATGATAGTCATGAAAATGCCAATACCCATCCACTCTTCACCTTTATGGCTATCCAGAGGTAATTGTGATATTGGCCAAATTCAGCCTTTCAATATCCAAATTCAGCTAAAGTCCTCCAGCAGCCTCCTGCTTCCACCTCTTCCAAATGGAGGCAGATGTAAGTGACTCTCCTGGTGGATCAGTTCTGTGATATTCCAGAATCAGTCCTTAAAGCCCAGCTTAGAGCTTACTTCTTCAACCCTTCTAATAATTTCACAAACATCTGGTCCTGGTATTAAATTTCCTTCCTCTTGAAATATCTAGAGTGGTTTCTGGTTTCTCAACTAAATCGTGACTGTTACAGTATAAAACACTGAAAATTAAGCCAATGATCAAAGATAATGTATAATGTTGGTTTACTCATATGGCCTTCCTACAAAAACTTGTAAGTTCTGAAATTGTAGACCAAGAATATCTCTGGAATTAACAAACCAGGAAAGTCTTTGCAAAACTGTTTTTGTAGCAACATGGACGGGACTGGAAGAGATTATGCTGAGTGAAATAAGTCAAGCAGAGAGAGTCAATTATCATATGGTTTCACTTATTTGTGGAGCATAACAAATTACATGGAGGACATGGGGAGATGGAGAGGAGAAGGGAGTCGAGGGAAATTGGAAGGGGAGGTGAACCATGAGAGACTATGGACTCTGAAAAACAATCTGAGGGTTTTTAAGGGGTGGGGGGTGGGAGGTTGGGGGAACCAGGTGGTGGGTATTAGAGAGGGCACGGATTGCATGGAGCACTGGGTGTGGTGCAAAAACAATGAACACTGTTACGCTGAAAAGAAATAAAAAATTTAAAAAATAATAACAATAAAAAATTTTAAAAAAATAGACAAATGGATAAAGGAAAAAACAAAAACAAAAAACTGTTTTTAGAGTCCAGGATTTCACAGAGCTCACTAAATTGCAGTGTCAACATTCCATTTCCCAGTGTGAATATGTAAGTTTCTATCAAGAAAAACAAATCTCTTATCATCCTGGCTCTATTCATAAAGCCTGATGCATAAATCAAGAAAGATAAGTAGTGATTATTAAAGAAACCAGCAATAATTTCAAACTGATTGCTGTGATTTGAACAGATGTTTGACAGTCAAATATAAAGATCAACAGGAAAAAATAATCTATGGAAAGAGTTTTATAAAAAACAAACAAACAAAAAGACTAAGACCTGATTTAAATTAACTGAATAAAACATTTCAACTATACATTTAAATCCCTCCCTTGTCTAGAAGCTCATCTCAGTTACCTTAAACCAGAATCAAATTAAAGTATTCGTTTTATAAGGCTCAAGGATACCATCTCAGTTAAATACACCTCCCTCTTGACAGACCACAGATGTCAAAAGGAATCCAAGGGATTACATACCACTGTTGCCACAGTCGGCACAGGAGATGAGTTCCTCCGGCTTCTTTTCTCGGTTTTGTTCTTTTGTACCAAGACAGAAACTACAGATGGGGATTGGTTCAGCAACAGGCTATAAAGAAAAAAACAATTCACTCAGGTACGAGTACTTTCTTTTAGTATTAATACAAAGACATTAAAATTTTTTAATTTTAAATTCTTATGAGAGTTTATACATAACCTTAAGACAACTGTTACCATGCTCCTAAATCTCCAACTAAGTAAGGGAGTTTTTTGTTTTGTTTTGTTTTTTGTTTTTCTTTAGTAAGCAAGTTTCTACAAAGCCTGCTTTGGCTGGACCTTTACAACCAGTCCTTGTAGTGACAATTTTGGTCCAAAAAAATTATTATCTCAACTATACTGGTCACTTAGAAACTAAATGACACAGTATGGATTAAACAAAGCAAATCCTTCACCTAAGATTAAAAATTTCAACTGAATTAAGCATAAGAAATCACAGCCTCAGTCCTTAAAACGTGATGTCACGTAGGAGAAGTGACGAATGTGCATAAATAAGCACCACATAAGGTGATGGACGTTAAGTGCTAGAGAGGCAAACAGGAAATGCTCTGTACAAAAATGAGAAAGAAATGTCAGTTGTGGTTTGGAGAAGGGTTTAAAGAAGAAGATAACATGTATTAAGCACTGGTACTATGCTATGGGATCTTAAGAAGTTTGTCCAAGCACAACTGATAGTAACTGTTAAAACTGGGTTGAAACCTAGGTTTCTATGTTCCTCTATAGCACAGAGGATGAAGAGAAAGGCAGTACAAGTAGAATAAACAAGAAGAACTTAGGTGTGCAGTCTGCTAAAGCCAGTGCTTACAGGATCCAGTTTCTGTGATAACTATGGGGGCACGGATACATCAGATTGTGAAGATTGCCCCTGAATGTCTTACAAAGAAGCTGGACTTTATCCCACGGAAGAGAACAATAGAAGACTATTGAATCAAAAGATGATCACCTGTATTTGAAAAAAAACTCAGTAGCAATATCAAATAAAAATGGGGGGAAACCTAAAGACACGTAGAACATTTAAACAATGACTACAAAAGTCTGGTGAAGACAAGATATTAACCTGAACCGAAGATTAAGGAAGAAAAAACAAACCAGGAACAGAAAAAAATAGCTATGGACTTAGAAACCGACTACCTATGAAAGTTGACAGAAAAGAAAGTGAGTTAACTATATATGACTAACTTAATGAAAAGATGGTGTAAACCATTAAGTCATCTGCAAGAAGAAAAGCAGGAGAAAAATAAAGAAATACTAAGTTTGATGTTAGGTGTGTTTAGTTGGAGGCACTCTCAGTCAAATCTTAACCATTTATGTGGGACAGAGATATAAAGTCCTCAAGATTTTTTTAGTCCACTGGAGAACACAGATAAAATGTCCATCACTACCGTGACAGAAGGGTTACAACAAGAAACAACAGAGGAAGGGAATCAAGCTGGAGAAAAGTGTGTCAGGAGAAGGTTTCCCAGACTTAAGTTCTTCTGGAGGTATTTTGACAGGGAGACCGACTGATGGGGTGTTCAAACAAAATACAGAATTCTGGCTTGGGAGGAGTGGAATGAGCTTAGTTTGGGACTTACTGAGCTTAAAATACCTATGGAGCATCCATGTAGCAATGTCCATCAACTTTACAATACAGGGATCTGAAGTTCAAGAGAAAGGTTAGTCTAGAAATGAAAATCTAGAAATCATATACCTACAAAATGGCATTAAGACCTTCAAAGTTGATGAGTTCTCCCATGGAGAACAGGTAGAAAGTATTCTGACCTAAGGTCAGAATACAAATATTGAAGTGGCTGTTAGAGGAAACTGCCTGGGAAGGAAAATGGATTACTGAGAGAGTTGGATGATACATCAATAATGTCCAACACAAGCAAATCAACAGTATTCCTCAGCCAAGAGATGAAATGAGAGATGAACAGCTGCAAGTTGTCTTAATAATTGTGATTCTGGTAAAGATTGCCACATCCTTTCCCAACTAGAATTTAAATAAAAATTGGGGGGCAAAAAAGAAATATGAAAAAGAACAGGGGAGTAAAGTCAGGAAAGACTTCATTGAGGAGTAGAAACTGCAAGTAAGCAAGCTCTCTCGGTGAACAGGCAAGCCACTAAATGGAAACTATTAACAGCATATTTAACTAACAAATGGCTTATATCCAGAATATACACTGAACTCTTACATATCAGTATGGAGAAGACAGACAATTCAATAGAAACGTAGGCAAAAAAATTCAAAAGGCACTTCAAAACAGCAAATACGTGAATAATATATAAATGGCCAATGAACATAAGAAAAGATGCTCAACCTCATTAGCCATCAAGGAAGCAGATCTCCAAGAACGGCTAGAATTCAAAGCCTGGCAATAGTAATGTTAAGAAAGTAGAACAACAGAACTCTTACACTGCTGACAAGAATATAAATTGACAAAACTAATCTGAAAACTATTTGACAGTATCTACTAAAATTAAACACAGGCATATCATATGAGCCAGCACTTCCACTCCTTGCTATATATCCATCAAATGAAGTACACACACATATGTACAATAAAACATACACAAACATGATCAGAACAGCATTATTCATAAAATTTACTCAAACAAAAATTACCCAAATAACCAGCAATGGGTGCACAGATAAACTGTGTTATATCCAAACATATATATAAACATATATATAAACAAATTACAGTCAACAACTTGTATTACTATCACAAAAATACTGAATGAGAGAACAGACATGGAAGAATACTTAGTATATCATTTTACTTATATAAAGTTTAAAAACAGTTCTACATTACTGCAAGTTGAGACAGCAGTTATCTTTAGAGAGAAAAGAAGAGGTAGTGAATTGGAAAGGGACTTCTGAAGTGCTGGTAATGTTCTTTTTCTTGACCTGCATGGTGTTTTCATGGAAGTTAATAATATTTAAGGTACATATTTATAATCTGTGCACTTTTCTGTATGCTTATTTTAATTAGAGTTGTCAAACGTAAACTAATGAACATCTATAAAGGAGGACAATGTTACCTCTGGAATATTCTGAAAGAAATACCAACAGTGACTTGGACATTGCAGTTTGGAACTTAGAAGAAAGAACAGGCTAGAGAGATTTAAAAGACAGCAACGTGCTGACAGCACCCAGTGAGAAGCAGGAGTGAAGTTGTAGTAACGGACTGAGAACAAGGGGAGGAGAGTGAAGAAGTGAGATAAAAATCTAAGACAGAAGAATATCAACATTTAGAAGCATGGGGGGTAGGGAGGAAGGGGCAAGAAAGAACTAGTGAAGACAAGATATTAACCTGAACCGAAGGTTCTGAGGGAAAACAGAACCAAGAGGAAGTGATGACTGACACAAGAATTACGAGACACAGAGAGCAACCAACAATCAATGTTGGGAAAATAAAGTATCTACTGGATTGTACAACTAAGCAACAGTTGGAAATGTCACTAACAGTGTGCCTTTTTCAGTGACAGGATAAGAACTAAACTCACAGGAACCAACAAACTGCCATGAAAGGAAAGAGAGCAGACAGAAGATAGCTTTAAAAAATGGCAATGGGTTTTGATGTGTTCTAGGTATTTAAGATGAGAAAGACTAAACCTATTTAAATGTGGAAGAGAAGACAGACATGGTCAAAGAGATTCAAGAAAAAAGAAATAACAGGAACATATTATTTAACAAGGTTTAAAGCTACACTGCTCAATATGGTGACCACTAAAACACGTGGCTATTTAAACTTGAAATAAAACAGATGTAACTCCTCCGTCACACTAGCTACCTTTCAAGTACTCAACATTCACATGTGGCTAGTGATTATGGTACTGGACAGCACAAATATAGAACAATTCCATCATTATAGAAAGTTCTACTGGGTAACACTGGTTTTGGAAAAAAGGATGCATTTTAAAGCAAAGATAAAGGGACTTTATAGTACAGGATGGTGTAGATGCCTATTTTTTGTAGGAGAGATGGTGGGAAAAGGGAAATGTTGAGGGTGCTTATTTCTGACAGCCTCATTATTTCTGGAAAACAGGAAATAAAATTCACCTGCCAAAAGTGGGGCAGGAATTGGATATATATAGCACAAAAAAGTGCTGACTGAGAAAACTGACAGGTGAGATAGACTGGGTCCAAGAACAAAGATAACAAAAACACCCTCCTATCAAAATGGAAGGTGGACACACATTTTTCAGATAAGAAAGAATCAGAAAAAATATGTATTAACAGAGAATAAATTCAAAACAGGAGAGAGAAAAGTCAATGGAGTCCCTGCAAAAAGGCCTCCATCTCTTCACTAAAACAGAAGACAATATTACTTGCTTAAACTGAAGTAAATAGGTATGGGTTTGGGTAGTTACAGAGAGCAAAAAAAAAAATGTGGAAGTCTCTGTGTGGAAGATGAAAGAGAATCAATTAGTGATGGAAATAAAACTGTCAAACAGCCTTAACCATACAGCTAACATTGGATAGTTCTATTTGTAGTTTTTCTAACCAAAATGGTTATACAAGTTTCCTTACCATCTCTGAAGCCTTGGACTGACAAAATCAGAGAGCTGTACATTGAGGAGACAAACCAAAGAGTGAAGTCCACTAGAATGCAAATGCAAACAGTCGACCTTTGAACAACATCGGTTTAAACTACCCAGGTCCACTTACAGATTTTTTACAGTATACTACTGCAAGTGTATTTTATCTTCCCTATGATTTTCTTAGTAAGATTTCTGTTTCTCTAGCATACTTAATTTTAAGAATAGAGTATATTAATACATATAACATACAAAATATGTATTAATTATGTTTATGTTATTGGTAAGGCTTCAGATCAACAGTAGGCTATTTAGTTAAGTTTTGGGGAGCCTACTACAGAGGTCAGAGTACTGCATTGTTCCAGAAGGATCAACTAAAATGGTGGGCCACAAAGTTGAGGCTGGACATCATAAGTAGAAGGGGTCTTACAAAAAGTATCTGAAGTCAAGGTACCAAGGGAATCCTGATAAACTAAAAATAAAGGTCCAGTAGGAAGTAAAAGGACTGAAGACTGGAGTCCACAGTGAAACTTTAGAATTTGTGATTTCCAAAGTATAAAGTCCTAGCTAACAAAGGAAACCTCAAATCGTAAATGTGCATGAATTCTTTAATATTTAGTTAGCACTAGTATAGAAATTTGAGGGAAGAGTTGTGAAAAAGGCAGCTAAAGCCCCAACTTTCATAGACTTTACACTCTGACTACAGAAAAAAGTAAAATTAAAGATAATAAAATTAAGCAGCCAAGAAGCTGGGAAAGCATGATATTAGAAGAATCATATAAATGTGTTCAAGTCAGTAAAAATGATGACTGAGCCCCAAAATAGGAAAGCTTAACAAAAACTTTTCTGAAGTTTTAGAGAAAACACTGGTAAATGACAGAAACCCAGCACATACTTTTAAAAAAAGCAGAGATCGGGGCGCCTGGGTGGCTCAGTGGGTTAAAGCCTTCAGCTCAGGTCATGATCTCAGAGTCCTGGGATTGAGCCCCACATTAGGCTCTCTGCTCAGCAGGGAGCCTGCTTCCTCCTCTCTCTCTGCCTGCCTCTCTGCCTACTTGTAATCTCTGTCTGTCAAATAAATAAATAAAATCTTAAAAAAATAAATTTAAAAAAAATAAATTTAAAAAAATTTAAAAAAAAAAAGCAGAGATCATGCTATTAGTAGATGGGAAGAACTTCACATCAGAAGAATTGTTCAGTAAAGGAAGAAAAATCATCTTAGAGGCAGTGAAGACCAAGGAATGTTTTAACTCTTCTTTGGTCTCTCCCCACCTCATCCTCTTTTTAAAATAGGGTATGAAAATGGAAAAGCAGCTCTACTAGTAGGATATGGACATAATTCCATGTAATGATGTACTAGTGCTAAACTAGTGGTACCACTTTCACACACATGAAGTACATTATATTACTTCAGCAGTCTGGCTAAAAAAGGAACAAGTTGGGGTGGTGCCTTGATGGCTCAGTCAGTTAAGTGTCTGGTCATGATCTCAGACTCATGCGACAGAGCCTGAACTGGGCTCCGAACTCAGTGGGGAGTCTGCTTAAGATTCTCTCTCCTAATCTTAAAAGGGGGGGGGGCACGCACCTGGGTGGCTCAGCAGGTTAAAGCCTCTGCCTTCAGCTCAGGTCATGTTCTCAGGGTCCTAGGATCGAGCCCCACATCATCAGACTCTCTGCTCAGCGGGGAGCCTGCTCGCCCCACTCCCCCACCCCCACACCGCCAGCCTCTCTGCCTACTTGTGATCTCTGTCAAATGAATAAATAAAAATCTTTAAAAAAAAAAAAGATTCTCTCTCCCTCTGCCCCTCAAATAAATAAATAAATCTTAAAAAAAAAAAAAAAAAAGGAATAAGTTGTGTTCAGATAAAGAATCCTGTGTAACCTGCAGTTGTGGTGGAGATGGAGAAGCCTACATTATAGTAAGAAACTAAAAGGCAGGGCCGCAGGGGTGGCTCAGTCGATTAAGCATCTGCCTTCAGCTCAGGTCATGACCTTGGGGTTCTGGGATGAGCCCTCCTGCTGGGCGGGAGCCCGCTTCTCCCTCTCCCTGACACTCCCTTTGCTTGTGCTCTGTCAAGTAAATAAAATCTTAAAAAACAAAAAAACAAAACCTAGTATCTAGCAGCTGCTGCTGCTGCTGCTACTAAAGGGCAGAACAGGACTGTATTACAATTCAAAATCAGTTATCATAAATAACATACATTAGTAACAGCAAGTTCTTGCTTAATCTACTGCTACTTTCAGGGATAGATCAGATCATACTTAAGGAAGCCAACATACAAAATGAAGAAAAGAGAAAGTCTGAAAAACAAATTATTGTTATTTTCCAGCATAGGAAATGCAGTCTTCAAAAATTAAAACTATGTAGTAATCTGTCTTCAAATATGCATCCTTATCACCTAGAACTAAAATAAAGTTCCCAATGGCAGAAAATGTTATTTAAATCATACTAAGAAATACTTAGCAAAACTGTCTCTATATATTCCCATATATTCTCTGTAACATTACTGCTGTTAATATTTCTACATACGATCAATGCTTCATATTGCCAGATTTTTTTTTCTATTCCAAAACAAAACAACTAAGGTCATTTAAATCTGTTCATTGAAGCTGGTGAGGGGAGAAGGGTAGCAATTTACACAAACCGGCTACCTCGTCACTTAGAGCTGTGTAGACAGTCTAATTCAATTATTATGATACTTATCAAATGACCACAGTCTTAGACCTTGCCTACCCACTATATAAAACAACATGCTAATGACAACCTTACCTAAATTTTAACAGTATTGATTTTTTTAATGTTTTTATTTAAATTTCAGATAGTTAACATACAGTGTGTAATACTAGTTTCAGGTGTATCATTTAGTGATTCAGTATTGATAGTTACAGAGTGAAAATCAGGCTGAAAAAATATATGTTAAGTCAAATATAGACTCTGATTCAAAGAGACTCAAATTACATAGGAAGTTTTCAGTAACATGGGGCACCACAGCTATAATGTCCTTAACCTAAACATTTCACACTGAAGATGTTTACTCTTTGGCATCATAGAACCAAGCACAAAAATGATAAATATTTCAGCTACCAAAACAAAAATGAATCCACAGAAAACTACTACTACTAGCAATAATTATATATTGATAATTTCAGAGTATGTTTTAAAGTGCAATTTGGGAAAGAATAATAATACTCCGAGGATTAGTCATTTTAGCTGATAAGATTACAAACCAAAAAAAGTGACTTAAATAAATCATCTAGCTTACAAATACAAATACATCTAGCTTACAATACAAACCTATGAGTTTTTCTCCGATCAAACAGCACACCTGATCAGTAAATTGTGTGGTTTGTTTTAGAATGTGCTTAATTCTGTTAAGTGCATAAAAAATTCCAACTCCAGATCATTTTCATTCCCAAAATATTAATGAGCAGGACAGTAAGTCAGAAAGGGCTAAAACTACATTGGGTTCACTGTAAGATTTGAACCTGAAATGTACTAGGGTGATTCCAGGGCAGTGAAGAGACATTTGTTAACATTTTCCAAGTGAAACTCTACAAGCTGGTTTCCATTTTTCCTCTATCACAGAGATATAATAACAACTGGTAACTTACGAATATAGTTTTTAAAAACCTGTGTAGAGATAGGCAACATGCCATATAACCACTGTTCCGGTCCTGTCCAAGCACACACAGTCTTATAGCTTACTGTTTTCCTATCTATATAAAGTGAACCTGTTCCTAAAGCTAATAAAACAAGAAAAAAAGTTTGTAGCAAATGACTTTACACACCATTAAACACAGGAGCAAGAGTAAACCTGTTAAAAGGTAAATCAGAGCACATCACTGGGCTGCCCCAAATCCTCCATGCAGTCTAGTGGTTTTCACCCTAGATTAAACACCAAATGAACTACAAGGCCCCATGTGATCTGCACCCCCACATATAAATACCCAATTACCTCTCTGACCCATCTTCTACAGCTCTCTCCCTCTTACATTCTACACTGGCTTCCTTGCTAGATAGAACAAGTCAAACGTTCCAATCACAGGGCCTTTGCATTTGCTTACCCTCTCTCTGCAATGCTCTTCCCTAGATCCTTCCAATCTTTAATCAAAAGTCCCTTTCTCAGCATCAGCAAGGCTTTCCTTGACCACTGCATCGAACATTTCAAAACAACTTACCAACGACAAGAATTTATATCCCCCTTCTTTGCTTTATTTCTTCCCCTTAACCCTTTTCACTAATTAACATATTGTGTGCTCTGTCTCCCACTAAATATAAACTCTATAAGCTTCATTTCCATCTGTTTGTTGAGGACTGTATTCCTAGCACCGTGAACAGTACTAACTTAACTAGTTATTATTGGTTATAATTATTATTAGTACTATTAGTATTTAGTTATTCTAGCTAGTGTAGAATGTAAGAGGGAGAGAGCAATAGAAGATGGGTCAGAGAGGTAATTGTGTATTTATATGGTCCTAACCCAGTAAGAATGGTGCCTAACATACAGTATGCATCCAACAACTGCTTAATACCTTAATTAAACTACCCTGCAGAACCAGAAATAATAATAAAAATACTATCTTAGAGCAATGAGTTTGCAGGAGCCTGATAAAGATGTGTGCATCTTAATAATATATAAATGCTCTACTGTTTACAAAGCAATCTCACAAAGTAATTTCATGGACTCAATAACTAAATTTAAAATTTCTGGCACAGCAACCCACTTCCATTCAATTTCTCCAAAGTAGGGGGGGAGACTTGTGGTAGCAGGCACTTAGACTGCACCTTTTGTCATCTGTTGCCTGAGGGTGCCTTAAGCACCATGCCGAGATCTTCATAATAATCACCAGATGGCAGCATTGAGGCAAATACATAGTAGATGCTCTGGTAAGTAAGCAGTGGAGTAGCGTTTGACTTGAGCTTTTGGAAATAGCTTTTAAAACCAGAAACAGCAAAAATTTTGCCCAATGATCTCTGCTATGAGATTTATACTATGAAAGAAATAATTTTTAGACACAATCACTTAGACTATCTTAAAAATTTCTGTATCATCTAAGGCATTCCAATCTGAAAGTCCAATTTTCATTTTCCCCAAAGACTTGTCCTTAATTTTTTTGAAACCATTATCCACTTGTTACTGTCTCCACTTTCTAATATCTTCTGAGGAACTCAAATCTATCTTCTTGTCTCTGTTCTTAAACACTGACATAAAGAATAGTCGAGAATCTGTTTTTTAAAAAAAAGAATCTGTATTGTTCTATGTAATTATTTCTAGTTTTCTCCAGACTGAACTGAGTAAGTTCTAGAATTTATGACCACCAGAATTTTCAAGGGAAAAAAAAATGCACATATAAACTTAGATTTACGACTTCAGGAACCTCTAAGAAATCATTTCATAAGCTATCAGGCAATAAAGATGTGTGATTTCTTAAAAGCTACAAAATTTCTCAAGTTTTATGGCCACTGGAAATTACTAAGACAAATTAACATAGCTGATATTAAGAGTATGAAAGTACATAACTCACATAAGACTCCCTATAACATCCAAAGATGCACTAAGCAATAATGGTCACATCATTCTTCCTTAGACTTAATACATATGCATATATACATATACATATATACATATAAAATTCTATAAAGAATTATAAAAACATTATTAAAAACATATTCATCTATAATTACTGCAACTCATTTTTTAAAAAATCAAGTAGTATGACACAAATGAACACTTTTATATAAAAATTAATTATTATAAATTAATTAATTTATATAAATTCCACTTAGATGAGGAACCTACAAGTAGTTAAATGCATACAGGCTGAATGTAGAACAGAGGTTACCAGAAGCTGGAAGAAAGGGAAGAATGGGTAAGTTATTGCTTAATGAGTACAGACTCTGAGAGGATGAAAAAGTTCTGGAAATGGATAATGGTAATGGTTTCGAAGCACTGTGATATACATAATGCCACTGAATTATACACTGAAAAGTGTTTAGCATGGCAAATTCTGTTATTGTTACAATTCTTAAAAACTGAACTAAAAAATTAAGTAGTATAAAAAAATTAAGTGGTATGTTTCAGTCTCACAGACCACATGATTTAAATAATAGGTCAAAACTCACACAGTGAGAAGCAACTACTTCTAATTTGTCTTCATCTTAAAAACCTCTATCTTTTGGGCGCCTATGTGGCTCAGTTGGTTGATCGACTTGCCTTCGGCTCAGGTCATGATCCCGGACTTCCAGGATCAAGCCCTGCATCGGGCTCCCAGCTCCTTGGGGAGTCTGCTTCTCCCTCCGACCTTCTCCTCTCTCATGCTCTCTCTCACTCATTCTCTCTCAAATAAATAAAATCTTTAAAAAACAAAACAAAACAAAACAAAAAAAACTCGGGGCACCTGGGTGGCTCAGTGAGTTAAGCCTCTGCCTTCGGCTCAGGTCATGATCTCAGGGGCCTGGGATCGAGCCCCGCATCGGGCTCTCTGCTCAGCAGTGAGCCTGCTTCCTCCTCTCTCTGCCTACTTGTGATCTCTCTCTCTCTCTCTCTCTGTCTGTCAAATAAATAAATAATTAATTAATAAAAAAAAAACTTCTATCTTTTAACTGTTCCTGTGGAACCCTTTATGATGTTAACCCTGACTATAGTAATTAATCAGACTTAGCAATACAGTTTCAATCCCCCTCAAATGAAAAAAGTTTTAATTACTAATCACAAATTCTGGCTACTAAATTTAAATGTTAGCCATTTTATTCTCACTGTTCCCACATCGAAGTTGGTTTCATCTTTTAATCTCATTATATAAAAATAGCTCACCCTTATACCTTAATATTTTTCTTGTAAGATAAGTCTAACAATTAAAATCTATATCTATCAAGCACTGCTCAGTCATAAACTAAAACCTCTTTCTGACTGCTATGTATCTGATCCAGCCATGTTACCACGCATGAAACACCAAAAGCTCCTCTCAAATCTACCCACCTAACTCACTTCTTTACTTTTTTTCAATCTACCACCTCGCCTACCTTTGAATTCTTCTAGTGGTTCCAAGGTATTTGTTT
This sequence comes from Enhydra lutris kenyoni, assembly GCF_002288905.1. Taxonomy (NCBI): domain Eukaryota; kingdom Metazoa; phylum Chordata; class Mammalia; order Carnivora; family Mustelidae; genus Enhydra; species Enhydra lutris. The sequence goes on from NW_019154095.1 coordinate 38,733,895, forward strand.
ATCCTCCCCCTTAATTCTCCCACATTACAATCAAGTAAAGTAAATTTAACTGCCAAGTTCATTTTTTTCAATGGATATTTACTTCACAGAACTTGTAACGTTAATAATTTTCAGCTGAGATATCATTTACTAGTTGATAATATCTACTGCTGAAATACTCTATTATGTATAATAAAGCTAAAATAATGGCTCTATTGTACATAATAAATACCCAAAGGATAAAAAAGGAGGTTAGAAAGGAGAAAATTATTCTTAGGCATGATATAGTGGAAGAAATAAAAATGATGCTCAATGGCTGAGCACAAGGAAAACAAATTATTAGGAGGTTATCAAAATACCATCCAAAGCATAAGAAATCTGGTAGATATACATTAAGCATTGTAACAGAACATAAAAATGTGATTAAGATAACAAAGCAGCGGTACTGATATTTTCAAAGCACTTAGAAATGTCAGTAAATACAAAACAAAATCCACACAAAATTATTAAAAAACAACTGAATAGTATTCACATTACCCCCTTAACCAAAAAATTTTAAAGTAAGTCTTTTGAGAGGGTATCTGCACAAGTACTTTTTTCCGATATAATAAGGCAAACAGGCGCATAGAACTAACTCACTTTAGGAAACGAATGGTTTGTTAGAAGGTACTTGTACTGTTGAGAAGGCTGAATATCCTAATACAGTGTTCTCTTCCGGCAAGCCCTCCTCTCAGTTTTATCCAGTTCATGCTTTCACTACTAACGGCCTTGCATGAACTCTTCCTGCTCCTCCCAAATCCTTTCTGACAGTTTAGAATTTAGTTTTTTTTTTATCTTTTCCAAAAGACGGTACTAAGTAAGCAGAAATCACCCTAGACCTCTTAAGTACACCTTGTACACTGTATATACTAAATAAGCATTTACTGAACTTGAAATACAACAAAATCATGCTTAGCTCTAAAAAGGTTTATCAATTCTTACTCAAAGCTTCTCCTCCAAGATGCAATAATCTTCACAAGCACTGTCCTTGGGTAGGATTTAATCTCTCCAAATTTGTCAGCATTCCATACACTATCAAACACTCCATGGTTGCTTATTAAACTTTTTTTAGATCATCTTTTCTTCAAAGTATATAGTTGCAAAATACATATAATATTAAAACAATATGAGTGGCCTGGAAAAGAGTCTATTTTCTATTATTAATAGTCTACAATAAGGTAACCCTGTATAATTCTAATCAGTTCCAATATAACCCATTAGCCATTACAAAGTTTTAGTAGAGGTACTAAATTGAATTTTTATTTTGATGAGTTCATTCAATGACTTGTACAATTAGACACAATAAGATTATTAGTGATATAATTAGATCAGTAATGATCAATTTCAGCTTACACTTTTACCATGTATACAGTCCACTGTAAATTTAAATGAGAAAGCAGTCATCTATCTAAGATACTGTAACAATTTTCTTTTTCCTAATCTGGGGTGACATCAAAAATAACAATGTGCATATTTGCTGAGTTTAAGTTCTATGCTAAGAAACTGCAGAGTTCTTTCTTTCACATATTCATCAGTTCTTTGAAAGCTCCACTTCGTTTGTCAGTGATGTATCATTCTCTTCATTCATCCAAATAACATACTGCCAAGTTATTACTGCTTCTCCTTTCCTTTGTGGTCCTTTACTTTCTATTTTAGTTTGTTTTATATCCCCTATGGCTCTTTCCTAATTCAGAGTCACATCACCATACGCAATCTTCTACAAGGACTGACTCACTGTAGTCTTTGATTTTTTTTTTTCTTGCACATTGCTTTCAGATTAATCACCAAAAAATACTGTTTTTAAAATCTAGCTACCATCCTGGCTCAAAACTTACACAGCATATATCCTAAATGCCAACTCCTATAGCTTGGTGTTCAATTGCTTCCATCATATATATCAAACTACTTTTCTCATACTATCTTTCTATACTCCCAATCTATTCACTTGTCTTCAGAGATCACATTTTATGCTTTTTCTCCAGGTTTTACCCTGTCCCTCAAAGTCCTCTGTATCCTTGCCACTAGGAATCAACTCTGCAGAGCTCAGAAACGAGTAAGTTCTGCCACTTATGGCTTCACTTTGCCCAAGTTAGTTAGCCTCTTTGGTGTAGAATGGTACAACATACCTACCTTTCTTTTTAAGTTACCATAAAGATTAAATAGGATAAAGTTATGGAAGTGTGATTCAAATGTAAAAACCATCTAATAAATGCTGATTTCTTATATCCCCTTTCAAAATTTTATCTCTCCGGGGCGCCTGGGTGGCTCAGTGGGTTAAGCCGCTGCCTTCGGCTCAGGTCATGATCTCAGAGTCCTGGGATCGAGCCCCGCATCGGGCTCTCTGCTCTCTAGGGAAGCCTGCTTCCTCCTCTCTCTCTGCCTGCCTCTCTGCCTGCTTGTGATCTCTCTGTCAAATAAATAAATAAAATCTTTAAAAAAAAAAAATTTTATCTCTCCTTCAAAGCTTATCTTTGATAAGGAACCACTGCAACTTTTTAATTACTTTTATTAATATATAATGTATTATTTGCCCCAGGGGTACAGGTATGTGAATCATCAGGCTTACATATTTCACAGCACTCACCATAGCCCACACGCTCCCCAGTATCCATAACCCAGCCACCCTATACATGCTAAAAATATATAAAATATAAATATATATAAAATATATAAAAGTGATGGTTTAGAAGCAGCAAAATGTTCAACAAGACTTTCCCACTCACTGCATTTTTAAGAAACTACAACCGTAGGCATTTATTCTGGCCAAACTATGGTCTAAAATAAGTAACTGGTTGAACAAATTGGCATACAGCATTATTTTAAGACCTACCAAAAATAATAACTTATACATATCTGATAGTATGTGCAGTGTTCTGCTACTATCAGAATCATGGTGTTTGGAACTAGAAGGGATCTTCAAAAAACATTAGACATTTGACCCTTGAATACAGGAGTTAGGGGCACTGACCACCCCCTTCCCAAGTCAAAAATCTGTGTGTAACTTTTGATTCCCTAAAACCTTAATAACTAATAGTCCACTATTGACTGGAAGTCTCCCCAATAGCATGAACACTTAACATGTATTTTGTGTATCTATATTATATACTGTATTCTTACAATAAAATAAGCTAAAGAAAAGAAAATCTTATTAAAACCACAAGCAGAGATGTCTGGCTGCTCAGTCAGTGGAGCATGCGACTCCTGATCTCAGGGTTGGGAGTCTGAGCCCCGTGCTACATGTAGAGATTACTTAAAAATAAAATCTTAAAAAAAAAAAAAAAGGAAAATCATAAGGAAAAGAAAATGTTTATACTACCATACTATATTTGTCAAAAAATCACATATAAGTGGATCTGCACAGCTGAAACCTGTGTTCAATGGTCAACTGTATACTAATTTTACCAAAGATAAAAATCATTTCAAAAGCCATAATGAGGGGCGCCTGGGTGGCTCAGTCAGTTAAGCCTCACCTTCAGCTCAGGTCATGATCCCAGTGTCCTGGGATTGAGCCCCACATTGGGGCTCCTTGTTCAGCAGGGAGCCTGCTTCTCCCTCTCCCTCTGCCTGCTACTCCCCCTGCCTGAGCTCCCTCTTTAAATTAATAAATAAAAATCTGGGGGAAAAAAAAAAAGCTATAATGACCAGTAACAGTGACTGAAGTTACTCAAAGTCAGGTACCCTAAGTCCAATACACTAAACAGTTTCAACTCGGTTACTCAATTTCAGTATATGTGATGCCGAAGTAAACAACCTACAGATAAATTCATTTTAAAAAAGAAAGACAGACTATAGATGGAAAGTGTTGAGTTTACATTACTGGTAAACAGTGATTACTATTTACTAACAATATGGGGCAGCAGAATTTAAACTTATATATACAAAACTGACCAGAGATTCTCCTACCTTCCTCAAAGAACAGCATTACTCATAGCAGTAGTTTGGTTCTAAGCAGAGCAGAAAGAACCTACCCACGGAACGAAGGCAAAAGTAAGATGGAGGCCTCAGGAACCCAGTCAGAAGCACTATATAATTCAAGTCCCTGAGCATTTGTAGGGACCTGAGGAAAAAAAAAAATGATGTTTCCCACAAGAATTAAGGAGCTTGTCAAAAGACAAGCCTCAGCTGTCAGCTGCATCGAGGCTGCAGTGGGAAGTGCTATCCTACCTATAAAGCATCCTGAAGTTAGTTCTAGGACTTCGAGAAGTAAGCCAAGAATATTCAATACATCTTTGCCAGCTTCATCGTTTTCAGTTATAAGAGAAAAGCTTTACTAGTTATCCTAATTATAAAATCATGATATTCTCTCTTTAAAAATTAGATAATTAGGGATGCCTGGATGGCTCAGTCGGTTGAGTTCCAACTCTTCTTCTCAGCTCAGGTCTCAATCTCAGGATCATGAGTTCCAGCCCCACACTGGGCTCCATGCTGGGTGTGGACCCCATATTAAAAAAAAAAAAAAAAAGATAATAAAGGGAAAAAAGACAGTAAACTCCTCTCCTAAGCTTTCTCTTCCTCCCCTGTAACACAACTAGCATTAATAAACAGCTGAAGCAGTTATACATGCTTTACAAATGTTAACACTTTTAGACCTAACAACTGCCCTATGGGTTATGTACTATTATCACCAGATGAGAAAACAGATGCCCAGAAAGACTAATTTACCCAAGATCATAAAAAGTAGAGGACCTACTTACTAACCCTAGGCTGTCTGACTCCAGAGCCCGTGCTCTTCCACATGGGACTGCGCTCTCTTCTTATGTATACTGTTCTCAGCTTTTCTTTCTTTCTTTTTTTAAGATATTTATTTATTTATTTGAGAGAGACAACGAGAGAGGAAACATAAGCAGGGGAAGTGGGAGAGGGAGAAGCTGGCTTCCCATCAAGCAGGGAGCCCAATGCAGGGCTCCATCCAAGGACCCTGGGATCGTGACCTAAACTGAAGGCAGATGCTTAGTGACTGAGCCTCCCAGGTGCCCCAGTTCTCAGCTTTTCCTACATACAGTTTAAAATCAAAACAAAACACAAAGTAGGTCCAAACTACATTTGTTAAATTTATTTCCACATCAACAAATCCAAGTCAGCATCATCTTTCTAATGGCCATATAACATTTCACTACCTGTTGTAAGAAATTTAGCCAATCCCATACTGATAAACATTCAATACTTCTAATTTTTTATCACACTGAATACTGTAATCAAACACCCCTGTACATACATCTTTGCTCACTTTTTGGATTATTTCCTTAGGATATATTTCTTGAACTGGAATTGCTGGGTCAAAAGATTTACACATTTCTAAGACTTTTGACACATATTGCCTCTCTAAGGCTGTACTCCCACCAATAATATCTGTGCCAGCTATGAAGCTGTTGTTTCAATTCCAAGCTCGCCCTTACTCTGCTTTGTGGTGCTAGGCTCAGAATGCATATGTCATTTCTTCTCTGTCAGCCACCTTCCCATTAGGCTCCACCGACAGGGAACACTAGAAGGATACAAGAAAGTAAATATGAAAAAAAAGAAAAAGAAAGAAAGAAAGTAAAATGACAAAAAAATGGACCCTTCTACTCTTCCTGCCAGTGACACTCTAGCATGGGTCCTTTTCCCCAGCAACAGCAGTTGCTCACAGACTTCAGCTTCCTACAGAAGACTGATTTCTCCCAGAAGCAGCCTCATCATGCTCCCTCAGAAGTACCAGGAGCAGCGGAGCAACAAATCCTTTTGGAGGCTTGCATCTCAACCTTTGGGACCCTTCTGTAATGTTTTTATAGCAATCAAGCAGTGAGACCTCCTCAAAAATGTGAATCCAAGCTCCATGGGACCCCTCCTCTAAGCCTCTAGGTTCTAATAACCCCTATCTCCTTCTTCTTTTCCTCCAGCTCTAGAGGTGGTAGCTGCTTAAGGAAGTTACTACCTGTGTCACTTCAGTGTTCCCATTTGTTTGTCACTTCTCTCAGCCTCTGCTTTATCAATTCCCTGGACCACACTCTCTCATACTTTCTGTTTTCCTTCCTATAACATGACTGGTATGTTATTTGATAGTTCAATAACTTGGCATCTCTATCTTCAGGGCAGTGTTATGGACTGAACTGTATCCCCCCGCCAACCCAGAATTCTTGGGCTGAAGCCCTAACCCTTAATGTGACTGTATCCGGAGAAAGGTCTTTTAAGGAAAAATTAAGTTTAAGTGAGGTCCCAAGGTTGGGGGCCCTAATCTTAAGAGTTCTGGTATATTACAAGAGAAAGAAAGGGGGGACAGCGGCATGCATTTATGTGCCCAGAGAAAAGGTCATATGAAACACAGCAAAAAGGTAGCCAGCTGCAAAACAAGGAGAGATGGCTCAGGAGAAATCAATCATGCTAGCACCCTGATCTTGGACTTCCAGCCTCCAGAACTGTGAGAAGAAAAAAAATCCTTATTTTTTTAAGCCACCCAGTCTATGGTATTCTGTTTTTAAGCACTAGATGACTAAGTCAGCTAATGAAATCACCTCACCCTACTCTCATCCTCAATATTATCTCCACATATAATTATCCATACTATCTCTTATACATAAGGACACTGAGTCAGATGCCAGAGAAACAAGATGCAACAAAAACTGGTTCCCTGCTGCTGGGTCTTACAACCTAATTGTAAAAATAAAACATATGCATTAAAAACACATTGCAATACAGAGTAGCACACGATAAGGAACAAATGCAATGAGAATACCGTAGTTAAAGGAGACCAAATGAGCCTATTCAAATTTATGTTTTGCTAAACTGTAAGTCTAAAGGATTCAGAAAAAAGGAAGTAGGATGCCATCTTATTTTTTTAAGAGCTATATAAAGCTTTAATTAATAGCAAAGACCTTTTCTTTAGACCTGGACTTAAGCAGTCTCAACAAATCAAAGAATAAAAAGTAATTTTTTTCTCTGAAATCAGACATTGTCTAGATACTCAACATTATCAGCAGTCTTGAAAATAAGAACTCCAAATTTAAAGATCTCATATTATCTTCTTTAATTCAACATACATTAAATAAATGAAATCACTTTTGTTCTAGAAATGTCTATTTGCAATGCTGATTAAGAGTTAAAAATCAATACCTCTCTAAGCTATCTTCAAAGTCCTTTGAGAAAATGTCTCTTCCTGAAGAACAGAAAGATTTTTTAAAAGCAATGTAATAATTTCAGGTAGTTACCAGTACCTTATCTTCTCCACACTATCCTAATATTGCCCAGAAATACATACGTGCACATGTATATACACACACCCTAAGTCGATATTACATCAAATTAAAATTTCTCTGAGACTTAAATATATTTCATCTTCAGTACTACCACCATAACAGTATAAATAAAGCCTTAAGTGTTTAACAAGTTTGAAGCCGGAGGACAGTAGCTTTTCAAAAGAAAAGACAGTATAATGAGGGTGGAGAACACAGTGACGTAACGCTCAACAAGGAAAGCCCTGACAAGTGTAGCCTGCACACACACAATAAGAGATCAGGAAAGCGAGGCTGGTTTGGTTTCATGCTGCAAATTTTTGGCAGACATTCAATTCCTTCTGCTGTTTTCCTAGCCAGCACATTTATCTATGTAATGTCACCAGATCTAGGGAGGGAGTGAGCTTGAGAGGAGGGGGAAGAGGAGAAAAAATGTTTTACGGGCTGCCAGCCCCTCCGCACATGCTGTTACTATACAAAGGATGTCTAGAAAGCCAACGTGCTGCACAGATCCAAATGCTACAAGCAGACACACGCACGCACATGCACGCGTGCGCACGCGCACACACACACACACGCACACACACACACACACACACACACGCACGCGCGTGCGCAATGCACTCCACCCAAAGAACAACTGCAGAAAAAGGAAACTGCCTTTCGAAACAAGAAAGCCTATAATTAAAGTCTTGATTCACAAGCAGAGACTCCCTTCTGAAATTGATTTCAGTTCTTGGGGGAAGGACGGAGGCAGGAAGGTATTCTAACCCTGTGGGGAAACAACCAGTATTCTTCAAAAAAGCCTGAGTTGGTCTGGTCCATCCCAACTACAAGCATATGCTACAGAATGTAATAGAAACAAACCAATAATACTCCTGAGAAGCGAAAGTATCCTGTCAAATAACAATTACCTTATGAATACCTGATGACACTTTACCAATGAATATATGGAACGAAAATGAATTTTAAGAAACAGTTTAGGTAAGTTACCTAAGAAACGTAAATCTTGTCTATAGTAGGACAGTTTGCTATTCTTAGCACTCCTGTGAGTGTGTACATACACAATAGTAATACTGAAACCGAAACTGTAATTGGAATACAAAAATGGAGATTAAAATTCATAGCTCATAGAAATAGTCAAGTCTAGTAGTTTCTATAAATGGACATTCCAACCCCATGACATATTATATAAGTTACTATTACCAAATGCAATACATGAAAATAAAGACCCTGAGCATTTAACCTGAGAAACCACTCAATCTATTCCTCAATCTTTTCTAGTCTAAAAACCAAAAATGCTTTTTCAAGATCAAAATGCTGCACCTCCAAAAATAGCATACAACCTGCCCCCTAAGATGTGTCATAAGAAACAAACAGGAAATATCGTGTGTTGAAATCAGGAGGGGTTTTTTTTAACTTTTTTTTTTTTTTTTTTAAGATCTTATTTATTCATTTGACAGAGAAACAAGGAGAGAAGGAACACAAACAGGGGGTATGGGAGAGGAAGAAGCAGGCTTCCCACGGAACAGGGAGCCCGATGCAGGGCTTGATCCCAGGACCCTGGGACCATGACCTGAGCCAAACGTAGACACTTAACGGCTGAGCCACCCAGGTGCCCCAAAATCAGGAGTTATAAACAACTTTGTTCTACACTGATGTAGTTTACACACACAAAATACAGTCTTCAGGCAACAGTAGTGCTTAGCACTTCCTTAAAATTAAATTTAACAATGAACTAACTAAGGAGGTGGCTTGATAGAAGGCTATCCAGATTCTCTAGTCCTAGTTCTCCAACGATGGGCAAGTAACTTAACCTGTCATGGCTCTTCATTGGTAAAATGAAAATATCTGACATGATTATCTCTAAAGTGTCTTTTTTCTTAATTTCTACAACTACAGGTATTTAAATTTTTTAAAAAGTGGGGTTTCCTACTTTCAAGGAGCTTATAATCTATTTAAGGGTAGTCAAAAATGAATTAGCAAACAATGGCAACACAGTGACTGGCCCAGAGTAGCCACTTAACAAGTGTGTAGACTGCTCTATGAGTCCTGACTTTAAGGGCTTAGAGTCAAAGGAGGACAGGTGAAGCTGAGATAACGTCAAAGAGAGCAGAGTTCTCTGCTGGGACTAGAAGGTTCATTAGAATTCAACATAAACCCCAATCAATTAATCCAAATTCCATGTAGTCATTATCTCATTATCCTCATTCTATTGATAAGGAAAATGATATTAAGCATTACGGCTTAAAAGATACTAAGCACTAACAACCTAAAACACATATTTGCAAATTTTGTATTACTTAGTCCAAATTACTGCTCAGCCCAGTATGACTGATTTATGCAGAGCCAGAAAGACTAATAAAAGATTGGGCTAAGTTTGAACACGACAAGCTTGATCCACAGAGAGTAAATCACAAAGCTTCTCTCATTAGGATATGTAATCTAAAGCTAAATTTTTAACTACAAAAATCTAAAGCCTAATAAAAATAAAACCTGTCGTCAAGTGGTACTTTCTTTAATACGGTCCTTAAGAACAGTGCTATTTTAAGAGAACTTTCTGTAGAGATAAAAATGTTGTTATCTGTGCTGTCCAATATGGTAACCACTAGCCACATGTGAGCTACCACATACTTGAAATGTTACTATCATTAATTTTTCTTAAATTGTAATTTACATAAATAGCTACATGTGGCTAATAGCAACTGTATCGACACAATTCTAGAAAATCTATATAAAGGGAAGACATTTTAAAACTGAGTAATAAGGTTTTAAAGTTGATGAATAAAGCAATATGAAAAGTGACTACAGCAATACTTACACAGCAATTTTTTACCTTGAAAAACAACTTTTAACATAAACTCTATAGTGTATGACTTTGTATGCATACTACCCTGTGTGTGACTGCTTTTTATATCAAGTGCCTCAAATCATGTATCACCCCTCACCTTTAATACAATGCTCTCAGGGTTTACCTTAACTGGTTGTTGAATATATACCAGGTACCTATACTGGCTCTTTCTTCCTCCATAAAACAGAGATAACAGTAACTAGATCTGTTTGACTTGATTAAATGAAATAAAATGGAAACCATAATTAAAACATAAAAAAGCAGTTATTACTTTACATAGGAATAAAATTTTTAAATATTGTATTTACTGCTATTATCTCAGCAAACGTCACAGTAACTGTGATTCTTACTGAACAACCATATATAGCACTATTCTAGGTGTATATAACCTAGCAAGGAAGATTAAAAAAAAAAAATAAAATACAGAAAAGGCATATCAAAAGAGTGTTCATAGAAAAGGTAACATGAGGTGGCCCTAAGATGACTGACATGTTTGTATGTGTTTTACATTCTTTGTAAACCTTTAAAGTTTTTTCTGGTTTTCCTCAAAACATCTTAAATTAGCATCCTTGCAAAAAGCACAGAAAGAAGTCTCATTTTAAAAAAAGAACACATCTGCCTAAGAAAAAAAATAATAAACCCAATTCTGCAGTGATAAATTTATGGAATTAGTCTTGCTACATACTGTCACAGATATTAATCTCAATCACAATGTGCCTACTAACAATCCCAGACTGGAATTTAAAAGAAAACTCTGTGGTGTGTACAAATTCTGCTATCTTCCTAATGTAAGAATTCAAGTGTGCTTTATTTAAGACTAAAAAACTAATCTTACATCCTTCCAACCTATTCTCAAATGTGTACTATAACTATCTATGGGGCAAAATGGCAAGAAAGTATGAATTTATCTGGGGAAATTTTTCAACATTAGCCAAAAAACACTCAGCCTTCCACTAACAGTAGGCCAGAAGCTTGCAGATCGGAAAACCCACATATTCTTTGAGTGAACATGACAACTAAATAATATCAGTTTCCTATGGGAAAGTAAAAGAGAATTAGGTTCTGATTCTAGGATTTTAATCTTATCCATAAGGCAATTACATTTACTAATTAGGACTGATCTACAGAACCCTTGGCTCTGTTTACATTCAGTTCCCAAAAGGATTTATGAAAGCACAGAGCTGTATCTATACCTTTCTCCTACACACTTTTAGGCAAGTCTCTTCCCAATTTAAAAGCCCTCAGTCTCAGAGCACCCTATCCTGCAACAACTGATCATCGCCTCCCCCTCAAAGGGATTTGTGGGGGCAGTCCAGGTTTATACCTGTTCCTGGCACACCCTTTCAAAAATAAACTGGTTTGGATGACAAATTATATAATCACCCTAATCTTCGCTAATTCAGCAATCATTCCCACCCTCGTCCATAAGCTTTTCATACTCTACTATGTATCCAAACATTCTTAAGTCCAAACCCTTCTGTCTTGAATTTTGCACAGCTGGTTAAGAAAATAACACAAAAACAGACAATCACTAGAAAAGTGTTAGAAAGGGACAATACAAGAAGCTGAACAGAAGCCCCCAAAAGGTAAGCATAACAGAGCGATGTGAAAATTGCTTTAAAACATCTGGTTGGTTGGCCAGTCCACTGCATTAAGTAGCTAGAAAAAAGAGCACTGATCAGACTCTACTGCCTATTGTTTTCAGTAAAAATCTTAAACTGAGTTTAGACCTATACCTACCGATAACTCTTAGAAATTATTTCTATTCAAATAAAAATAATAACAAGCATAAACGATTAATACCAGAATTAATCATTATTATTTTCAAGGAGTAAGAAAAAGCATTAGGTGTGGCAACTTAATGTAGGTTCACTTGGAGCCCTTAACAGTGGCTACCGTGTTTCTGTCTATCCACTAACCCCCACCCCACAAGGCCACTAAATCTAAATTGGGCCAACTGTAGAAATGCATTTTGAGTCATTCATTCAAAAACCTTTACAGGCCTACCATTGTCCCATACTGTACTAGACTGTCGATACAAAGGTAAACAAGATAATGTTCCTACACTAAAACAATTTATATAGTCTAGTGGTAAAAAGACAAAATTCAAGTAAGGAGATGGAATAAATGACTCTCAAATGTTTTAAGCAGTAGTGCGAAGTGAGTAAGAAGCTTGTAAAGAGATGGAAATGGAGCTATCTGTTTTAGAAAAAGAACCACTGTGAAGTGACACTGAAGTAGAGACCTAATACAAGAGGAGCTTTTGCCTCTAGCTGGGGAAATCACTGCATGCAGAAGGAACAGCATGTGCGAAGGTCTCAAGAAGAGAAAGAGCATGGTATATAAAGAAATTAAGAGAAGAGCAGTGTAGTTACAATACAGTAAGCAGAGGTGATGGTCTAGATATGGAAAAGGGCTGGTTATTCCTTTAAGGATATCAAGGAAGAATCAAAAAGGACTCCTTGTTTTCTGGCTTTGATAAGGGGTGGATTTACTGGTATGGGGGAAAAGAGAAAAGAGGAATCAAAAGTTTGTTTTGTCCACACTGAATTTGAGTTAAGATGTTCAACTAAAAGTGACTGCTTAGTGATATGCATGTGACTTCAACTGAAAACTCCAGGGATTTTCTGAACAAAATCTGAAAAGATCCCTTTTGGGGCTCCTGGATGGCTCAGTTAGTTGGGCATCTGACTTCGGCTTGGGTCGTGGTTTCAGGGTCCTGGGATTGAGCCCCTTATCTGGCTCCCTGCTCAGTGGAGTCTACTTCTCCCTCACCGTCTGCCCATCCCCCCCACTCATGCTTGTTCTCGAGCGCGCTCTCTCTCTCCCCCAAATAAATAAATATTTTTTTAAAAAAAGAAAAGAACTATAAAGAACAAACTGATGGTTACCAGAGGGCAGGTGGGTAGGGGGATAGGTTAAATAGGAGATGGGGATTAAGGAGGGCACTTGTGATGAGCACCAGGTGTTGTGTGTAAGTGATGAATCACTAAATTCTACAACACCTGAAACTAATGTTATGCTGTATGTTAACTAACTGGAATTTAAATAAAAATTTGAAAGATAGGAAAGAAAAGAAAAAAAAGAAAAGACAAAGAAAAAGATCCCTTTTTTCCTCTAGGGTCAGGAAGTTGGAAGGATCTGAGTCCTAAGACACCTGCAACCATGATCCCAACCATTTGGAGACAATCTATCTGAAATAAGACACACTGTAACCAATTCAAAGAGAGAAGCAGAAATGAGAAGAGAGAAACCAAGCAATAATCTAACCCTTCGTCTAGCTGTCCCTAAAGCCAATTCAATCCCTTTCCTTCCTTGCAGTTTGGTAACATACACGATTAATAAATCATTTTTTACTCAAGGGTTTCAGTTGCTTGCAACCCCAGACCTAACACACCCACTACATGCTGATTTAAATTCTATTTCCTTTATTGAGTAAATCTATTAGGAAACAAAAAGGAATTCAAGTCTAATTTATTCAGTTTTAGAGATTCAAAAAGGAAACCAGTTTGCAGCAAGAAAATATAAGAAGCAAGAAGATTACAAAAGAACCAGTATCTTCCTAATTCCCTAAGGCCCTGAACTAACTTGGGAAGAACAGAGGTGTTTAAAAATAAGCAAACTCAACAAAGAAAAAACCCAATTTTAAAAATGAAAAATAGGGGCGCCTGGGTGGCTCAGTGGGTTAAAGCCTCTGCCTTCAGCTCAGATCATGATCCCGGGGTCCTGGTATCGAGCCCCGCATCAGGCTCTCTGCTCAGCGGGGAGCCTGCTTCCCCACCCCTCTCTGCCTGCCTCTCTGCCTACTTGTGATCCTGTCAAATAAATAAATAAAAATCTTTAAAAAAAAAAAGAAAAAAGAAAAATATATGGACAGACAACTCACCAAAGAAAATATAAATAAGCACATTTGAAAAAGTGCTCAACAAGACTAATCATTAGGGAAATGCAAATTAAATCATAATTAAATACCACTATATACCTGTTAAAATAACTTTTAAAAACGACAATACCAAGCACTAGTAAGGATGCAGCGCAAGTGAAACTCTCACATGTTGCTGGTCAGAAGGCAAAACAGTATAGCCACTATGGAAACAGTCTGGCACTTTCTTGTAAAATTAAATATACCCTTACCACATACAACACAGCAATACCCTTCCTGGGTTTTTACCCAAGTGAAATGAAAACCTACTGTAGTAGGCTGAATAATGGCCCTCAAAGATATCAGTTTCTAATCCTCAGAACATGTAAATGTTAATTTATTTGGACAAGGGCCTCTGCAGATGTGATTAAATTAAGGATCTTGAGATTAGAGATTAGCCTATATTATCAGGTAGGCCCTAAATGCCATCACAGTACCCTTATGAGAGAGAAACAAAGGGAGGTTTGACACACAGACACCGTGGAGAAGGCAGAAGGAAGATGGAGGTAGAGACTGAAGTGATGCAGCAACAAGTCAAGGGATGTCAGGGGCCACCAGGAGCTGGAGGAGCCTCGAGGGAGCATGTCGCTGCCAACACCTTGACTCCAGCCCAGGAATACTGATTTCGGACTTCTGGCCTCCAGCAGCATGACAGGATAAATGTCTGTTATTTTAACGCATCTAGGTTGACAATTTATTACAGCAGTCACAAGAAACTAACACATTATGTTCACACAAAAACCTGTATATGAATGTTTATGGCAGCCTTATCCATAATTGCCAAAAACTGAAATCAACCCAAATATCCCTCAACAGAGGAACAGATAAACTCTGTTCATACAATAGAATAGTACTCAGCCACAAAAAGGAACAAAATATTAATACACATGACAAGGATGAATCTCAAATGCATTATGCTAAATGAAAGAGACCAGACCCCAAAGGTTATATATATGATTTCATTTATATGATAGCCTGGAAAATGCAAAAATATAGGAACAACACTGGCTCAACAGTTTGCCAATGGGGGGTGGGGAGGGGAGGGTGTTGGATATGACCACAAAAGGTTTGCATGAAGGAAGGTTTTGAGAAGAGATAACAGAATTTTTCTGTATCTTAACTGTGGTGGTTACATAACCCTATGCACTTGTCAAAACTCATTATACTGTGCATCAGAAAGAATACATCACTGGGGCGCCTGGCTGGCTCAGTCAGTAGAACATGCAGCTCTCAATTTTGGGCTTGAGAGTTTGAGCCCCATGTTGGGTGTAGAGATTACTTAAATAAACTTAAAAAAAAAAAAAGGAAGAATGCATCACTGTGTGTAAACTTATAATTAAATGTAGCATTATAAAGGGAAGTAAACTGCCATTAACTGTTTTCTTTTGTTTTTTAATTTTTTTTTAAAGACTTTATCCATTCAAGAGAGAGTGAAAGGGAGAAGCAGACTCCTCACAGAGCAGAAAGCCAGACACAGGGCCCCATCCCAGTACCGAGATTATGATTTGAGCCAAAGGCAGACGCTTGACTGAGCCACCCAGGTGCCCCATTTACTGTTTTTTTTAAATGATCACAAACACTTGCATAATCATTCTTTTATTCAATACACACTTAAACAACAGATATGTGATCCTCTGTTCCTATTTTAACCAAGGGTGCTAGTCCTTTTGTGACAAATTGTCCTTGATATTAATTTATGAACCCTATTTCATCTAGACAGGTAGGAAGGGAGATGATGGCATTCCCGATCTCCTAACACATTTACCCCTCACAGACCAGGTAAACTATGAAACACTAATCCATGCATAAGTGACATTCTGACCAACTTAATAACCATCCAGCATTTTTGTCAACATGCCCATTTTTGTCAACAAGACTGCCCTGAACACTAGACTGAATTCCCAGAGGGGCTCCATTTTCTTCCCTCCGTCTTTCCCTTTCCACTTCCCCACAATTTCAGTCACTAAAAATGCACAGAACAAAATGACCAAAAATCTCTTCTGCCTAACCTCTTTAGGAAAGTAATCTTCAATCTGCGATTCAATTTTGTTGAAAAGTCCGTTTGTAAATCAGTTGTTTACAACTTGGAACAAAGTGTCCCATTTTAATGATGTTCTAAAAACTGATTAAGCCCCCCAAAAAATCAATGAAATACAATGTTACTGAAACAGATCTCTAACTACTTTTCAAGACACAGAAGACATCTGAATGAAAATTTTAGATGACAAAAACACTTTCCTTCTCTGACCCTACCCCCTAAAAAATGGGGGGGGGGGCAGTGATTCCCAGGTAGCAGAAATCTGTTCACTACACCATGACAAAATAGAACTATGATCTGTGGGGCGCCTGGGTGGCTCAGTGGGTTAAAGCCTCTGCCTTCGGCTCAGGTCATGATCCCAGGGTCCTGGGATCGAGCCCCGCATCGGGCTCTCTGCCTGGCAGGGAGTCTGCTTCCTCCTCTCTCTCTGCCTGCCTCTCTGCCTACTTGTGATCTCTGTCTGTCAAATAAATAAATAAAATCTTTAAAAAAAAAAAAAAAAGAACTATGATCTATGAAGCATTTTTAACTATACATTGGTAACTTATATGCATTAGTTCATTTAATCATTACAAAAACCCTATACTATTAATTCCTGTTTTACAGATAAAAAAATTAAGGCTTAGAGAAGACAGTCTGTCTACTAAGATATTACAGAAGAGGGAGTATCATTCATCACTGATGTGGGGAAAAAAAGCACATAAAAAATAATGGGCTAGAGATTCAGGATCTATACCTAGAAAGCTGTATGACCCCCAAAAGTTGATGTAGTTTTCTAATCTCAATAAAAACTATAAAATAAGCAAGATGGATTACATGTTCCAATTGTAAAGATATATTATTTATGAAGACCGCCACAGAGAAGTATCATTTTCGCCTAGAAACAACCAAGAAGGTACCTATAGGTGAGAGACTGGCAAACTCTCTCTGTAGAAGGTCAAAAGGAAATGTTTTAGGTTTTGCAGACCACATCAGATCCGTATCAGTTAGAGCATATTACCTATTTGGGTTGTTTTTTTTTAATAATCTTTTAAAAATATAAAACTGACTGAAGGTCCATATAAAAATAGGTCTCAGGCAGATCTGGCCCCCAACCTCGATCAAGTTTGCTGACCCCTGTCCTAAATCAATTGTTTTGAGAATATTTTTAACTGGGAAAGAGAGAGGAGTGACGGATGAGGGGAGGAACATGTGGGTAGACTCCATTTTGGGTAACAGAAGTTGGGCAACCATGTCATTGACCAGATGTATATTTGAGTACAGCCTATGTTTTCCTTCTCTCCCATTCAATCACTTCCCAACATTACTTTTCTTCCTATCTTCTTAAATATGGGTTAAGTATCCACTTTGAGTAGAAACAAAAACATCTTGAAGAGTACTTAGTGATGCTAAACTTCCTCCTTTGCTTCCAAATTTATTGCCCAATAACCTATTTCTTGTTAAAAACAATAAACAGATGTGGTGATAAGCATGCTATAAATACACTAGTAAAGAGTAAGTCTAGGGATTATCAGTTCTAGATTGATTCATTTCATAAATACTTACTGCATACTAACTATGTGCCAGCCAGTAAGGTAACAAGCCATGCAAATATTTACTTTAGAGACACCCATCCCTCCCCAGCTCTTTGCATACGTATTATTTTATCCAAGAGCTAGACTTCTTCCAGCACACACTATTTTTTCCATTGCACAAATCTCACCTTTTATTTATGTTTGCTTTTTTCTTTTTTACTGTCTACATACACACACACACAAATGTAAACTACATATAATGTGGGATTTTAGGTTTTGTCCACAGAGCACCTGCTACATAACAGGTACTCAACAGGTAACGACTATCTGGGGGAAACGTGTTCCAAGTAGAAGGAACAGCAAATACAAAATGCCCTGAGGCAGGGATGTTCCTACAAATTAATCTAGCTGATGGATAGTAGAAGACAGAATAGCAGGAAGTAAAATCACAAAGTACATATACATGGGAAGGAAAGGGTTTGAGGAGGATTTGGTACCATCTAGAGTGGAAGTCAGAAAACTACAATCTATAGGACAAGTCTAACCTACCCACGTGTCTCTTTTTTGTTTGTTTGTTTGTTTTAAAGGTGTTTATTTGGGGATGCCTGTGTGGCTCAGTTGGTTAAGCAACTGCCTTCAGCCCAGGTCAAGATCCTGGAGTCCCGGGATTGAGTCCCTGCTCAGCAGGAAGTCTGCTTCTCCCTCTGATCCTGTTCCATCTCATGCTCTCTCTCTCTCTCTCTCTCTCAAATAAATAACATCTTCAACAAAAAAAAAAAGAGAGAGAGAGAGAGAGAGATGTAAAAGATGTTATTTATTTGAGTGGACAGAGTGTGAGAGAGAGATCACAAGCAGAGAGGAGGGGTAGAGGGAGAAGCAGACTCCCCACTGAGAAGGGAGTCCGATTCGGGACTTGATCCCGGGCCCTGAGACCATGACCTGAGCTGAAGACAGATGCTTAACTGACTGAGCCACCCAGGCACCCTACCACCTGTTTTTGTAAATAAAGTTCTACTGGAATACGGCCATGTCAATTTGTTTTCATACCGCTTATCTGCTTTCACACAACAGCAGAGTTGCATTGTTGCAACAGAGCAACTGTACAGAAAACATTTTCCAATCCCTGATTTAGAGGTTTGTAGGCCATTTTAAACAATCTTTTACTTTTCACACTTACTCTGAACAAGACAGCAAACTGTTAAATGGTTTTGAGCAAAGCAGTGACAAAATTTGGCTTACCTGTTATAAACACCACTCCTCTACTGTATAGATGTAGGGGAACATAGACAAAAGCAAGGAGATAATTAGAAGGCAACAGCAAGAGTTTAGCCAAGAAGTTTAAACTAGATAGTAGCAGTAGGGGAAATGAGAAGTAGATGGATTCTGCATTTCCTCTACAGCAGGATTTGGCCAACTTTTTCTGCAAAGGGTCAGGCAGTCAGTATTTTAGGCTTTCAGGCCATAAAGCCTCTGTTGCGACTAGTCAACTTTGCTGTAAAGCATGAAAGAAGCCATGAACAAGTGTGGCCATGCTCCAATAATAAAACTTTACATGGATATTGAAATTTGAATTACACATTATTTTCACATATATGAAATACTCTTTTGATTTTTTCAATCATTTAAAAATGTAAAAAAACATACTTAGCTCACAGGCAGTACCAAAAAAGGTGGGGACCAGATTTGGCTGGGGGCCATAAATTACCAAGGAAAGAGCAATACGAATTTGCTACTGGACTGCATGTAACATGAAAAAAAAGAGAGAGACAGAGAGAGGGATGTCAGATATGCTAATATAGTCTCTTTGCTAGAGTTGATTTTCCTTACCAAACTGTTCCATATATAATATTGGACCATTACTGGGTAATCAGCTAAAACAGACTATTCACAATCGCCTATACCCAGGCTATAGTATCCAGGGCAAAACCCCATAGAAAAATCAACTGAAGGCGATATACCAATAAAAAGAAACACATTTTTGGCTTGAGATTTAGGGGCTATGTTCTTTCTTAAATCACAAACAGAAAAAGTCTCAAGCTACTAGTTTTCTAAGAAACACAAAGTTAAATCAACAAATACACCTCAAATCCATGGCATAAACAGTTTTTGTTTTTGTTTGGGTGGGACAGAAATCAAAGCAATAAGACAAGGACAGATGGGAGGACAAGAGAAGCAAAGAAAGAAGAAAAGGATAAAGTGGGACAGGGAGGATAAAAGATTAGCAACTCAATCTATCAATCTATATACATTAAAAAAAAAGACAAATCTACAGATGTTATTCAATTAGGATAAGCAACCTCAAACACAAGGAGATGGTAACAGAAGCAGAAGCTGGAGCAGTGTGTGACCCAATAACACATTTCGGTAAATGCAGTGATTCACTTTTAGTCAGGATTCACTTTTAGTTCAGGATTAGGTTAGGCTATGGGTTTAGGTCTCTTTAATTAGCTGAGGAATCACTGTTCATAATTCTTCCACTACTCCTCGTCCTTAAGCCTTGAGATTCTATTTCAAATGGTTTAACTACCGCATGAGGGAACCCATTATATACATATACATAATATAACAGAATAGGCTAGAAAGTTTAAAGTTGAAGTTAGAGATGCTCCACCAATGTCATCCATAAAGATATACCAAAAATTTTGAGGTATCACATATCAAAACCTACAAATATTCTGTCCAATGAGGTCAGGGCCATGGCCTTGTGTCTCTGCTGTATTAATGAGAATCCTGACTCTCAAGGTGGCAGCCTCTGTACTCCCTAAGCAGGACTGTAATCCACAGCCCCTGTGTGCTGGAGGAAAGCAGAGCTGAGAAGCAAGGAGGACAGATTAATCAGGAGGCAACTACACAAACAACTTTCCAGAATCACAATAGCATTTAATCGCCAATTACAGATGATTAACAATGTCAGATACATAGGAGGCACTCTGTAAGTGAACATAAACCCCTCCTTGCCTTAACTTCACAGATTACTGTCACTCATAAAACAGTATTTGCCTGTGAGCAATATAAAGACAAACGCTTTATCTTCAAGGTGTATAAATTAGTAGATCTAGAAAACTTTCAATGCCAATTCACAACTGAAGTATCTGTTCCTACTCCAATAATCCGAATAGTCAACAAGTCTGATGTTCAAACAGGAATTAAAAAATAGCAAAGGGGTGTCTCGGTGGCTCAGTCGGTTGAGCATCTGACTCTTGATTTCAGCTTAGGTCATGATATCAGAGTCATGAGATCAAGCCCTACATCAGGCTCCAAGCTCAGTCTGCTTGTCCCTCTCCCTCTGCTCCTTCCCCCACTTGCTCACTCTCTTTCTCTAAAATAAATAAATAAAATCTTTAATTAAAAAAAAATAGCAAAGAAGTTTGCTCATGGATATACACAGACCCCAAGGACAGGCTTTTCCAGT
Organism: Enhydra lutris kenyoni; assembly: GCF_002288905.1. Classification (NCBI taxonomy): domain Eukaryota; kingdom Metazoa; phylum Chordata; class Mammalia; order Carnivora; family Mustelidae; genus Enhydra; species Enhydra lutris. The sequence goes on from NW_019154095.1 coordinate 38,754,855, forward strand.
TGAAATAGACTGGATCTTTTTTCCTCTTAAATTTAACTCCCACAGATATTTTACTGCAAATGCAGAAAAGCACAAAGACTCTAACTGCACTGACAACCAAAAGGCTAAGTTGTGAAAGAATATTAGAGCCCCAGAAAAAGCATAATACCAGTGCTTCTGAAACAGCTCTTAAGATGTGAGAGGTCGAAGAAGGGGGTGAGGGTCTTCCTTTAGACAAATAAGTTAGCAAAATTAAAAAGGTACAGAGCTGGGGATTCCACAGATCTTCTATGAATACACACTGCATCTTCAATTTACTGTGCCAGGGATTCCTCTGGTCTTTGAATGCATATTCAGGAACTGGTGTACCAAGGAAGCAATTTAGGAAACAACTCTCTCCTACTTACTGTTTTAAAATTAGTATTAAAAGTGAGCAATAGGGGCACCCGGGTGGCTCAGTGGGTTAAAGCCTCTGCCTTTGGCTCAGGTCATGATCCCAGGGTGCTGGGATCAAGCCCCACGTCCGGCTCTCTACTCCGCGGAGAGCCTGGTTCCTCCTCTCTCTCTGCCTGCCTCTCTGCCTACTTGTGATCTCTGTCTGTCAAATAAATAAATAAAATCTTAAAAAAAAATGTTTAAAAGTGAGCAATAAAAATTAATATCAAGAATCATAAGTCAAAGATTAATTAAACCTTTTCCTTTTAACAAACATACATATATGGTATATTTTAACAATCTTTTTTACATATGCATACCCTTGAATTGAAAACACCAAAAACATAACACAACAGATTAAGAGAGTAACGGTTACAAATACAATTTTAAAGAGTCAAAGAGAACTGCAATATGATATATTATGATATGATATATGATATATGATATAATAATGTACTATTTTTAAAAAAGAGGTGTTGGTGAAATAAGGAGATAGACAAGTAGATAGCTCTACTAAAAAGGTGGGGGTAGGGAGACAACAAATTTTCTCTAAGAGTATCATTGAAAGGACAAAACTTTACTCTTAAGGGGAAAAGAACATTTACAAGCCTTCAAAATTTTTTTCTGCTAGTATGAACATTTTATTTTTTTTAAGTTTTTACTTAAATTCCAGTTAGTTAATATACTGTATAGTATTAGTTTCAGGTGTACGATACAGTGATTTAATACCTCCATACACAAGCCTTCACATTTTTAAAGACAGTAAATATAATTTAATGAGCAAACACAGTTGTTCAAAATGTATTCTGTATGTATGTAACTAAAGCATCCAAATGACTTTGAATCTTGGATGTGCAAAAAAAATATTAGCACTGCTTATACTTTATTTTCTTTTCTTTTTTTTAAGATTTTATTTATTTATTAGAGAGAGACCATGTGAGCAGGAGGAAGGAGCAGAGAGAGAGGGAGAAGCAGGCTCCCAGCAAAAGCAAGGAGCCCAACGTGGGGCTCCATCCGAGAACCCCAGGATCACGACCTGAGCCAAAGGCAGACAGACACTTAACCAACTGAGCCACCCAGGCACTCCTATACATTCATTTTCCCCCAGTTTTTTCCCCAAATGCTTTTACTACTTAAAATTTTTAAGTAAACTTATTGAAAGTGCTCTTAGACATTTTCATCATATATCAATCTTGTGCATACAAAGAATGAAAATGCAAGCAAAATTAATTAACTATCCTCAAACCTTCTCTTAATTCAGAGTTCATCTTTTCTGAGTCACTTTCTTTTTTCTTTTTTTTTTAAAGATTTTATTTATTTATTTGACAGGATCACAAGTAGGCAGAGAGGCAGGCAGAGAAAGAGGAGGAAACAGGTTCCCTGCTTACCAGAGAGCCCGATATGGGGCTTGATCCCAGGACCCTTGGGATCATGACCCGAACAAAAGGCAGAGGCTTTAACCCACTGAGCCATCCAGGTGTCCCTGAATCACTTTCTATTCAAAGTTGTCACTGCTCATTTTTTGTTGTGTTTTTTTTTTTTTAACTTGTTTTTACAGTATCATTTTTTGAACCGCCTAGGGTAGCAGTGATACAGTAATTCTTAAAGACTATTTGCCTCTGGTCTCCAGACTTTTCTTCTAAGTTACTGCCCCTATTCTGCAAGTCTGGATGCTAACAACTTCTTGATGTACCAGAAGGTGACCACAGAAGGTTTTCTGACAAACCAGAACTCTCATTCCTTGCTCGTATGATTGTAAAATGGTTTGCAGATCCCCACATTTTTACATCTGTCTTCAACAGTTTAGAACACTGCTTCATTAAAAGGTAACAACAGGGCACCTGGGTGGCTCAGTTGGTTAAGCAACTGCCTTCGGCTGAGGTCGTGATCCTGGAGGTCCGGGATCGAGTCCTACATTGGGCTCCCTGCTCAGCGGGGAGTCTGCTTCTCCCTCTGCCCCTCTCCCCTCTCATGCTCTCTCTCTCTCTCACTCTCTCTCTAGTAAATAAATTTTAAAAAATAAAATAAAATAAAAAGATAACAACAGCATTGTTTGGATGCTTGATAGAGACTACTTATTAGCAGTATGTGTGCACACACTCATGTATATGCATGTGTAATAAAAAGGAGGGTCTGTCGTGAAATAAGTTGTCAGCCTTACTGTTAACTCATCTAAGAGGTTATCTATTTATCTCCATTATCTGGCACAAAGTAAACACTCCACAAATTCAAAGGTTTACTGAATGAACCCCCAACATTCTTCAGTCAGCTTGATAGTGCTGAGACAGTAGAAGTTCAGGCATTTCATTCATTTGTTCAATGAATATTTCAAACTAAGAGTCAGGCCCCTTGACAGACACTGAGAAAGAAATAAAAAGCAGCCCTTGCCTTTAATGTCAGTAGGAGAGGCAGATAAATAGACTATCATAGTACAGAAGAAAAAATGTCATAGCATCAGCATGCCTATCATCCCATGAGAATATGTTTGTTACATTCAGAAAGAAAGTCATCTCACCAAGCCAGTGCTGGTGGTGGAAGCTTAAAAGATGAGCACCAGCTATTTTTTTGTTTGGAGGACCATCTAAAGAATGACATTCCAAGCAGAAATACATACATATAAAAACTGAAAGGCAAGAGTGTGGTGCCTATAAGGAACTGCAATATGTTGGAAGGCAGAGAGTTAAGTGTGGCAACAGATGACAATGCATTACAGCACAGAGCCTGAACTTCATCCAGAAGGCAATAGAAATCCATGAAACCTGAGCATTCTAAACAAAAGGAGGACATGATATTTTAGAAAGAGTAATCCGATAAAAGTATAGAGGTAAGTTCCAGATGTCAAGACTGGAGTCTGCTAGATAATCTAAGCTCCATAAGAAAAGACATTTTTATCCATTTGGTTCACTGCTAAATCCCCACACTAAATCCCCACAACAGTACCTATACCACACGTCAGGTATCAATAAATATTTACTGGATGAATGACGGGAAACGAGCCTAAAGACAAATGCAGTAGCCAAAAAAAGAAGTGAACTAAGTAAGGCAATGGGAGACAGACATAGGTGGCATGAATAAAGCTGCTAAACAGCAATTCTCTTATATGTATATAAAAATTTTATTTCTAAGTAATCTCTACACCCAAGGTGGTGTTCGAACCCACAAGCCTGACATCAAGAGCTGTATGCTCTACCAACTGAGCCAGCCAGGTGCCCCTACTTTATATATATATATATATCTCTCGCTTGTCAGTAGTGAATATCACCTTTTCCTTCTACTAATGCAGCTCAAAGAGACTAACAATTTTTTAAATTCTAAGCTCTGTAAAAAAAATCCAAGTTAGTCTACTAAAGAGCTATAATAATGTTAGAGAAAACTGTTCCTGGTAGCAATCCTGAAGAAATCAAAATTATTTAATTTACAGTCAGGACTATAGTTACTCTCCATCTCTGCTGAGGTCAGAAAATTACTTCAGTCTACATTTACCAATAGCTTACTATGTACCAGTGCTGTATGTACTAGGTGCTAGTACTTACTATGTACTAGATGCTATCAGATACAGGATTTCTTATCACATCCTAAAGTGTGAGCAGTATGATGATCCCATGAAGAAATGGAGGGGCAAAGAAATTAAATACGTTGCCTAGGACCACACAACTAATTACGTAGTGAAACCAGAAAGCAAACTCCAGATTCCAAATTCTGTTTACTATCCTAAATGATGATAACTGATTTGAGTGTCCAAGGATGTCTTCTTCTATATTATGCATTTTTTAATACTGACCAGAAAAAAGCAATTTACAGAAATGCTTCACTGCACAGTTATGTTGAGATCCCCTAATCCCCTCTACCTGTCACGGCTCCTTTCCCCATACAGTAAAAGGAGAAATAGGCATTTGTGCTGCTCTTTAGGAATATGAACTAAAAATGTCAAGCAAGGGGACTCTTGGGTGGCTCAATCAGTTAAGTGTCTGCCTTCACAGCTCAGGTCATGATCCCAGGGGTCCTGGGACTGAGTCCCACATCAGACTCCTTGCTCAGCAGGGAACCTGCTACTCCCTCTGCCTGCTGCTCCCCCTGCTTGTGCTCTCTCTCTCCGACAAATAAATAAAGTCCTTAAAAATAAATAAGATAAAATTCTCAAGCAACAGCTCTTTACCTTTTTTCTCAGTGACACACATGACAAATGACAATCACATGTACAATATGGTACTCCCGTATACAGGCATACCTTCTTTTATTGGGCTTGTCCTTCGTGTGCTTTGCAGATAATGTGTTTTTTACAAATTGAAAATCTGTGGCCACCCTGCATTAAGCAATTCTGTTAGTGCCATTTTTCCAACAGTATCTGCTCACTTCATTTCTGTTTGTCACATTTTGGTAATTCTCACAATATTTCAAATTTTTTCATTATTACTTTATTATGATTATCTGTGATCAGTGATCATGACTCAAACTCAGATGACAGCAATTTTTACCAATAAACTATTTTTTAATTAAAATAAGTACTTTTTTTTTAGAATACAATTGCATACTTAACAGACAATATAGTGTAAACATAGCTTTTATATGCACTGGGAAACCAAAAAATTCATCTGACCCATTTTATTGTAATATTTGCTAATTGTAATGGTCTGCAACTAAACCCTCGATATCTCCAAGATATGCCTGTATAAACAACTCATGTTCCCAGACAGCATATATGAATGCAAATAAAGCACTGATGTTATTTTAGAGGTAAGCACCTTAATTTTTCAATTAAGTCATTTCCTACTTTAAATTATTTTCAACATGTCTCACAACTGAATGTAAAAACACTGCTATTCTAGAGCAGGGGTGGGCAAACCATGGCCTACAGACCAAATCCAGCTCACCACCTGTTAGGTAAGTAAAGTCCACTGGAACACACACTTGTTTGTTTACGTATTGCCTATAGTTGATCCTCACAGAGTTGAGAAGCGAGATCAGAGCCTATATGGCCCGTAGAACCTAAAATTTACCCTCTGGCACTTTACAGAAAATGTTTGCCAACATCTATCTTAGACTGACAATTCAATCAAAGCTCCACCATACTGGGAATTTACATGTCAATACATTAGACAAATCAGTTTATCTTTAAAAAAAAAAAACAAAAACAAAAACAGTTTTTATGCTTAGATGTTCAGAGCTCCCTGGACTTAGACATCACCACTTCATATAATTTACTGCTATCTCCTTGGCTCCCTTACTTGACTGAGAGTAGAGTATGTATCTAACATCCCTCTTATACATAATCTCAGTACCTAGCATAGCACCTGGGAAACAGATATTCTGTGGAAATCTGCTGAGTGCATGTCTGAAAATAAGCATATGATTTAAGACAGTCAAGAGTGAAAGAGATGGGGCGCCTGGGTGGCTCAGTGGGTTAAAGCCTCTGCCTTCAGCTCAGGTCATGATCCCAGGGCCCTGGGATCAAGCCCCACATCTGGCTCTCTGCTCGGCAGGGGGCCTGCTTCCTCCTCTCTCTCTGCCTGCCTCTCTGCCTACTTGTGATCTCTGTCAAATAAATAAATAATTAAAAAAAAAAAGAGTGTAAGAGATGCAATCCTACAGAAACTTATTACTCAAAGTGTATTCTGTTCAGCAGTGGAATATTCAGGAGCTTGTTAGAAATACAAAATCTCAGGCCTCACCAAAGACCTAAAACTGTATTTTAACAAGATTCCCAGATGACAATTTGAAGAACAGTACTATACAAGAGGGTACTTAATTATATTAAAGTTGTTAGTCTGATTCCCAACATGAGCTAGGGCACTTTGCATGGGAAAAAACAACAGTTCAAGGCTTCATCCTTACCTTAATTCTGAGCTTCAAGATACAAAATAAAGACCCACGTGACAATTTTGACAAAGGGGGGGGTACTTTCTTTTTTTGTTTTTTTTTGGGGGGGGGAGGAACACTTACTAAAAAATAGGACCAAATGCAGGGACTACTCAAATATTTTGCCTATTCCAAAGGAATATGACCAGAGAATGCCCATCCTAGTTTAAATGGATTATAAAGCATATGAAAAACACTTTTTAAATATCTAGGTATCTGTTTTTATGTCCCGTTAAAATTGATACGTGTTCATGAAAACTTCAAATAATTTTCAAATTACGATGGTAATATTTTGTGGGTTAGTAAACTGATTTGTTTTGTTGTTTCACTGGAGAAAAGAGGGGGAAGTCAGCACTACTTCCTGCTGTTTATTTTTGAAAGCAAAGGCTAAAAACCATTTTAGCTATGACCTGCTTGGGCTAAAAATAATCTTCAAAAAGGTTGATGCTTGATGAATTTGGTAATTTGGGTACTATTACTATCCCTCTTACAGAAAAGGAAACTGACACTCATGGAAGATAAAGTAACTTAAAGATCAAACAACAAGTGATGAGGCTGAGATCTGTAACTATTCTTATATAAGCCCCGAACTAATCAGAATTAGTTTTGTAATAATTCACAAAGAACTTTAAACTAATGCACCAACTTACCAGTATTTCAGTTTTTCTCAACTCTGAATTCATAGTGGTTTTTTTTCTTATGACTACCACTAGCCTCTACATTCTAGCACATATATTTTAGCTCCAATACCTTGCGCAAATCACTTGACCTCCATGAGCTGTTAGTTCATCTATAAAATAGACAATTTTCCTTAAAGGGTAATTGTGACCTAAATACCTAGCACATATTTATTCAAAATTATGTAAGTTTTCAAATACAAGTAATACATGCATTTAAAAAGACTGACAAACAAGAACATACTAAATCATCTACTGAATAGGTTTTCCCCACCATCAGTACAAAAGCAACAAACTTAAGATTTGGGGGTGTGGGTGAAGGATCATTCTATAGGTCAGAAATCTAACAGTATAGGCCACTGCAAGAGAGAGGTCATTACAGGCTTACAAGGGAGACCCAGCAAAAAAGACCTAGATATTTCTCAAGCCACGTGTAACAGTTAAAAAGAAACTCAACACATTTCTGATTACCTCTAAGAATTGTATGCTTTTAGGTAATCAGGCTTAAGAGAGACTAGTAGTAGAATACAGATCAGAGGTTGTCTCTGGGCCTAGGTAGGACAGAAGAACAAACTCCGATGAGAAGCAAAAAAATCGAAAATGGATAATGATTTTTCATTTATCAGACTGCCAAAAATCAAAAAGTTTGGTAACACTGTTGCAAAGGGTGTAGGAAAAAAATGCACTGCTGGTAAATCTCTATGGAGAGAATTTAGAAATACCAAAATTACAAAGGCATACACATTCTTTGACCCGATTATGCCACTTTTACGAACTTACAAATCTTAAAATAATGCACAAAGGAGGTTACTGAGGGGGAGAAAAACAAGGCAAGGTGCAGAACAGTATGTGAAGGTATGTTATCAACTGTAGGAAAAAATGCATATATAAAAGTGATTACTTATATATACAGAGAATCTCTCTGGAAGGTAGAAACCAAACACACTGGCTGCCATCTAGGAGGGGAACTACTTAGCTGGGGAAGAGGAATTAGAAGAACTCTTTTGCACCTTCTGAATTGTACATACTAATGAATATATTATCTACTGGGCAAACACAATTTCTTGAAGTTTTAAAAATATTTTATGGGTAACAGAGAACAAATATTACCTTGAAGGAAGTAACAAATGGGACTTTTTAGTTAAGGTATCAAACATTTGCTGAAAACATCTGAACCACTATCTCTCTTTTTAATCTACAGAGGCTATAAATTTTGAGAATAAATGGGTTAGCCTCTAACTTTAAAGAGAGTTAACAGTTAAAAAAACAAATTTGATTTCTATCATTTTCCCTTCGTTTTAAACCTGACAGTTTCAATTCAACAAACATTTTCTGAGCATCTTATAAAGTGTCAGGATCTGGATACAAAGATTAATAACACGTATGACCTCATAAATGGTTGAACAGATGTACCTAATAAATGGTATAAATGGTAAAGGACAGCAACTTTTTTAATGCCTGTCATTTTCACGAACAAGGGGCAGCCTGATGTACCAAAAGGAGTATTGGGCTTGAAAGAAACCAGGACTGTAATTCCATTTATTCCCATAACCAATCATATACTTCCGTATACATAAAATCTGGCAATCGTAACACCTGGACTGCCTACTTTACTACAAAAGTATTACAGCAAAAAAAGACTATGTGAAGGCAAAATTCTTTATAATCTGTGAAACACTTCGGAAACACAATTATACCACCCAAATTAAGTTTGAGAAAAATATTTTATTTCCCTTTTTCTTTCTCTAGTTTTCTTTGCTGAAGTTACGAGTTCTCTGTTTAACTGAAGTTAGCAGGAAAAAAAATTGTGTTATTTTTATTATTCTTCCAAAGTTAATAGATAACAAAGCCAACCCACTTGTAAAGCATTCAAAGAAAGGTAAGTTTTTATTGAAAGTTATGTATGTAGGGATGCCTGGGTGGCTCAGTTAGTTAAGCGTCTACCTTCTGCTCAAGTCAAGATCCCAGAGTCCTGGGATGGACACCCAGGTCATGGAGCCCCAGCCGGGCTCCCTGCTCAGTGAGGAGTCTACTTCTCCCTCTCCCTCTGCCCCTCCCCTTGCTTGGGCACTCTCTCTCTCAAATAATAAAATCTTAAAAAAAAAAAAAAAAAGCTGCTAGCAAAATGCAGAAACATATAAAATGCTAACTAATGTTTGCTGTGGAGGGTAGTGACTCCAAATCCAAGATCTAAAAGTTAGACATGTGATCTGGCTTTTTATTCATACCCAATCAAACATTTATTATGGGCCTACAATGTTTTGCTTCTAGGCCCCTGTACGTGCTGTTCCCTCCGCAGGAACCACTCTCTTTCCCACCCCACCCATTTGCTTCCCTACCTCATGAACCTCTCACACGTGACTTCCTCTGAGAAGACGTCCCTAACTTTCCCCACCCCCTCCTCTGCCTTTCGACAAAACTAGGTTTTACCCCAACAGAGCACTCACCATTGTGTATGTTAATCAGAGATTGTATCTCCTTTACTCAGGACTTAATCACTGTGCTGGCACCTGAATATGTTCCATAAATACTTGCAAAGCATACCAAACATCGTGCCAGACAGACAGGAATACAAAGATGAAAAACAAGATCCTAAATTCACTAGTAGGAGACAGGCTAAAGCAACAATACAATGTAACATGGACCATGAAGGAGGCATGTATGGGATATCAAGGGCATGAAGAGAGCTAAGTCAACCTGGAAGCAGGATGAGCAATAATGAAGAAAGAAACAGAAAGAGGATATGCCTAAACTAAGCCTGCAAGGTTAAATAAGAGCTAACTGGTGAAGAAAAGATGAAGGATAATCATTCCAGATATGAGAAAAACAGGAGCAAGAGAAACAAGGTGGTTCTGAGGAACTACAAGTAGTTTGGAATGTGCAGTGGGTCTCAAACCTCAGCATGCATCAGAATCAGCTGGGGCTTATTAACATGCAAGTTGCTGGACCCCACTCCCAGTTTGTGATTCAGTAGGCCTGGAATATGGCCCAAGAATTTGCATTTCAAACATTTTCAGGTGACATTACTGCTACTTCTGGTCCCTAGGGCAACACTTTGAAAACCACTAGCACAGCGGAACACAGAGGGCATATAAAGAAGTAGCAGTAGACAAGTTTGGAGCAACACGACGGTGCAAATTGGGTTAAAGTTACATACATTATGCCAAAGAATTTGGTACTGAAGGATTTTAAGCAGAGGAGTAGGTTGAACTTTAGAAAGATGGTAATAGCTAACATTTATAGAGCACTGGATTTTCTGTATTCTGTATCATCCAGTAATTATTAGCTACATATGGCTATTTCAATTAAATTACAATTAAATTAAATTCAGTTCTTCATCAACCAGCCACATTTCAAGAGCTCAATAGCCACATATGGCCACTGGCTAGGGTACTGAGCAAAGATACAGAACATTTATTCCATCATCACACAAAGCACTATTAGACAACACGATGTACATTAACTCACTAAAACTTTGGAACTTCCTTATGAGATACACACCATATCATCTCCATTTTATAGAAAGAAATGTGGCTAAGAAAGATTAAGCAAATTACCCAAGGTCATAAAGCAAGTGGTGCCTACATGGGATGCAAACCCAGATGGTCTGGTTCTCGAGCCTATGTTCTTAATCACTTCTTAATAGGATCATTATTGGCAAAAATATGAACTGGAGGGAGATGACACCGGAGGAAGGAACACCAGTGAGGAAACTACTAAGGTAAAACAGGAGAGAAATGACAAGGACCTGTACTAAGAATAGCAGCTGGAATGGAGAAGTTAATTAAAAGAGATGTTAAAGTAGTAGAAAAGATTGGGAATGGACCAGAACTGAATCCAAAAGAAGTACAAGTGAAGTGCAGAAGATGACACCAAAGTTTCTTTTAGGAATCTGAGTCAATGGCAATGTCCCGTACCATAATAAGAAATCAAAAGAGCAAGTTAGAAGGTGATAAAGTCCGTCTGGGTCATTACAAATTTGAAGTGACTAAAAAAAAAGACACTACACTGTGGGTTATACAAGCCCCGAACTCAAAAGAGAGATCTGGATTATGAATTTAGTCATCAGTACAGTGGAAGTTAAGTCTAGAGAGAACTCAGAAGGTTGAAACAAAAAGCAGCAAACAAAGAAAAGATCTTAGGGGGGCACCTGGATGGCTCAGTCTGTGGAGCATCCGACTCTCAGTTTCAGCTCAGTTTATGAACTGGCGATGGTGGGATCAAGCCCCACAAGGGGCTCCACACTCAGCTCCTAGTCCACTTGAGAGATTCTCCCTCTCCCTCCCCTTCTGCCCCTCCCCCTGCAAGTCCACATGCTCTCACCCTCAAATAATTTTTTAAAAGAGTCTCCCTTTGCCCCTCCCTCTCAAAACAAACAAACAAAACAAAAACGCAGAACCCTAGGGAATCCAACATATAAAATTCAGGCAAAGATTAAAAAAAAAAGCCAGTAAACTGAAAATGAATTACCAGAAAGAGAACAGGAAGACATCTAGCAAAGAATTATCCCAAAAGTCAAAAGAGGAGAGAATGGTCCACAAGCATAAATGCTGCTGAAAAGTCAAGTAACAAAGACCGAAAACTGTACACAGGAACTGTTTCCAATGGTGCTCTAGGACCAAAGGGCAGGTTTCAACAGATATGGAATGAATACAGACTTTTTTTTTTTTTTTTCCAAGAAGTTTCAAAATGAAGGAAAGGAGATCGGGTGTAGATGTACACATCTCCAGCAGTGTTTCTGTTTGTTTTTATTCTAACTTGATGGGAGAGACTTCCCCATGTCAAGGAGCAAAGAGTAGAAAGACTGGGAACATTACTGATGGGCCAAGGCTCCTGAGACAGGAGAAAACATTGAGAGATGAGCTCTGGACAAGACACTTTCTTTTATATCCTCTGAAAAGGTAGCAAAGGGGGGCAAAAGTAAGTACAGACATATTTAGGTTAGTGTAGGGCGGTGTAAGTTGAATGAGCTCATATGGCCAGAGAGATTCTATGCTGTGAAGTAGAATATGGGAGTGTCTGCTGACAATGAGAACTGAACTGCTGCAGGGAGAACAGATGATAGACATACATTCCAAAGCAGAACTGATTAAAGGCCACAAATTCGTAAGTGGCATCCCACCACATGGTTGTGCAATCTTCTTCAAAATGATAAACAGTCCCATTTAGGAGTAGGGAGAGAGAAACTGTTGCCTTAATGTCAAGGCTGGGGTTTGCCAATTAGAGGAGTAAAGCATGAATGAGGTGATAGACCGTAAGGCCAAGCAATTAGAAGAAAACCATTAGAGTGGTGGGAGAGGGGCACCTATCAAACTCACACATGGAACCGTCTCCAAAATAATGCCATATGAGATCCTGGCGAAAAAAAAGGGCAAGGAGAAAGGTGGAAGATTAGGTCAGTTATGCTAAGGAAGTAAGATAAAACAAAATGGGGGGGGGGCTGGGTGGCTCAATCATTAAGCCTCTGCCTTCAGCTGAGGTCAAGATGCCAGGGTCCTGGAATCGAGCCTTAGAGCAGATTCCCTGCTCAGCGGGAAGCCTGCTTCTCCCTTGCCCACTCCCCCGCTCATGTTCCCTCTCTAATTGTTTCTCTCTGTCAAATACATAAATAATTAAAACAAACAAACAAACTTAGAGGTTTCCATGAGTACAATGTCCTGGTTTCAGTCAAAGTATGTTCATGGGAGTGGATGTGAAGTATCTAGTTTCATTTATTTGTCTGAATTGCAATGATTAGATAAAAGTAGCTGCTTCTGTCCCCTGAGTCCCTCAGCCAGTTCTGTTAGAGCCTAGTTCTCAACCTTGGCTATACATTTCATGCGCATGGAGACCTCAAAACAAACAAAACAAAATAACTTGAAATCTGGGCCCCCTAAATCTGCTACATTCTAATTTAAGTGGTTTGGTGTTTATTTTTTGAGGCTCCTTGGGTTGTTCTAAAGTGGATATAGTGTCAATAACCACTGCTTAGAAAGAACAGGACTTTAGATTTATGTTATGAATTTAAAGAAAAATTGACTGGCATGAGAAGAAATGAAATAAGTAAAGCAAGAAAATGATAAAAGAGGATCTAAATCCTAAATCAGATATCTGAAGATGCCCTCAATAGAAAAGTTGAAAAACCATCTTAAAGCACAGCATCACACTTAACACACACAAAAAATGTAATAATGTTTCTAAGGGTTCTGTTACAGGTTCTAGAAAACTCAGGCGTTAAATGCTTCACTATAGCCAATGAAAAAAAAAGAAAAACCTGCACTCTACCAAGCAGAAAGAACTGAAAACCAACACTTAAGAGCAGCTTTCCAGGTCAACTATAGTTCACCACTCCCTGGAGGAAAAAGCGGCCTATAATATAAGCATGATAACACCCCCCACCCCCAGAATCTACCTCTTCTGCACAAAAGGTAAATGGCAAACAATCAGCTGTCTTCTTTCACACAAAGATTTTAAGTTTTTTAGCTCCCAGATTTTCTTTCGACATCATTTACCAATAATCTTAAAACACCCAATCATTTTATAAATAACTGTTCCCAATCTTAACCTTTTTTTTGCCATTATTCTAATGTAGTTGCTAAATTTTACCACAAAGTAAAAATAATGCAGAGATGAACTGTCACAATGACCAAAAAAGACAATATTATCTGCTACCTTTTCTTTTTTTTTTTTTTAAAGATTTTATTTATTTATTTGACAGAGAGAAATCACAAGTAGGCAGAGAGGAAGGCAGAGAGAGAGGAGGAAGCAGGCTCCCTGCTGAGCAGAAAGCCCGATGTGGGGCTTGAACCCAGGACCTGGGATCATGACCTGAGCCGAAGGCAGCGGCTTAACCCACTGAGCCACCCAGGCGCCCCATCTGCTACCTTTTCTTAAGGTTTACTATTACAAATCACCCAGAACCAAGACTCTATATATACAATAAATCATAGACCCTACATTTTTATCTCCCCATACCTGATGTCTTTGATAAGAATTACTTCATTACTTAATAGAAAGGCTGGTACCTTTCTATCTCAGTCCTAATTTTTTTTTTTTAAGATTTTTAAGATTTTATTTATTATTTGAGAGAGTGAGTGAGAGAGAAAGAGCACAGGAGCAGGGGCAGAAGGAGAGACTCAGGCTCCGGCTGAGTAGGGAGCCCACCACAGGGCTTGATTCCAAACGGGATCATGACCTGAGCTGAAAGCAGACACTTAACCGACTGAGCCACCCAGGTGCCCCTCAGTCTTAAATTTTTTAAGTTCTAAGCAATTATCCAAGTCCTTCAGAGGTCTATGTTATATAGACTTTCTGAAATCAGACTTAACTCTAAGCAGACCTTCAAAATACTCCAAATTCAAGGAGTATTTACTTTCCCTTCCAGCACTAAGGCATCAACATGTTCTAGTATTTAGCTAAAAAAAAAAAAAAAAAAAAAAATACAACTTTCTAACTCTTCTAATTAGAGCCATAAGAAAGCAATCTTTTCAAAAAAAATTTTTAAAAACTGTTTCAACTTTCAAGAATGTATAGCTATCTTCAAACACTGAAACAAACTGTTTTACATATTTGTGGTTATAAAAACCACCAAAATTCTCTAGCCCAGGGTTTATTCTATGGTTTCCATTAAGCAATACATTATTTTATATTCATTGCTCTCTAATACTTTTAAGCAGTACTACACTTACTGATGAAAAGCAAAGAACTGAGAAGGGTCTGACCACTTTCTCCCAGATTAGCTTACTATGTGGGACTGAACAAGACACTCAAGTCTCTTAGGACCTCAATTTCTCTATTTGTGAAATAAGATTAGAAACACTGTTACCAAGACTGCTACTTGCTCAAAATTCTATAAAATGTGTAAGATTCAATTCTTTTTTCAAAGAATTTATCTATACTTTGTAAACATAATATAATCCAATTATAAAATATACCTTACTCAACACCACAGCCAAATTTACTTTTTCTTAGGTCTTTTTCTTTTTTTAATTGCTGGCGTTAAAAACTATTTTGACCTACAATAGCATTCTGCAAATCTAAATGCTACACTCCTATAATCTCCATGCTTAATTTCAATCCTTAACCAAATAGTGCCATACTACAAACTGTTTCTTCACCTGTTCCCTAATGAAGTTGAAAGTAATTCTTTGGACTTGAATTTACAGAGTTATGTACAGTGCTGATGAAAGCCATCTGTTGGGAACTATGACTTTTCTGTCAAAGGAAAACACCAGAAAAAACAGCCTAGATTTTCCTGGGAACCAGCTGCAGCTCAATGAGTCCTAATCCTGCTCCAGCTGGGAAAAGCAGAAGGGTGAACTCACTACAGGTCTAATTCATCTGCGGCAGATCCTTTGTGAACTGACTCCACCCATGAGTAGCCAACTGGTAAACAACTTTACCAAAGGAGGCTCAACAATCACTACACAAAAAAATTCATTTGTTTCTTTAAAAATGTTTAAATCAGAACACCAGAAGTATTCGTTATTGTAATTTTAACACTTGCCAGTTCACGAAAAATAAACAAAAAAACCAATTCTATTTTAACCAACCTGGCAACCAGATTCAGTTCTCTTATATAGCTAAAATCCAAGTCAGTGTAGAAAATATACTTTCTCCAATATTCCACATAGGAAGAGAAAAAGTCTTATTATCTATGTGCTTTCACAATATTAAAGATAAGTGTAATGTAAAAAAGTACCGGCCTGTGTGTCAGGATGAACTAAATAAAAAACAGGCAGCATGGATAAGATAATGCATTTTACATACATTCATTTTCTATTTGGTGTTTTATGAGAAACCATAATGAAAACCTGTATTATTAAATGTTATTAAATAGCTATTACATAAATATACTACACCTATAAAATTTAACCATGTAAAATTCTGAGACTTCAATAAGAAAACATGTTAAAGCACTCTGAACAGTACTCAACAAATTGTTAGCCCTTAACAAATGTTAGCTATTAATAGGTTTCTATAAGCAACTGCTTACATTCCCTTGGCCTACTGATAAAGGGCAAAGAAAGGTCAAGATGGTTACATCCTCTAGATCCCTATTCCCAAAGCAATTTATAGTATCTGGCATCTTAATTAATTTCTTCCCTTTATTTCATCAATTTATTAGTAGTCAGTCCAAGTAAGTGCTACTGTCAAAAGTACAAGAAAAGTGTCTAGCTTGCGTGCATTGGTTGGGTATAGAAGTTTTGATTAGCAATGGCAAACCAAAGGTTTGCTTCAGTAGCTCAAATTTTCTTTCAGGGTGTGTCATGGGCTGAAAATGAACCAAACACACACAGTTCATAAGCTAAACAGAAGACCAAAAATTGCCTGCATAGTTGATTGTATTGCATTACAAATATATCTCTGAGTTATTTTTAAAATTCTGGAGTTTTTAAATAAGAATAAGTCTGCTGAGACAAAGTCAATTCCTAATTATATTTAATCTACCTCAATAACTTGTTAGTAACAAATTTTATTTCTAGCCAGCTTCTCCTCCAGGCCCACAACATTTAGAGTCACCAAAAAAATGATGTAGCATCAATTTTACTATAAAGGCCATTTCCAAATAGCAAAATCAAAACTTTATTATTAACTCGGTAACTTGAAAACATATTTCCACTCAAATTCTACATCAAAGCTCCACTTACTCTGTGAATTTAAAATGTCAAATTCCAGTAACAAAATAATTTGGATTCTACTAAGAGTTTATTGCATTGAGATAGAACTTATTTTAAAAGGCTATAAATTTATCACTTGATCTTTCTCCTCCAGGGTACCTAGCTGGGTAATAAACTAAACAATAACATTAGTTGACGATACTTTCTCTACCCTTTCCAACTGTAATGCTTTGGCAAATTATAATTCTGTTCCACAACACTACTCAACAGAGTAACACTTTAATGATGTGGCTGATTATCACAAGAGTATAGTTTTCTGGATTAGTAATATGGAACATAAGCTATATATATTCAAGTACATTTTTCTGTGTTAAAATGAACCCAGAGAAGTTTGAAATCAAGGAGAAAATTATTCCTGAAAAGGTTCCTTCCAAGACTCAGTGTCGAAAGATACAGATCATCACAATTTCAAATAATACAGCCTCACACAAGAAACAGCTCATTATTTCTCAGGGATTGACAACACTTAATTGTGCTGAACAACAATGACTGTGAAAAACTAAAAGTTACATTTTTTTTTTAAGATTTTATTTATTTATTTGACAGAAAGAGATCACAAGTAGGCAGAGAGAGAGAGAGAGAGAGAGAGGAGGAGGAGGCAGGCTTCCCGCTGAGCAGAGAGCCCAATGCGAGGCTCGATCCCAGGATCCTGGGATCATGACCTGAGCCGAAGGCAGAGGCTTTAACCCACTGAGCCACCCAGGCGCCCCTAAAAGTTACATTTTATAAACTAAAAAAGAATCCCAAAAATATTTCACCTCTCTCTGCTTTAATCCTCAACAAGACCTTAATCTGAAATTCATTGTTATGGTAGGCATCTTAAATGTTTCCCAAATGAATATGAATAAATGAAATAAATGAACAAATTATCCTAGAGTAAAATCTGTATTTCAAAAGGGAAGAAATTTGCAAGGGGCCAATTGTTATTTAAGCCAGTTTCACACTATCACCCTCACCTATATGCCACAATTCCAGGGAAAGCAACATTCTGAATCCCCAAATGAAAGCACTCTATTACAGCCATGCAACAAACTCCAGACTGAAAATCAAAAAACTTCAGTAACAGATAAAATGAAAATAAGCACAGACATTAGCCTCAAGAAAAAAAATAAAACAGAATATCATGTAGACAAAACAATTTTTTTATGGACCTCAGGTATACAAAACTAGGTTTTTCATAATCTCTGGTTTCTGATACATTCTTTTCACTGGTTCAAAGCCAGTTTTAAAATCCAGTCTATGATAGAGAAAAAGAGACACAAACCATGAAGGGGTGGAGGTAGGGGAAAATAAGGATAGATAATATAATTAGAGAATGTGGGGTGCCTGGGTGGCTCAGTGGGTTAAAGCCTCTGCCTTCAGCTCGGGTCATGATCCAGGGTCCTGGGATTGAGCCCCTCGCAGGGCTCTCTGCTCAGCAGGGAGCCTGCTTCCTCCCCTCTCTCTCTCTCTGCCTGCCTCTCTGCCTACTTGTGATCTCTCTCTCTCTCTCTCTCTGTCAAATAAATAAAATCTTTCAAAAAAAATAAAATAATTAGAGAATGTAACATAACTATAATATAGCAATAATATAATATAAAAATATTAAAAATATAAAATTATATAAAAAATAATGTAATTAAAGAATGTGCTATGAAGTTAACACCAAGAACATTCACAATTGTGTACTTGATGGCAGTGACAGGAATTATATGTAACAACTCCCAAGAGGCAGCAGATATAGCTGTTATAAAGACTGGAACCAGACTACTCAAGTTCAAATCCTAGCTTTGCCACTAATATCTCTGTGACTTGGAGAAATTACTAAACCTCTTTTACGCCTCAGTTTCTTCACCTGTAAGATGACAGTACCTACTACATTGAGTTGTATGCGAATTTAAAAAGTTACTATATGTACAGCTTTAAAGTAATGCCAGGCACATAGTAAACACATCAAGTTAAACAAATTCATCATAAAGTACCACAATACTAAAGCTAGCTCAGAAATTTCCCCTACAACATGGATAAAACGTTTACATCACAGTATCCCATGGATTTTCCTCACTATTTATCAACATGAAAACACAAGTAACTTCAAGTGTGTTCACAAACTCTTAAAAATACAGTTATTTCTACACAGCTGATCCCAACAGAAGTAGCAAAAACCACTCAGTTGTTGGTAATCTAACATACAGTTCTACAGTTCCTTCCAAAGTTTGCTATCCCAAAGAAATAAAAGTTAAAATTGATATAGATAAAAATAAAGAGGAACTTGAAATAATGCCATGTAGGTTCTAAGGAGAGTGTCTGGCCCCCAATAGGTGCTCAATAGCCATTTGCTAAATTAAGGCCTAAAAGTTAAACTACTCCTGGCCTACATTCTTCCTTCTCCATCACTGTTGAATACACTCTAATTTTTTTCAGAATACCTAGGTTCATAATAGCAAACCAATCAATTTTAAAAAGAGGAAAGAAAGTAGATTAAAAAAAACAATGTAAAGAGTAAACATATAATCTGTTCGGAGAAGGAATAATTCCTCACTGTATTATCATTTGGAATGTGAGTTTTTCCTATCCTTGGGGGAAGCACTAAGGAAAATCACTACTGAAAATAAGACTGTTTAAAAATATATAGGAGATCTCACCAACTCTTATTTCATAGATATTATAAAATTAGTCTTCAATTCAGACCCATACACATATATAGAAGTCTCCATTCAATGAAACTCAATTTTCCTAAATGTATACTCCAAATTTAGATACTTTGGTTAATAACACTATATATTACAGTTACGTAACCAAAAAGATACTTCTAACCAAAGTAAACCAGCAAATCTCTACTGGATTAAACTTTTTTTAAATGTAGGTCTCAGATCAGCTGCAAAGTAAGAATTGCTGGTTAGATGGCTCTCAAGGTCCCTTTCAAAAGTAAAATCCTAGGGTGATAGGCCTCAGATCCATTCTATAGTGTACTATATTAGCTACCTATTAAAAATATGCAAAACTGTCATTTTATGTAGGACTAATATTCTTAAAAATTGAAATATCTAATTCAAGCAAGGGAAACTATAATAAAAGCAAGCACCCAGGTGTTCTAACAAGAATTTATAATATATATAATACTCACATATAGAACACTGAATTCATTATAAACTATAAATTATTTCCTGTTTCCATGTAGTTTAACCTATAGATCATTTGGTAACAATTTCAGGACTCAATCATTGTACTTCTTTTAACTTCAGCCATATGGGATCAAGAAACAATTCTTACAGTAGGAGTTCTATAGGACTGAACTACAGAATAAAGCATTTTAGTTACTTGGCCAGCTTGAATTTTTAATACCACACTTTTAATAAATGCTCAAATGACAAAGAACCATTCTATCAGAATCATTTCAAGGGTAATAACAGTAAGATAATGTTTCTATTTCAAAGTTCACAAGGAAAACAACCCTAAAATATATCTCTAAAAACTTCATCAAAGAAAAATACTGTTAATTTTCAATAGCTATTTAAACAAAAATCTACAGGTGGGCTATTAACGCAATATATTTAGATTGAATCTCAAATATTTTTAAATACATTCAATGTTAACTTCACAATCTCCTCATCCTAGAAGTAGCTTCCCTGGTCTTAGGCAAGACAAAGATTATTTGACTACACTGTGTACTAGTGTGCATCAGTATTACCACTCTCCCCAGAACTACATTCAGAACACCTGAAATAAATTTACAGCTAAGACGCTATGTCTATGTAAAAAAAAAAACGCTACTAACAAAATTCTCATCCCCCAATATTTATTTAAGGGCCAAATTTTGCTGTTTCTTAGTGTACTTTCAACTGCACAAAACAACAGCATGACATACAGAACACAGTAAGGTATACCACTGTTTATCAAAACTCACAACTCCACAGAACTTTAGGAATAAAGGGTACTTTATTCCTGACCCATGTAGTTACACCTGCCATAAACAATAACACTGAAGACTTCATCCTATGCAAAGATTACATGACAGAAAGTTAGAATACAACAGAAATACGAAGCGATGAAAATCCCTAGCTACTACTATGGGTCAGGAGAATCAGTCTCACTCCTGCCCAATGATAATGTGCAACAAAAAGAAAAAAAGGAAAAGAGGTTCTTAGAGTCACCTGCTTATTTCAAATCCAAGTCTCCAACATTCAGAAGGGCTCATCAACTTCCAGGTGTAAGACATTATAAGAACTTACAACAGCCTCAAAGTTGCATGCTTATCTAAATATGTTCTAACTGTTAAATTCTTATCTAAATCTGTTCTTTTAGGTACATCAATACACTCAGGCGTCAAATATTTCTAAGTAAAGGACAACTGGCAGCTATGAATTCTAACAACTCACCAATAAAAAACCAGAAGTGATCATTCCATGAGTCCCCAAACACAAAACCTGAAGGTAACTCCTATATAACTTCTTAGAAATGTGACTTTGTAGCATGCTATTATCATCAGCTCTATGAACACTGATACATATGCCACTCTTACCTTATCCTTTTCATGTGGAAGGAGTGACACTGGAGGTAAAGAGGAAAGAGACTCACAACTCTCTTTCCCATCCACACTGGTTGCTTTCGTGTTGAGCCGATAAAGAGGTCCATCTTTAAGGAGTCTGCCGTGGCCAACGGCTCGTTTAATAGCCAATCGTAACTGCTGGTGAAAGCCAGAGGCAGCACTGCCTCCAAATAATGCAGACACATCCTTCTGACCTTTCAAAAAACGTTCAATGCTTTTCAAAGTTGAGCCACTGGACTCTGCCAAGCCCTCAACTGCCCGCTTGATCAGTTTATTCCAATCTACATTTTGTTTATTATCCAATTTTCCATGGTTTCGGGGTTTAGGAAGTGCTATTCGCCCAGGATTATCAGGATCTTTATAGGAATTGAGTCCTTTATTGGAGACTTTTAAAATTGTTCCATCTTTAACACTCAACTCCAATTGTTCTAAAACAGTTTTACGATCCAAGCCATGGGATGAAGACACTGCATTGCATATCCTTTCTTCTGAAGGACGCTGTTTTTGCTTCTTCACTTTTTTGATGGCCTCCAAAATCCACTCCGTATACAGCGGGTTAGCGAGTTTTACCATGGTGAAGGATTCTGTATATCCATAGAGTCGTTATCCCTTATCCTGATGCTGAGTAAGTTTTACACCATGGAAAACAACATTCTCGGAGGCTGGGAACCAGTTAACCATAGCATACAAGTTTTCTGGCCTGAGTCCTTTCTCCTTTCACAAAACAGAGAGCCTCCTCACTTTCACTTTAGAAACCAAAACAACCTGTTATTTGAAATGTCTTTAAATTTCCCAATAAACTTCTCAATAGCACCACACATGGATCTCTTCATAAAGTTGTTAGAACTCAAGAACATCTCCTTCCCAGCAGAAAAATGTGCATCTTATGCCTGAAAAACAAACAAGGTCAGTTTTCTATCAAGTCCCATTTCATAAATAAGCTGTAACTGAGACATCCTAGTCTTTAAAAATAATCAAATACCAAGTGTTTACTTGTTTTAACAAGTTTCTATCAACATTCCAAAAACAATTACGTATGTGAACCACTGGGGTAAAAAAGAAAAAAAAAAAAAGATGAATAATTAGGATACAATGAGGAAACAAGATGAGATGCACTATGAATGACCTTAGGCTACAACTTAGCAGGAGGGTGCTGACTATACTGTACTCCACAATCTCTGCTCACCAGTCTATGAACTGAAACTCTTCCTCGACATCTTTCCCCAAGAAACTATTCAGCACTTCAACAAGTATCTGGATTAGTAGAAAGAATCCTGCAATGAAAGTAAGAGTGAATCTTTCATCTTTCAAAATTCCAGACATTCAAACTGCATAAAAAGTCAATTAGGCAAAAAAACCATTGAGAAAATTTTAACTATTTTATATAAGAAACAAAATATGCAATTTACACAGATCAAGTTCATACTGTACATACAATATTACTGTAAAATTCCAAATGGAAACAAAAATAATATTGAAAGTCAAGTAAGAAAAGTCCTTCAGAATTTTAAAATCCAAATTCATTCAAATTTTAAGAATTACATGCTGACAGCTTGTCCTAAACTGAACTAAAATACTAATATTCAATAAACTGAAGGGAAAAACTGTCAAAACGTTCATAACCAAGCTACAGATAGAAAAACTAGCACTGAGAAATGCCCAGAATCACTGGGTTCAAAAATGCACACACTACATATCAAATGTACTATATTGCCTGTTGGCAGGTTTAAAGAGATCTCACAGATTCAAGATTGCTGACCTGAAATGTACATTAATGAGTAAAACACAAGCACATAAATACATTTCCTCTCCAGGATCAAAGTCAATATTCTTTCAAACAAAAGAATTTGGCAGAAACAGGTCTTTTTGAAAATCACCAAAATAATGAATTCTGAATCAAATTAACTTCTTTGCTTCCAAAAAATAATTTGTTTTTTTTTAGAACGTCTGCGCTTATTCTGAAGAGCATTTACATTACAATATAAACAATGAAAATGGCTCCCGCAG
Source organism: Enhydra lutris kenyoni (assembly GCF_002288905.1). Taxonomy (NCBI): domain Eukaryota; kingdom Metazoa; phylum Chordata; class Mammalia; order Carnivora; family Mustelidae; genus Enhydra; species Enhydra lutris. Next base: position 38,777,996 of record NW_019154095.1, read on the forward strand.
CAATTATTAAGACTGACATTAAGATCAAAAGGAAAACTAACAGATATCAGGAAAGCTACAGTCCTATTAACTCTAATAGGAAAAAAAAGACTGAAGTAAACACTCAAACCTGAGCCAAGATTTATTTTTAAATTAGCTGACTAAAAAGAAGCCCCCCTGAGAGAGCTATGCTTCATTTTGGTGAGAGTCTCGAGAGGACAGAAATCATAGTATTATTACTCCAAGAACGTTCATTACACAGACATCAAGGCTAAACTAAACGAGAGGCTACAATCTGAGTTTTAGAGGCTGCGAACGTCCTAATTGATTCTGCTCGGAGGTAAACGAATGAATGACAGCTACTCCTTGTCTCTCCGGCCAGGGTCTTCACGCGTCTCCAGGTCTCCCGAAAGTAAAGCGCCTGCAGACGTGAGCAGTAACTCTCTGAAAGTACACCCGCGGCTGGAGAGAAAGTGCAACTTGCTTCCGACCGTCCTTCCCCGGTCTCCACTCCCCACCCCCAAACACATCTTCGCGCTCTCTTTTTAAAGAGCGAGAAACTTTAAAAACTTGAAACCGCACAGCCCCGCAGCTTGCCAATGGGTAGCTCCGCCATTCCCATTAGATGGAAACAGAACCCGAGGACTAAGTTAACAATGAAATCACGTGAAAGAGTTAAGGGCAATGGATCTCCCCTTCCCAGCTCCTCCAAATCCTAAACTCCACAGTGGCCGGTTCAAAGGAGGCGTCTGTGGCACGCAGGCTGCCCCAGGAGCCTGACAGGTCCCGCAGCTCCCGGCCAAACCGGCCGAAGGTTGACAGGCAGCCCGCCGCCTCCCCTCCCAGCACAGGGGCTGACAGCCCGACAGACACAACACCACACGTGCTGCCTCCTCCGCACCATAACACCCGCCAGCCTGTCACCCCCACTTACCGCCTCGGCCCCGCTCGGATCTCCGCGAACCCGGCCGGAGCCGGAGAGCGAGCGCCCGGGAGCGCGGGCAAAGGGAGCCGCGGCCGGCTTGGGGCGGCGAGCAGCCGGGCGCAGGTGGGGCCGGGGCGGTGGGCGCGCCCCCGAGGGAGAGCGGGCTCGCCGGCACAGCCCAGCCCGAGGCTCCGCGGCCTGGGCCGCTCGCCGCCCGCCCACCCGCCGGCTCCCCGGGGCTGGGCCCGGCGAGCGGGCGGGCGGGCGGGCGGACGGGCGGTGGGGGCGTTGGGCCCGCGAGAGCCGGGCCGGCGGGCGGCGCGCTGGCGCGGGCGGGGGGAGCCGGGCGCCGGCCGGGCGCGAGGGGGCGGCCTCGGCGCCCCAGCCCGAGGCCTGGCGCAGAGCAGCGGGAGGCGGCGCAGGCCGCGGCGGGGCCTGCAGCGGCCCGCCGACCCCGCGAAGCGGCGAAGCGGGCCCCGGAGCAGCTCAGCCTCGGGCTCGACGGCCAGGGACGCTCGCCGGTGGCTCCTCGGCTACTTACCGGGGGGGAAGAGAACCGGGATCCCGGGGCCCCGGCCCGGACCGCGGAGATGCCCCAAACTGACACGGCCGCCATCTTGGAGACAGTGAGCTCCGGCCGGGGGGAGGGGAGGCGAGGCGGCGGAACAGCCGCGGGGGGAGGGGAAGCGTCGCGAGGGAACGGCTGCCTAGGGGAGGGAGAGGGAACAGCCCGGGAGGGAGGCGAGGGGGAGGTAGAAGGGGAAGCGCGAAGGGTGGCGGGCGAGGAGCGGGAAGAGCTGCGCCGAGAGCCGGGAAAGGCCGGAGGGCGGGGCGGGACAGGAGGGAAGAGCCGGCCGGGCAGGTCACGTGGGGCCGGTACAAAAGGCCAAAGCCAAAGTGGGAGGAGGACCTGATGGGCCTGGAGGCCAGCAACTGGGGGTTCCTTCTCGTCTTTCTCACGCTGTTAGGTCAGGCGGATAGCGGGAAGGGGAGAGAGTGTATCCCCATTACACAGCTAGGGAAGCTGAGGACAGGCGCATGGGTGGGGTGGCTTCCCTATGGCAAGGAAATCCGGTGGCCAGACGATCTGAACTCCTGATGATGTCTGTTTACAGTTAGTAGATCCTCCCTCCCCACGTCTGTGCCCTCACCCCACTTCCACAGTGACTCTCCCAGAACCGAGGTCGAGAGCTGGGGGAGTGAGGAGGGGACAAAGGGCGGGAGGAAGTTGCCTCCTCTTATGATTCCCTTGTTGCTCTACCTCTCATCCCACACATCTTACCCTACTGTAGGAAAAAGAGGAGGGCAGAGAGGGTGGAAACTCAGACACCCATATCAAGCCCTTTCGCCACAATGACTTCATCCTCCTCACAACATAGAGTCTTGTTGGACCTTAGCAAGCCATTTTTATAGAAAGACCCAAGTCACTTGTGTCCTGTGACTTGCACAAGGTCACACAGGTTTTTTGTGGCACACATCTGAGTTTGAAACCTTGGTCTCTTTTGTTCCGCCGCCTGTTTTTTACCCATGCCCTGTGCAGAGTTGCTTTTTACCGAATTGATAGCTGAGCCGCGAACTGGCACTTCTTGTGGCCTGTCTTCTACGGGTGACATATATGTTTCTTTGTCTTGTCTCTCATCTAGTTTAAACTCCTTGAGGCAGAGATTGAGTCATACTTCATTTTTTTTTCCCCTGCAGTAAGTGACAAATGAAAAGACATATTAAATGCTTAATAATTTTTAGTGGAAGTGTTTTCCTGCTACTGGACCTTTAACTGTTTTGTGTCCCGCCCCTATGTAGACAGTTCTCCCCAACACCACCTCATTTTATCTCAGCTTTACCTTTTAAAGACCACCCCTTCACTCACTGCCTTAACTTTGATTTGTATTTTCTTTCTGAATTTTTGTAGTATTGACCACTTGCCCTGTTCCTTCGGCACTTGATATGTTGCTCTTCTATACATTTTTTTAATATATTACCAGACATATGCTCTTTGGGAATGCCTCTGCATCTCCAGTGATATAGTCTTGTACAAGCAGCACAGACTCAAAAAAAAAAAAAGTTCCTAGTGAGTGAACATGTATTCAGCCACTAAGAAAAAGACGGAATTTTTACCCCCAACACCAGCCCTGCCTTGTTTATCTCTTTAGCTTTTCTCCATTCTAATCCTTAGCCTTATTGTTCTACACCACAGACCATCTAAGTCATTCAGTAATAACATAGGAATTTATATCTTCAGATGGTGGTCCAGCCAACTCTGTATTCTAGTATTAACACTGATAACAGAAGTGTGGTGTGGTGAGATTTACTGAATCATTCTTCATCACTTACTTCCAAGCCACATCCCCAGATGAGAGAAATTTGAGAATATAAAATAATCTATTAGAAAGGATATTTTCCAAACTAGATGAATCAGACAGATGCAGTCTCAGGTAAAACGGGAGCTACTTGTAATGGAAATACATTCAGAAGGATAAACAACAACAACAACAACAACAACAAAACGCAGTGGGAGAGTGGGGATTCTCATAGAGAAATAAAATAAGGTTTTTATTTCGCAAAGAGGACAGACGAAGTTGTATTAATAGTAAATGAGTTCTTCGTATGAGACTAGTATGTAGTCTTCACAAGAAAAATAATACAGAGATGTGTTGTGTTTGCTTTTTGATAGTTTGGAAGAAAACTAACCATAGGCATTCCTGTGAAAAGAACAAGCTGGAGTTTAAGCTCCTAGTAGCAAGAATATAAAACTATTTGCAACAACAAAGCAGTTTAGCTTTTCAAACAACTTCCATAGAGAGTCTTTGCTTTACATTTGCATAATTTAATGGCACATTCAAGAGGTCTTCTCAGAATAAATGGTTTGCAACAAAGATCAAAGCTCTCATATCTTGCATGTTAAAAAAAAAAAAAAAACAAACAATCCCTAGCACTGAAAGGACAGCTTTTCTTCCTTCAAATTTTAGTCAGAATTCAGCTCTGGAGGATTGGCAGCTGAAAGCTACTTACCCCTTCCACATTTTGCTCTAGGAAACCCTACCTTTTCAGTTATATTTGTTAATTACATTTTACGCAGAGTTCAGCTAACCCAAAAATAAGAAGGCTCTTTTATCCTTATTTCAACAGGAAAAGTTTTAGTCCATTTATATTTAGTATAATTACTGCTGTATTTGGATATATACATACCATCTTACTATTTATTTCTTTTTGCCCACTTATTCATATCCCTTATTCTGTTCTTTGTTGCCTTTTTTGAATTAAAAATTTTCATTATGCCATTAATTTCTTCTATTAGCTTATTAATTATACATTCATTTAGAAGTCAGAGATTACAACATGACTGTTTGACTTATTACACTCTAAAATAAATGATTACTTTTACCACTTCCCCAAGAATACCAAAACCTTAAAACACTATGCTTCCACTTACCCCTTCCCCTTTTTGGTGTGTTTATTTTTGTCATGGATTTTAATTGTGCATATATTTTAAGCCATATAAGTTTTTATAATCATTTTTCTGTACAATCAATACGCATCATATTTACCTACATATTTACCCTTTAAGGTACACCTTGTTCCAATATGCATTTATGTGCTCCTGCCTGGAATTTTTCCTTCTATTTGAATAATTCCTATATTAAGAGCGGGTCAAGTAGTGACACGTTCTCTCCCTTTCTCCCTTCTATTTGAATAATTCCTCTATTAAGAGCGGGTCAAGTAGTGACAAGATCTCTCCATTTCTGTTTGTCTAAAAACTTCCTTCTATCCTTAATATTTTTGCTGGGTATAGCAGTTCTAATTTAGTAATTTCTTTTCCCCTCAGCATTTTAAAGATGTCCCCTGAGGATGCTTGGGTGGCTCAGTTGATTAAGTATCTGCCTTGGACTCAGGTCATGATCTCAGGGTCCTCAGATCAAACCCTGCATGGGGCTCCCTGCTCAGCAGAGAGAGTCTGCTTCTCCCTCTCCCTTTGTCCCTCTCCCTGCTTTTGCTTGCTCTCTCTCTCTCTCAAATAAATAAATAAAATCTTTTTTTAAAAAAATGAAGTTGCCCCCCAATTTCCATCACTGCTTTGTCACTCTTGAAAAGTGATGTGTGTTTTCCCCTAGCTCCTCTTAGTATTTTTTTTTCTTTAGTTCTCAACAGTTTTCCTGTGGTATGTCTAGATGTGGTTTTCTTTGTAGTTAACCCACTTGGGTTCTGGGGTGGGATGAATGCCTCTCAAGGAGTTCCTTGAATCTGTAGCTTGATATCTTTTATCTGTTTTAGAAAATTCTTTGTCACTATCACTCCTTATCTCTTTTTTCCTTTTAGGACTTCAGTTATATATATGTCAGAATTTTTCACTCTTTACCATCTGTATTTCCTTTCATCTTTTTTGCCTGTTTGTGCATGAGTCTGTATATTTTGTACCTACCTATCTAAATCTTCTCTTCATTCTGTTTGTTGAGCTCTTAATATTGGTCATTCTGTTTTTAAGTTCTAGAATTTTCATATGGTTTTTAAAGAAAATAAAATCCAATGCATTTGGAGAAATTCTCTTTTTATTTATTTTCTCCACCTTTGCCTATACTTTCTTGATATATCAATCCTAGCAATTTTAAATCTCTTTCAGATCATTATAATAGCTACATCTTCTGTGGGTCTATTTCTATTGTATATTCTTTCCATTGGTTTTTGGTCGTTTTGTTTTTACTGCCTCTCAGCCTGCCTAGTAATTTTTAATAGAATGCCACACATGAAGTGTAAAAAGTTATAGTGGCTCTGGATAAGATTATTTTCATTAAGAGAGGTTTCACTCTGTCCTCTACAAAGTAGTCAGGATGAGAGCTAACACCTTAATCAATCAGAAACTGAACTAACTTGAGGATAGGTTTTGCCAAGGCTTAATCTACATTTTTTGCTACTGTTCCTATAGCACAGCCCTCCAGGTATTCCAACTGAGAATCTTGTGTGTACCAGGGCGCCCTTGATCCCCATGGATACTGAAGTCTAATCTTCATTTCCTCAGAACTGTGAGACTACAAAAAGTAAAACAAAACAAAACAACAACAACAACAAAGAAAAACACCTCCACTCTGCTTTTCAGAGGTTTTTTGCTTGGTAGTTTAGCTTTCTTTCCCATTCATCTTCAGAATTTGGCAAGTGACCTGTGAGAAACTATCAGTGTATTGGGCTCATTCACCTCTTCTCACTGAGAATCTGGCCCCTCTGGTCTTTATGTTTTGTCTCTCCAACCTTGGTTAGCTGCCAAAATCCCTGCTGGTATCTTTGCCTCTTGGGGCCACTTTCTTGGTTCTGTTCCAAAACTCAGACTGGTCTTACGCTGAGTTTTCCTGAGGGACAAAGGAGATGGAGAATATCATGTCACCTCCAGGGCTAGTTTCCCATTCTTTAATATTGTGTCATCTTAAGTCCTGGTTGCCTCAGCTGTTTGCTGATGTCTCCATTTAGATGTCTAATGTTGTATCTGCTCACTTAATTGTTTTAAATTAGATCATTGGTTGGCTGTAACTGCCCCATCATACTCAGAACCAGGAAAAGTTTTAAAAATGAAAAGGTCTGGCCTTCCTTCTAATTAGAAGAATGTCTGAACAAGCCTTTGCCTAAGGTATCAAGATATAATTTCCAACACTGTGTGTATATCAAAATCTTTTTAATAAGTAAAGATTCCAAGATTCCACACCAAACCTACTAAATCTGAGTTTCTGAGAGAGAGATAAATTTGGCTTTCTATTTTTAAAAACTCTCCAGGTAAATCTTCTGTTCTAACCATGACTAAGTAATGGGGACTGACTGCATTTGTCCTCCCTCATAAATTAGAAAACCTGGCAAAATGTATGAAACAATGGTTTTCAGACATTGGGCAATAGATAGTATAAGATAGTAATCACTGAGGTTCCTGGGTGGCTTAGTCGGTTAAGCATCCAACTCTCGATTTTGGCTCAGGTCATGATTTCAGGGTTGTGGGACTGTTGGGCTCCATGTTCAGCATGAGTCTGCTTGAGATCCTCTCTCTCCCTCTCCCTCTGCCCCTCTCCCCACTTGTTTATGCATGTGCATGTTCTCTCTCTCAAATAAGTAAATAAAATCTTGGGGGGATAAAAAAGACGGGTGCCTGGGTGGCTTAGTCAGTTTAGTGTCTGATTTGGCTCAGGTATGATCTCAGGGTCCTGAGATTGAGCCCTGCTTCTGGCTCTGCACTCAGCAGGGAGTCTGCTTCTCCTTCTACCTCTCCCCACCCCTCTGCTAATGCTCTCTCTCTCTCTCTCTCTCTCTCTCTCAAATGAATAAAAATCTCAAAATAAGAAAAAAAGACAGTGATCACTAAAACAACAGAAGTGAGTAAGTTGAGCCATATAATTGCTCCAGCCTACTGCTTTGAGACAATTTCTAGACCATAGGACAGGGAGTGGGGACCCCAGAGATCAGCAATATTCCTGAGTTGAGGAGTTAATGTCAGAACTAAGGAAAACCAAGACAGCTAACATTAGCAAGACAGAGAACCAGAAAGGAAGAAGATCCATATATACAGAGCTCAATATCTACAGAGGAATCCTTTTGATTTGTGAATGAATATTGATTTGCATATTTTTGGGAAGAAAGTAATTGGGGAAAGACTCAGGATATCCCAGGATATTCCATATGGATGGAAATAGTGCCTGTTTCCAGAAGCCAGGATAGAAAAACTTTTTTTTTTTTAAGATTTTATTTATTCTATTTGAGAGAGAGAGCATGGGAGAAACAGCCTTAGGATGAATCCTGTATTAGGGATCAGGGGAGAGATTTAGAAATAATATTTAGAAGAAATAATGGCTACCATATTCCCAAATTAAATAAAAACTATAAACCCACAAGTTCAAGGAGTTCAATGAACACCAAGCAGAATAAACAAAGTCATAGCAACACCAAGGCATATTTTAGTAAAATTGCTGTAAAACTATGATAAATAGAAAAATCTTAACAGTTGCCAAGAAAAGAAAGATGAATGATATATGAAGCTACAGAGAAGTACACCAAATTTCTCATTAGAAACTATACAACCAAGTTGAAAATGAAAAATATATCTTCAGATTTCTGAAAGATAAAAAAAATCAATCTATAATTCTTTATTCAGTAAAAATATCTTTCAGAAATGGAAGAAAAATAGAGACTTTTTCAGACCAAAAAAAAAAAAAAAAGCTAACAAATTTATCTCTAGCTGACCTAAACTGTCAGAAATGTTGACATTTTCTTCAGAAAGAAGAGGAAAAGATATATCCTTTATGAGATGGAAATTTGGATTTATGGAAAAGTATTAAGTGTACTGGAAATGAGAAACATGTGGATAAGTATATATATTCTTTAAAGTATTTTTATCTCTTTTTAAAGCAAATTAATAACCATGTATGTAGAGTTTAAAACTTACGTAAAAGTAAAATGGTTGGTGCAGTTGTCTGGGGAAATAGGAGTAACTGTTGCGAGGTTTCACAAAGTCCATGCAGTGGCATACTATTTGAAGACAGACTGAGCCAAAGATGCATATTCCAAACTGTGGAGCAACCCCTAAAAGTAATAATAATAATGAAAAAAACTAAGATATACCCAACAAGCCAATACTAGAAATAAAGTAAATTCACAAAATGATGCAATCTAGAAGATAGGAAAATAAGAAAAAAGGAGGAAAGGACAGATGAGACAAATGGAAAACTATAGTAAATGGTAGATGTTAAGCTCAACCATGTTAGTTATATTAAATATAAATGGTATAAATATCCAATTAAAAGATATAGATCTTTGGGGTACTGGATTGGCTCAGTAAAGTAAATTCTCAAAGTATCTTGAACTCAGGGTCATGACTTTGAACCCCATGTTGAGTGTAGAGATTCCTCAAAAAAAAAAAAAAATTAAAAAGTATAGATTATCATATTGGATAAAAGCATGAACCAAATATGTCATGCCTATAAGGAATAAATTTTAGATAAAAAGACACAAGTAAGTTAGAATTAAGTGAATGGGAAAAGATACATCATGCAAACACTAATGAATGCTGGAATTGCTATATTAATGTTTTGAAAGGTATATTTTAGAACAGGGAATATTACCAGGAATAAAAAAAGATATTTTAAAATGATAAAAGACTTGATTCATCAAGAGAACATAACAATCATAAATGTACAGTTGATTCCTGAGCAACACCAGGGTTAGAGCTGACAACCCCGACACAGTCAAAAATCCATGTATAACTTTGACTCTCCAAAAACTTAACTACTAAGATCCTTCTGTTGACGGGAAGCCTTACTAATAACATATAGTTGATTAACACATATTTTATATTTTATGTGTGTTATATACTGTATTTTTACAGTATATAGCTAGAAAATCATAAAAATACATTTATAATACTGTACTGTATTTATTGGTGCTGAAAACTTACATCATCTGATTATGTCTATGAGTACCTACATCAATATTGTCTTATATGATACAAAACATTGTAGATGTTATACATATTCCTAACACTAGACATCAAAAATAAAAAGATAATGTGAAAACAATTTCATATTTATTTACAGGAATAATGGTTCATTCACTGATAATTAAGAAGAAGCAATATGATTGCTTTATGGTAGCCAACTATAATCAATCCAATTGCTTCACAGTACCCTAGCTTATACATTAAAGAATGAATCATTATACAATTTCTATGGCATATAGGATTACTAACATATTGATAACACGGTATTAGGAACATTGTTATAGTTTTTAAAAACCACTTACTTGTGATGATAAGCTGACAGTTTCTTCAATTACAATAGAGGTATACTGTATACTGATGTAATTCTTTGAAAGTAAAATTATAAAATAAACTAACACATTATTAATTTTATGCTAAATATCACTCACTTTATTCCTACATAAAGATAGACTATCCACTTCCATATAAGCCTTGTGCATAGTTTTTTAATTAAGTAGACTCTACACCCAACTTGAGGCTTAAACTCATGAGCTTGAGATCGAGAGTCTCATGCTCTGCTGTCTGAACCATCCAGGCCTCCCACACCGATGTTTTGCACAATGAATACTTAGGCGATGATGGTGATGATGACACAAAAGAGTCTCATAGTTCTTGCTGTACAGTTAGTAGAAATTCACATGAAGACACATACACATATACACTTTAACTGTATGGTATGATGATTGTGTGCTGTCTATTTATTTACTACTTATTAAGTGAAAGTGGATCATCATAAAGGCCTTCACCTTCATCAACTTTTGTTGAGTAGGCTGAGGAGGAGGAGGAGGGTTTGGTTTTGCTGTCTCAGGGGTGGCAGATGTGGGAGAGGTGGAGGATTTGGAAGGAGACAGGAGAGACAGGCATATTCCAGAAATCCATTATAATTTCTGATTTTTTGCTCTTTGGTTTCTCTAAAATGTCTCTATAAGATACCAAACCTTCTTCCACACTTTGCTTTCATTTCAGTGTCTGTGTCATAGAAGGGTCTATGCCATAAAAAACGTTAAATGCAGGTATGAATAATCAGAATGCTTCTGCCAAATTGTCTAATGTCAACTTGTTTTCTGGCAGTGTTTCTTCTACATCTCCTCCCTCATTGACTGGCACTGGTTTGGAAGCACTCATCTCCATCAAGTCATCTTCTGTTCATTCTGCCAGTGTGATGTCTATTAGCTCTTGAATTTCTCCAAGATCCATATCTTGAAATACTTCACCATCCCCAACCTCCACATTTTTGGCCATATCCACAATCTCTTTCATGATTTCCTTGATTGGCTCTGTTGTAAATCCTCTGAAGTCATGCACAGCATCTGGACTCAGTTTTCTCCAGCAGGAACTTATTGTTTCAGACTTAATGGCTTTCACAGCTTTTTCCTCCAATAACAATGGCATGTTCAGTGGTTTAATCCTTCTAGATTTTCATGATGTTCTCTCTATCAAGGTTCTCTCCCATAGCATTGACAATTGTCTTCACAGAGTACTGTGTATAATAAGCCTCAATGGTCTTTATGCCCCCAATCTAGAGACTGAATTAGAGATGTTGTGTTTTGAAGCAAGTAGACCACTTCTATGCCTTCAGTGTTGAATTCATTGGCATTCTGAGTGGGCAGGGGCTTTGTCCAATAGCAAAAGGACCTTAAAAGGCAGCCCCCTACTGGTAAGGTACTTTTTAACTTCAGGGAGAAAGCATCAGTGGAACCAATCAAGAAAAGGGGTTCTCATTGTCCAGCCCTTTTCGTACAACCAGAAGACTGGCAGCTGGTATTTATCTTTGCCTTTCCAGGATGAAGGGCTTGATATTTTTAGCCAGACGTCTTTTTGAAATATCAAACCATCCTTTGCTGGCATTAACTTCCCCGGCTTTAAATCCTTCACCTTCCTTTTGCTTTGAGTTATCATATAATAACTTCACTTTTTCCCAAATCATATTGGACTATATGTTTGCCTTTCTTACAGCAGTTCTGCACCCACATAAAAGTCGCATTTTTCAACATAAGAGGACAAGGCATTTCATGCCTTCTGGAATAGCTGCAGCAATGGCTTCATGAATTTCCTTTTCTTTTCTTATAGTGGTCCTTACATTGGATTCATTTATCTTGAAATGGTGAGCTATTGCAGATGCAGACCTCAATCTACCACACATATCAAGCAATTCAGCCTTTTCTTGTAGTGTCATGACTTATCTCTGCTTCATGGGAACACTTCCAGCATCATTAAGTGGTACTTTGTATGGGTCCCATGGTGTTATTCAAAGTTTACCGTATGCACTAAGCACAGTGAAAAATATGCAAGAACCACAAGAAATCACTTTTTACTGCAATACAAAATTTACTAGAGATACAAACTGTTCACACGGAGATGATTAACATCACATGGTGTTTTAAGCGGATACTTGCAACACTTGAGCTCACAATAGCAACAGGAGGTGACTACAGAATTATTACAGTAGTACAGTATGTGCTACAGTTAATTTTATACAGTTATGACTTAATATGGCATCTTCATGGTTGTTTATATTTCTCTCAACTGAATGGCACCGTATTTGGTCTGTAAGTGTTTATGTGCATAAGTTTTGATTAATTTTAACTTTTTATAATCTGTACATATTTTCTGATAGTAAATTATAAAATAGACTAGTATCAACATATGTTTTATATACTCATGACATATCTTTTTCTTAATTTTTTTGATATTTCTAACCTACACAAACCTCAAATCTCTGAAAAGTTATCCAACATTTTTTAAAAAATAAAACAAAACTCATGTATAAGTGGACCCATGCAGTTCAAACTGTGTTGTTTGAGAGTCAACAGTATATGAGACTAATAGCAGACCTTCAAAATACTGAAGTAAAGTATTTCTACCAGATAGAAATGAAAAGGTAGACAAATCTACAATTATAGTTAAAAATTTCAACACTCTTATATCAGTACTTGATAAAAAGCAGTAGACAGAAAATGAGTAATGATATGTAATCCGTGGAAAACATTGTTAACTAATTGAGATTTGTAGAACTTCATACCCAACAACAGAAGAATCCACATGCTCTGCTAGTGCACCCATAATAGTCACCAAAATTGACTATAGTCATAAAACAAGTTTCAGTAAGTCTAAGAGGATTAAAACTATACAAAGTATGAGCTCTGATAAAAATAAAATTAAACTGGATATTAATGCAGAAATTTATCTTGAAAATCAGTAAATATTTGCCAATTAACCAACATGTGAATCCAAGAAGAAATTACAAGAGAAATTAGAAAATGTTTTGTTGAATGAAGATGAAAAGAAACATATCAAAATGTGTAGAGTCCAGCTAAAAGGAAATTCAGAGCATTAAATGGTTCTATTAGAAGAGAAGAAACGGGGATGCCTGGTTGGCTCAGTCAGTTAAGCATCTGCCTTCAACTCAGGTCATGATCCCAGGGTTCTGGGATTGAGTCCTGAGTTGGGCTCCTTGCTCAGTGGGGAGGCTGCTTCTCCCTCTGCATGGCACTCCTGCTGCTAGTGCACGTTTTCTCTTTCCGACAAATAAACAAAATCTTAAAAAAAAAAAAAAGATATTTCAAATCAATTAACAAGGCGTCTACATTAAGAAATTAGAAAAAAAAACAAAAAGAACAAATAACCCCCATTGTAGGCAGAAGGGAGGAAATATTAAAGAGCTTCAATTGATGAAATGGAAAGCAGAAAAACAATAGAAAAAATAAAACTAAGAGCTTGTTGAAAAGATTTTTAAAAACCATTAAATTCTAAGAAGACTGGCTAGCAAAACAGAGAGGATTTGAGTCAGCAATATAAAAAATGAAAGGGGAGACATCACCACACATCCTCCACATATTAAAATAACAAAGGAATTATGAACAGCTGTAGGCCAATGCATTTGACAGCTTGGATTGAAAGACATAATCTACTAAAGGTCACACAAGAAGAAACAGACCATTTGAATATCCCTACCTCTGTTTAAGGGATGGAATTTATAGTTTAAAAACCTTCCACAAAGACATTTCAGGCATATCTGGTCTCGTTGGTAAATTCTACCAAACATTTAATAAATAAATAAAACCAATTCACATAAACTCTTCCAAAAAATTGAAGGGAAGAGAATATTTCCAAACTCATTTTCTGAGGTCAGATTACTCTAATTCCAGTGCAAAAGACTAAAAAGGAATTCCCTTCATGAGCATAGAGGCAGAGATCTAAAAGCTCTCTTAAAATTTTTAGTGAACTGAATCTGACAACTGTACATAAAAACAGATAAAATATCATGACCAATTGGATTTATCCCAGGAATGCAAGGCCAGTTTAATGTTTGAAAGTCAATCAATATAATTCACCTTACTAGCAGACTAAAAAGAAAAATCATATGATCATCTCAATAGATACAGAAAAAGCACTTGATAAAAATCCCACATCTATCCCTAAGAAAAATCTCTCAGCAAATTAAGAATAGGAGGGAACCTTTTCACACCAATAAAGGGCATTTATGAAAAATCTACAACTAACATGATACTTCATGAATAAAGACCAATACTTTTTCTTTGAGACATTGTCAAAGCAAAGTTTTCTGTTGTCATACTTCTGTTCACATTGTGCTGTAGATTCTAGTTAGGTCAATAAGGCTGGAAAATAAAAAGATATCCAGATTAGAAAGAGAGAAAGAAAACTGTCTGTATACATAGGTAACAAATTACCCATCTAGAAAATCCTATAGAACTACTAGAATTAATATTTGTCAAGGTTGCAGGCTGTAAGATCAATATACAAAAATCAAGTGTAAGAACAACCTGATTAAAAAACGGACGAAGGATTTGAATAGACATTTCTCCAAAGAAGATATACAAATGGCCAATAAGCACATAAAACAGATGTTCAACATCACTAATTATTAGGGAGATACAAAATCAAAACCATGAAATACCACTTCACGCCCATTAGGAGGTCTCTAAGACGTGTTGATGAGGATGTGGAGAAACCGGAATCCATGTGCATTGTTGGCAGGAATGTAAAATGTCGCTACCACTGTACAATATAGTATGCTGGTTCTTCAAAAAATTGAAAATAAAAATATCTGGTCCAGCAATACCCCATCTGGGGATATATCCAAAAGAATTGAAAGCAGAGTCTTGAAGAGATAGCTGCACATCTATATTCAAAGCAGCAATATTTATAAGAGCCAAGAGCTGGAAGCAACCTAACTGTCCACTGAGGGGAGAATGAATAAACCAAATGTTGTATAAACATATAATGGAATATTATTTACTCTTAAAAAGGAAGGAAATGCTGGCACATGCTACAACATGGATAAACCTTGAAACATTATGCTAAATGAAATAAGCCAGCCAGAAAGACAAAAACGATATGATACCACCTAGATGAGGTGCCTAGAGTAGTCAGATTCATAGAGATAGAAAGTAGAATGGTGGTTGCCGGGGGCGGGGGGGAAGAAATAGGAAGTTGTTGTTTAATGAGTGCAGAGTTTCAGTCTTGCAAAATGAAGAGTCTTGAATAGATGTTGGTGGTAAGTGCAAGACAACATGAATGTCCTTAACAGCAAGGAACTTATACATTTAAAAATGGCTGAGATGATAAGTTTTATGTTATGCTTATTTGCCACAATTAAAAACAAATAAACTGTATTTCTATATACCAGCAACAAACAATTAGAGATGAAAATTTGAAGAACAATATCTTTCACAATAGCATCAAAAATGTGTAATATTAAGGGGTGCCTGGCTGGCTCAGTCGGAAGAGTATGTGATTTTTGATCTTGGGGTTGTGAGTTCAAGCCCCACATTGGGTGTAGAGATGACTTAAATTAAAAAACTTTGAAACTATGAAATATTTAGGGGTAAATCAAACAAAAGATATGTAGGATATGCTCATTGGATGCTAAAAAATATTACTGAGAGAAAAATTTTTAAAGATTTTATTTATTTATTTGAGAGAGAGAATGAGTTGGGGGAAGGACAAAAGGAGAAGCAGACTGTCTGCCAAGTAGGGAGCCTGACATGTGGTTTGATCCCAGAACCCTGAGATCGTGGCCTGAGCTGAAGACAGATGCTTTAACTGACTGAGCCACCTAGGTGCCCTGTGGGAAATTTTTTTGAAATATTTATTTATTTATTTATTTATTTATTTATTTATTTATTTTAGAGAGAGAGAGACAGAGAGCGTGAGTGGGAGGGGCAGAGGGAGAGGGGGAGAGAACTTCAAGCAGACTCAGAGCTGAGTGTGGAGACAGACACAGGGCTGGATCTCATGACCTCAAGATCATGACCTGAACTGAAACCAAAAGCTGGATGCTTAACCTATTGTGCCCCCCAGGTACCCAAGAATAATTTTGAAAGACCTAAGAAAATAGGAAGATATACCTTGTTCTTCGGTTGGAAAACTCAGTATTGTTAGGATGTCAATTATTCCCAAACGGATTTATAGATTCAGTACAATCACAATCATAATCCCAATAGGATTTATTTGTAGAAAGTGGCAAGCAGATTCTAAAATTTTTTTTTTTTCAAAAATACTTATCTGAGAGAGAGAGACAGAAGGAGCATGGTGGGGAGGCCAGGGAGAAGCTCAAGCCGACTTGGTGCCAAGCGGGGCTCCATATCATCACTCTGAAATCATGCCCCAGTCAAACCAAGAGTCAGGCACTCAACTGATACACCACCCAGTCAGTGCTCCCAGATACTAAAATTCTTATTGAAATGAAAAAGAGGTAGAATGGTCACACAACTTTGAAAAAGAACAAAGTTGCAGGAATTAAATTGCCCGACTTTAAGACTTCCTGAGTTATCTCATGCAGGGCCTATCAACTAATAGCACTAATGCCTAAAATACTATCACATGAGATTGTTGAGAGAATTTAAACATTTATCATTATTACACTAAAATAGTCTGTGTTACATAGTAAGCACTTATTAGTATTATTATCATGGTATTCTAATTTGCATTTCCCTGACTACTAGTGAGACAGACTTTTTTTTTTTAATATGGCTATTGGCTGCTTGAATTTTCTTTTCTGTCAGGTTCTTATTGTAGCCTTTTGCCTATTCCTCTATTGCATTGCTTATATTTTTCTTCATTCTTTATATATACATGGGTGAACAATTATTATTAATTTATACAAATGTAAATTATTACATTTATATGTAATATAAATTATATATAAATTATTATTATTAATTTATATAATTGTACCCTATTATTAACTTATATAAATGTATTATTATTAATTTACCTATTATTAATTTATATAAATATATCCTTTCTCTTATCATTTATGTGGTGATAGTTGGTACCCTGATCTCACCATTTATGTGGTGAGAGTTGGTTCTGATCTTACAAAAGGAATGCTTTCAAACTGAGGATGATATTTACTGTAGTCTTTGAGAATGCTTTTTATGAATATGAAAACTTCTATTTTCACATTGCTAAGAGTTTTTAACATTACCAAATGTTGGATTTTGTCAAATTGTTTTCCTGTGACTAATGACATGATTGTTGATTTTCTCCTTTAATCTCTGAAGGTAATGGGTAGCAAGGACTGTCTTTCTGTTGTTAAAGCAACTTGGCATTCCTGGGACAAACCCAACTTGGTCATATGTATTTTTTATAAATAGCAGGATTACATGCATCGATAATTCATTTAGGATTTGGGTGACTATGTCCACGAGTGAATCTGATCTATGATTTTTCTGTCTTGTATTATTCTTGTATTATTCTTGCTCCTTTTGGTATCAGAGTCATGCTGGCCTCATAAAATGAGAAAGGAGAGCTCTTTCTTTTCCTATTCTCTAGATAGTTTTCTAAAACAGAATTATCTGGTTTTTAAACATTTGGAAAAATTCACCTATAAAATAATTCAGACCTCGTGTTTTCTTTGTGGGAAGATGTTTACATACTGATTCAATATCTCAATAGTTGTAAAATTGTTGTGATTTTCTATCTTTAATCAGTTTTGATATATTTTTCTAAGTGTTTGTCCATTTTATTTTCATTTTAAAATGTTTTTTATAATATTCTTTTACAATCCATGTAATTTCTGTAGCATCTCTAATTGTTTTCTTTATTATTCTTAGTATTATTTATGGTTGCCTTCTTACCTTTGTTTCTTTAAATACTATTGGCAGAAGTTTATCAATGTTATAAATCTTTTCAAAGAAACAATTTCTGGATTGTTACTCTTTTCTATTTTTTTTTGTTTACTTTTTATTTTCTTGATTTTCATCTTTATCATAAATATTTTTTATTTTCTTTAGAGTTATTCTTTCACTCTTTAACTTTTTGAATATTTAGATTGAAATATTGGATGAATTGAAAATTTGGATATTTGGCACATTTACTTTCACCTTTCTTCTTTTCTATTATAAATATCTAACACTTCTTAGGAGTACCTGAGTGGCTCAGTTGGTTAAACAGCTGACTCTTGATTTCAGCTCATGTCCTGATCTTGGGGTTGTGGGATCAAGCCCTGCATCGGGCTCCTCACTCAGTGAGGAGTCTGCTTGAGATTCTCTCTCTCCCTCTGCCTCTCCCTGCTACATGTGTGTGCATGCTCTCTCTTTCTCTCTCTCTAAAATAAAGGGATAAGTCTTTTTAAAAAAAGTTTAACACTTCTGTAAGTTTTGATCATTTTCATCATTTAAATTCAGAATGTTTTTCTGAGTTACTTAAAATCCTATTTGTTAATTTCCAAATACAGGAAATTTTTCTGATTATCTTTTTTATTATTCATTTTTTTAAAATTTTATTTATTTATTTGACAGAGAGAGAGATCACAAGGATGCAGAGCAGCAAGCAGAGAGAGGAGGGGAAGCAGGCTCCCTGCTGAGCAGAGAAGCCCAATGCGGGGCTTGATTCCAGGACCCCAGGATCATGACCTGAGCCAAAGACAGGGGCTTAACCCACTGAGCCACCCAGGCGCCCCTTTATTATTCATTCTTAATTAACCTCTAATTACAGAACATAACTCGCATGATATTAATCCTTTTAAAAATTTTATTTCTAAGTAAGTTCTACACCCATCATGGGACTCGAATCCACAGCCCTGAGATCAAGGGTTCTGTGCTCAGAGTACCTGGGCGGCTCAGTTGGCTAAGCATCTGACTTCAGCTCAGGTCATGATCTCGGGATCCTAGGATCGAGCCCTGCATCAGCCTCCCTGCTTAGCGGGGAGTCTACTTGTCCCTCTTCCTTTGTCCTTCCCCCCATTCCTCTCTCTCTTTCTCATTCTCTCTCAAATAAATAAGTAAATATATAAATAAAATATTTTTAAAGATTTTATTTATTTTACTTGATAGACAGAGATCACAAGTAGGCAGAGAGGCAGGCGGAGAGAGAGGGGGAAGCAGGCTCCCCGCTGAGCAGAGAGCCGGATGTGGGGCTCCATCCCAGGACCCTGAGATCATGAACTGAGCCAAAGGCAGAGGCTTAACCCACTGAGCCACCCAGGTGCCCCAAATAAAATCTTTTTTTTAAAAAGTTGCATGCTCTTTCAACTGAGCCAGCCAGGTACCCCATGCTATTAATTCTTTAACATTTTTTTTAAAAGATTTTATTTATTTATTAGAGAAAGAGATTACAAGCGGGATTGTGGGGAAAGGGAGAAGCAGTCTCCCTGCTGAGCAGGGAGCCCAATGAGGGGCTCCAATCTCAGGACACTGGGATTATGACCTGATTTGAAGGCAGAGGCTTAACCAACTGAGCCATCCAGGTGCCCCTCCTTTTAAAATTTGTTGAGAATTGCTTTATCACCTGGTGCATGTGATCACTTTCACAAATATTTCACTGTGCTTGAAAAAAAAGTGAGTTTGGAAACCAATACTATACATATGACTATTGGATGAAGCTTCTTAGTTTTGTCATTTTTTTGGTCATTTTTTTGTTTCTTGGGGTGCCGGTGAGCCCCACGTCAGGCTCCCTGCCTGGCAGGAAGCCTGCTTCTCCTTCTGCCACTCACCCTGCTTTTGTGCTGTCTCTCTCTTTGTCAAATAAATAAATAAAATCTTTAAAAAAACATAATGTTTCTTTATGCTGTTTTTCTCTTGCTTGATTTATTCATCATTGAATATAATGTAAAATTTTCTACTATGATGATGGTTTGTCTATTTTTCCTTAAAATTCTTTCCTAGTTTAAAAATACAAATGTATTTTGAGGCTGTTATTTTGAGCCTATGGAACTAGGTGCATACACATTTAGAATTGTGACATCATTCTAGGGAATTAAACCTCATACATACTGTGATATGTAAGGTCCAGTAGCACTTTTTGCCTTAAAGCTTAATTAATCTGATACTGGCCTTCCTTTGTTTACTATTTGCCTTCTATATCTTTACCTACTCTTTTCCTTCAACTTTCTGTATCCTTACGTCAGAAATGTCTCTTGAAAGCCACCGTATATCTTAACTTTTAAAAATAGTTTTTAATATTTTTTCTTTCACTAGAGCATTTAGTCTGTTTATATTTATTTGTATTTACTTTTACTATTTTATTTTGTGGTTTCTATGTATCTTACCTTTTCTATATTTCTTTGTAGTTACTTTCTTGCCTTATTTTGGATTTTATTTTTAGATTTTTATAAAACTTTACTGATTTGGATGCTAAATATCCTTCTTTTAGTGGTAATGTCAAAAATGTTAATATGTATACTTGTCAACGTCCAAGGTAATATCCTGATCATCTTCTTGAATGACACAAGCATCCTAGAACATTTAAACTGTTATACCCCCCTTTTGATATATTTGGTATTATTTTCATATACATTTTCTCTACTTTTAACCCCTCAAAACATGATTAATTGTTTAGATAGTGGCTATTTGTTTAGAATTACCTAAATACTTACAATTTCCTTGCTTATCATTTCTCCTTGAATCTCAGACCTTCCGGGTATGATTATTTCACTCACTTGAAATATATCCTTTAAAATTTTCTTTAGTGAGAAACTTTTGGAAGCAAAGGTTTTTTTAATTTTTTTTTAAGTTTTTACTTCTTACTTTGAAATAATTTTAATTTTTTTTATTTTGAGGTAATTTTTTATTTATATTAGAATTACAAAGATCCTACAGCAAGCTCCTCCATGCCCTTCTTCCAGTTTTTGGGGAAAACATGGAAATGATATGCCCTTCTCGTTGCATCATATCAGGGGTTACATGATATTGATATGATATATTTCTGGGGATGTTAACTTCAGTGGCTTAGTTAAGAGGACTTCTCTACTGTAAAGTTACTATTGTTCCATTCTATACTGTACTGTTAGAAGCCAGTCACCCATTCCAACCTCCAACCTTCAAGGGGAAGGTGAATCCCTACCTCCCAGAGGGAAGAGTATTAAGGAATTTACAAATATGCTGAAACCACTAGCACTTAAGCAATGAATTGCCCTTCAGAGGAGGAAGGGATAATGTAAGGCTTATGGAGGGGAAGAGGTTATGAGAGTTTCCTGCAAATTGTAAATTGTACTGGAATTTGAGGGGGTCCTTGGCAGTCTCACATGGCAGCCTTCCTTGGGTCCCTATCACCCATAGAAGAGAGTAATGCTTCTCAACAAGAGTTATGACGTTTACCTGCTGACCCCATTTTCTTTGCCCTCCCTCTTCTCTGCCTTCCTGAATTACCTGCAACACCTCAGATCTGCTGGGTTTTCTCATATCTTCACACATCTGCATATGCAGTGCCATTCCAACTACAGAGCTCTTTTCTCTGTCTGAAGCTATAGGCAATTACAATTTCATTTCCACCTGTCAACAATAGGCCATTCTACCATTCTATATGGGCAACTAGACAGCTGCTCTTATGTGATGGCATACGTGCTAAGATCAGTGAATCCTGAGAAGATACACCCATGACCTTTCTTCTTTTGGTGTAGACTGATTTTCTTGGTTAGAAGTAATATCTGGGAGTACCATGACAGTGTAGTGTTCTGCAAGTCCATGGACAGGGTGCTAGAAGGATAGCAAACAGTGGAAATGAGTCCAAATTCAGAATAAGTATCCTCATGAGGGTACATTCCTGCCCCTTTCATGACTGAAGAGTTCCAGCAGTATGCAATCAACCTCTTGCCAGGTGGCAACTGATTCCCCTGGGAAGCCCCCACACTAGACACTAGGGATTGTTGCTACCCATAGATGGGGCACTTAGCAATAGCAATTAGCCCATGCTACAGCCTGGCTTTGGTGGGGGGGAAGTCCATGTTGATGAGATTTTGCATGACTTCTGTCTTGACACGCCTGCCAGTTTATTCATGAGCACGCACTGATTGGAGGTTGACTGTTATCCGCAAAGTGAGTCATCTTGCCAAACTAATTATGATGAATCTTCTCCGTCATAGAGGGCTTTTGTGAATGTTGACCCCGGGCCCAAATGCTTGCATACTCTTGGCCCCTTCTGAGAAGTCTGTCCTTGAACCTCTTCCCTCTTTGTCAACAGTCAGCAGTCTCTGCATCATGGTCATTCCAAGTCATTGATCATCCATTGAAGACACAAGCCTTTGTCCATGAATTGATGTAGGTTCTTAATTCAGGCTTATATCCCCTAGATACTGTAGACAGGGAGATGTATAACCTAATGTTGTACACACTGGGAAGATTTTTCTGCTTTTCTGTCCTTTAGGACAACTGAGAGGGGCTACACCACAAGCACCATCAATAAAGCAGGCTCAAAATAGTTCATCCTCAGTCAACTGGATTTAGGGAATTCCCCATGATGACACAGTAGTGTCCACAGTCAAGGAGGAACCAGAATGTAGCATAAGTACACATACAACAAATATGACCATTGCTCTTGAAACCTGTTCAGGCATAGTCCTTATTATGCATACTAATTCCCTTTTTTGATGTAGTACCTCTGGGCAGGTGCAGTATAATAGCTAATTGGACCAGCTAACACCTGGTCCATGTAAGGCAGCTTAGGTTACATGGTATCTTGGTGTTTAATGACCGGGTGTTCAAACTCAGCCCAAGCCTACTGGCAAGCTGAAAGCTCTTTCTCAAAAAAATACTTACCTGCTCTAAGAACCTGGCACATTTCCTGTGTGTTTGCTCATTACATGTTGCTGGGACTCCGTAGTACCTCCTAATCTGTTCCAGACACATTAATGAAGAAAGGCTGGGGGTAATGGCTTAAGTCACTAACCTCACATATGTGAACCTTATCTAAGTTTAGTTAGAGACTTCGCTGCAGGCCAGGATTATTTTAACATACAAGGCCCTTCATGATTTGGCATTGTCTGCTTCTAGAAATTCATCTCTTGCACTCAGTTACATTCATCCTTCCTCCAACCATATGGAACTACTTGAGCATTTAAAAATGGATTTTAGAAGGACCATTAAAATTCCTTGTGGAAAAAAAAATTCTTTAAATTATCTGCCAGTATCTATAAATTCTTGATTAAGTAAAAAGAACTTTTAAGCATAGCACCAGTAATTTTGCTTACTCTCTTTTATTTATTTTTTATTTTTTTTAAATTTTTTTATTAACATATAATGTATTATTAGCCCCAGGGGTACAGGTCTGTGAATCACCAGGTTTACACACTTCACAGCACTCACCATAGCACATACCTCCCCCAATGTCCATAACCCCACCACCCTCTCCCTACCCCCCTACCCCCAGCAACCCTCTGCTTACTCTCTTTTATTTTTTTTTTAAAGATTTTATTTATTTATTTGACAGAGAGAGATCACAAGCAGGCAGAGAGGCAGGTAGAGAGAGAGGAGGAAGCAGGCTCCCTGCTGAGCAGAGAGCCCGATGAGGGGCTCGATCCCAGGACCCTGAGATCATGACCCGAGCCGAAGGCAGCGACTTAACCCACTGAGCCACCCAGGCGCCCCTGCTTACTCTCTTTTAAAAGAAATTTTTGTTGTGAATATAACAAATGTGCAGATATAATATATGTATAAATAATATAAAATATGTATAATTTGCAGAATAATAATACAATGAACATCTACATCTCTCTCTCTCTCTCTCACACACACACACACACACACACACACACCCTGAGCCCTAAACATGTTCAGGTTAGTAAATAGAATATTACTGGTACTTTTAATGTTTTTCCTTCATTTCTCCTCCCCAATTTTCAAGTAATCATTATTCCTGTGTTTATAATTTCCTTACTTTATTGTTTTCCATCTATGTATTTCTAAACTAAACATACATTGTTTTGAAAACAGTAACAAGTAGAAACCTAGATGTGTAAAGAAAGGGCCACTGTTGGGATGCATGGCAGAAATATGTCAGAGTGTGTTGCTCTATATTTTCAGATTCTGTGCTGACGAACCACCTGTAGTCCTCATGAATAGATCAAAGCAGACCACTTTTGTGTGTCTTCATCTGATTCAGGCAGCTGGGCAGAGACAAGAGCAGTAATTCATTAGCATATGGTTGAGTCAAATCAAGGTTAGTTTGGAGTCAGTGCCAGATTCATTGTCTTTTTTTTTTTTTTTAAAGATTTTATTTATTTATTTGACAGACAGAGATCACAAGTAGGCAGAGAGGCAGGCAGAGAGAGAGGAAGGGAAGCAGGCTCCCTGCTGAGCAGAGAGCCCGATGCGGGACTCTATCCCAGGACCCTGAGATCATGACCTGAGCCGAAGGCAGCGACTTAACCCACTGAGCCACCCAGGCGCCCTGTCTTTTTTTTTTTTTTTTTAAGATTTTATTTATTTGGGGGCGCCTGGGTGGCTCAGTGGGTTAAAGCCTCTGCTTTCGGCTCAGGTCATGATCCCAGGGTCCTGGGATCGAGCCCCACATCAGGCCTTCTGCTCAGCGGGGAGCCTGCTTCCTCCTCTCTCTCTGCCTGCCTCTCTGCCTGCTTGTGATCTCTCTCTCTGTGTCAAATAAATAAAATCTTTAAAAAAAAAAGATTTTATTTATTTGTTAGAAAGAGAGAGAGACAGAGCGCAAGCACAGGCAGACAGAGTGGCAGGCTAGAGGCAGAGGGAGAAGCAGGCTCCCTGCCGAACAAGGAGCCCGATGTGGGACTCCATCCCAGGATGCTGGGATCATGACCTGAGCCAAAGGCAGCCGCTTAACCAACTGAGCCACCCAGGCGTCCCTCATTCTGTCTTCAAATTAAAGAGATAGAACAATGGCCACAGGGATATCGGAAATTATAGCCTTCTATATGTTTATCTTTTGGGTACACTGGAGAGTTTGCCCTCACATCCAGTGTGTAGTTGTTATCCTAGAACCTCTCTTTCTGGTACCTCTCTGGGTTCCCTTTATCCCTCTCTTGTATGGAATCTTCTTTTTTTCTCATATCTTTCCTGGTTCTTAGCTAAAATTTTTTTTTCCTTGAGAGCTTCTTAAGGAAAGAGTACATAAGAAGCAAATCTGGGGGGATTTTTAAGTCTGAAAATAATGTTAGTCTATCTTCATATATAACTGATAAATGAACTGGGTATAAAGTAAAATATAAGAAAATAATTTTCTCTCAGAATCTTGAAGGCAATGCCCTATAGAATGGCTAAAATAAAAAACACAAGAAACAACAGGTGTTGGTGAGGATGTGGTGAGAGGGAAACCCTCTTGCACTACTGGCAAGAATGCAAATTAGTACAGCTACTGCAGAAAACAGAATAGAAGTTCCTCAAGAAATTTAAAATAGAAATACCCTATGATCCACAGTATTGCGTATTTACCCCCCAAAATACAGAAATACTAATTCAAAAGGATACATGCACCTTTATGTTTATAGCAGCATTATTTACAATAGCCAAACTATGGAAGCAGCCCAAGTGTCCATCGACTGATGAATGGATAAAAAGATGTGAGATATATATATGTGTGTGTGCGTGTGTGAAATGGAATATTATTCAGCCATAAAAAACAAAATCTTGCCATTTGCAACAATATTGATGAAGAGATATTTATGAAATTTACATTTATGAAGGTTATATAGTATAATGCTAAGAAAAATAAGTCAGAGAAAGAGAAATACCATGTGATTTCACTTGTATGTGGAATTTAAGAAACAAAACAAATAAGCAAAGGAAAAAAAAGAGACAAACCAAGAAACAGACTCTTTTGTTTATTCGTTTGCTTTAATTTTTTTCAAAGATTTTACTTATTTATTTGACAGATAGAGATCACAAGTAGGCAGAGAGGGAGACAGAGAGAGAGGGGGAAGCAGGCTCCCTGCAGAGCAGAGAGCCCAATGTGGGGCTCGATCCCAGGACTCTGGGCTCATGACCTGAGCCAAAGGCAGAGGCTTTAACCCACTGAGCCACCCAGGCGCCCAAGAAACAGACTCTTAACTCTAGAGAGCAACTGGTGGTTATCGGAGGGAAGATGGATGGGAGGATGGGGGAAATAGGGGATGGGATTCAACAGTACACTTATCATGATGAAGAAAATAAAGAAAAACACATCTTAATGTAAATTTCAAAAAATCACCCAGACTGCAAAGGAAACCCAAAATAGACTATAAATTATTAAAAAATGAATCTAAATGTACTGTGAATGAATAACATAAGCACACTGCGGGGACTGGAACAGAAAAGAACTAACGTAAGTAAACTTTGAAAAATAAAACAAAAACATCAGACTCCAAATTCTACCCCCCTTTCTTTTTAAAACTAAGGAGTCTTGGTTTTCTGTCTCTAGAAGTTTGTAAAATGTTCTCTTTGGGGGCACCTGGGTGGCTCAGTGGGTTAAAGCCTCTGCCTTCGGCTCAGGTCATGATCCCAGGGTCCTGGGATCGAGCCCCACATTGGGCTCTCTGCTCTGCAGGGAGCCTGCTTCCTCCTTTCTCTCTCTCTGCCTGCCTCTCTGCCTACTTGTGATCTCTGTCTGTCAAATAAATAAATAAAATCTTTAAAAAAAATGTTCTCTTTGTTCCCATTGTTCTGAAATTTCACAGTGATATACCTTAGTATGAGTCTTGTTAATCAATTTTGCAAGATGCCATACCCCTCCCCACTCTACACCATTGGGCAACTGCTTCTCAGCTCCTACTGATGAAAGAAAATTTCAGGTTTCCAAATTTCTGAAATTCACCTGGTGGGGCTTTTAGCTGAAAAATTTGTTCTTCAGTTTTGAGAAATTATCTCAAATTATTTTAATTTCTGATTTCCGCCTCTCCATTTTCTCTTTTTTCAGACTTCCTATTATTTGGGTTTGAAACCCACTGGACGGATCCTCTTATTTTCTCACTTTTTTTACCTTTCTATCACTTTGTCTTTTTTCTCTACTTTTGGGAAATTTTCAAGACTTATTTTTCCAATATTTTATTGAGTTTTTCATTTTCATTTTCACTAACATGTTTTTAATTTCTAACAGCTGTTTTTTATTCTTCTACTGTTTCTTTTAAAAGCACCCCCTTCTTGGTTTATGAATATAACACTATCTTATCTCCATGAGGATGTTAATATTAGTCCCCTCACCCAACCTCCCCCTCCAGCCCAGGTATTTTTGTCCTTACCGCCAGATTCGCTAAGTTGGGCTTTGTTTTTCCTGTTTGCCTTCTGTATCTATCTTGCCTCTTTAGCTGTTTCTTCATTAATAAGTGTGGAGTACTAAAGATTTTTTTAATTAAAGTTTTTTTTAAAGAAGATTTTATTTATTCATTTGAGAGAGACAGGGAGAATACAAGCAGGGGGAGAGGCAGAGGGAGAAGGGGCAGCAGGCTCCCTGCTGAGCAGGGACCCAATTCCACAAACCAGGACCATGACCTGAGTTGAAGGCAGACACTTGAACACCTGAGCCACCCAGGCACCCCAAGTGTGAAATAGTAAAAAGGTGATTGCAAAGTCTGTGGTTGGGGCTCACAGACCTTTAGCTTCATCAAGACATTCTCAGTGGGCTGTTGGGGAAAGAAGGCTCCATATATCTTAATGGAGCTCCATTTATCTTTCCTCTCGAGGAAATTCCCGCGAGAAGGGTATTCAAATCCCCTTTCTCTAGGGTAAATATCTGGCTACTGGCATTTTGATAGCCAGTAGAGGCAGAAAGGGCCTGTTGTTCTTTGCATTGTCTGTCTTTAAAAAACATAAACAAAATAAACTTTTTTTTTAAAGATTTTGTTTATTTATTTGACAGACAGAGATCACAAGTAGGCAGGGAAGCAGACAGAGAGAGAGAGGAGGAAGCAGGCTCGCCTCTGAGCAGAGAGCCCGATGCGGGGCTCCATCCCAGGACCCTGAGATCATGACCCAAGCTGAAGGCAGAGGCTTAAATTAACCCAGTGAGCCACCCAGGCGTCCCCAAAATAAACTTTTTATTTTGAGTTTCAAACATCCATAAAAGTTGCAAGAATACTACTGAAAAGTTGCAAGAATACTACTGAAAATGTCTATATGCATTTTTCCAGATTTACCAATGATTAGTATTTTGCCACATTTAACATTTTATTACCCCCTCCCCAAATATACACACATTATTATTTTTCTGAACCATCTGAGAATAGAGTCCTGCCCTCTATGCCTTCAATGTACCTGGCCTCCCTCAATCAAGAGAGTTTCTGTTTCATTCTCTCTATGTGATGAAGCTTAATTTCTCTTATCAGTAGGTGAGGAACAGTTGCTTAGTGGTATGGAGTTGGAGAGGAGGATCTAGGTAATTTCACCATTTCACAAACACCTTTTAGCAGTTTTCCTTGTTTCAGCCATGCTCTTACCCCCAAATTCCAGAGGTATCTGGCACTGCCAATTTTTCAGCATTCTTTGATGTAATTTGACCTGCCTCTGACCGCCCCCACTGCAAAATTGGGAATCCAGCTTCCCAAGGCCTTCCAAATCAGTATCATGCCCACCAGCATCCTAGCTGCCAGTTTTGTTCTCCTTTCCTATCCCTTCCACCAATCATTGTCATGTCTTTTCAAAAAGCATCTTTCTACTCCAGTTTCAATCAAATTTTAAGAGGGGGCAAAATTGGATGCATGTGTTTAATCTGCTGTATTACCCCCATGGTTTGTATAACTGTGTATCTGCCACTTTAATAGAGTTCCTAGCAACTGCCAACTCTTCCGAGTCACACAGGACCAAGACTGAGGATCTCTATGAGGAAACTGTAATGTTCAGGAAGAGGGCTGCCTCAGTCTTTCGGTGTGTTGGAAGGCAACCAGACTAAGGCAAAATGATACTGGCAGAAAGAGGTTAATTACTGTAGTTTCTTGATACTATAATGTACCTTTTGGGAAGATTTTTTTATTCAACGTGGTGGTTCTTTCCTCCTTCCCTTCCTTCCTTCCTTCCTCCCTTCCTCTCTCCCTCTTTCTTTCCTTCCTTTCTTTTTCTTCCTTCCTTCTTTCTTTCTTTCTTTCCCTCTCTCCTTTCTTCCTTCCTTCATTTTCTTTTTTCTTCTTCCTTCCTTCTTTTTTCCCCCCTTTTTCCTCAAAATCTTAAAGCTTTGGGGCATCTGGGTGGCTCAGTTGTTAAGCATCTGCCTTTGGCTCAGGTCATGATCCCAGGGTCCTGGGATGGAGCCCCACATCAGGCTCCCTGCTTGGTGGGTAGTTTGCTTCTCCCTCTCCCTCTGCCCCTCTCTCCACTCATGCTCTCTCGCTCTCTCTCTCTCTGTGTCTCAAGTAAATAAATAAAATCTTAAAAAAAAAAAGCTTAAAGCTTTAAGTAAATGGTATATCTTCAAGTTGGTAAGCTCTTTAAACCTAGGACATATGGCATTCTTTTCATAGTGACTTCCAATATTAGTAACTTCCCTGAAAGAACATTATTTCTGAACAAAATGACTGAGTAAATTCCATTTCCTACTTTAAAGAGGGAAATTTTTAAAAAAGAATGTTTAAGTAAATGGCCTGTGATCACAAAACTAGTAACTAATCCATGATGTAGATCCAGGTCATAGAAGTGGTCAGGTATCAAACCCCAGAAAATCCTAACAGTCAGCCTGGCACTCTCTGACAAATCACCCTAACCCATGAACCTAGGAAATGTTTTCTTATGCAGAATCAGGCATGCACTTTTATTTTTATTTATTTTTTTTAAGATTGATTTACTTATTATAAAGAGAGAGAGAGAGAGAGTGGGGGCGGAACAGAAGGAGAGAGAATCCCAAGCAGACTTTCCCCTGAGTGTGGATCTGGTTGCAGGGCTCGATCTTACAACCCTGAGATTATGATCTGAGCCAAAATTAAGAGCCAGATGCTTAACCAACTGAGCACCTAGGTGCCCAAGGCATGCACTTTTGAATTTATTTTAATTCGTAAGAAAAATAGCCTCAGAAATGTAGAGAATTAAACTATTAACTATTTATCTATTACCCACATCCAGAATTAATGCTTATTTTTTTAATTTAATAGGCAGACCATAACAAGATTATTTAATAGGGAAAATTTACCAAAATTCTAATACTGAGGGACAGAAGCAAGTCCTAGAAAATGTCAGGTTGATTAGACTATTCTGGTTTTGGCTTTCTTTTAAGATTATTTGTCTAGGAATTTAGATTTATTCCTTTTAAATTATTTTTTAACTGTAAAATGCAACAAATCCACAAAACAGCTTACTTTCAAGGACAATAATAATAATATAAATAGTTGTGTTCTGTCACCCTGGCTAAAACATAGAACGGTACTCCCCTGCCCTCTCCCTTGCCTGCAAGGCCCCCCTCATATCCTTCTCCAATTGTATCCCTTTCTTCCCCACTGGTCTCCTTACTTCTGTGATCATCACTCCTTTGCTTTTCTTCATATATATTCTTTTATGTTGATTTCTGATCTCTCTGTGGGGGAGTAGGTTGCATGTACCATGGCTCTTACTTGTAGGTTTTTGTCCTTATAACAAAGATGTTTTCTTACCTAACTATAGTGCATTTATGGAGTTCTGGAAATTTAACCTTGATATGACATTTTAATCTGCAATCCAGTTCCAATTTTGTTAATGTGTTCTTTAGGGCATTTTTCCCTCTAGGTAGGATCCAGTTCAGGATCACAGAGTGTAGGTCTCATTAGTCTCTAATAAAGTAAATGCCTCAGCCTTCAGTTGTCCTTCATGACACTGACAATTTTTAAGAATACAGACAAATTATTGCTTGGAATGGTCCACACTTAATGTTCTATTTTCTTGGGATTAGATTTCAGGCACTCATTCCTAGCCAGAATACTACAAAAGTGATGGATCCTACTCAGGATCCATCTGAGATGGATGGATCATCTCAGGAGCTGTGTGACTTCTACTTGCCCCTCAGTGATGAAGTTAATTTCTTTAAAAAAAAAAAAACAACTTTGTTGAGACATAATTCACATACTGTAAAACTCGCCCATTTAAAGTGTACAATTCAGTGGTTTTTACTCTATCTGCAGGGTTGTGCAATTACCACCACAATCTAATTTTAGAATGTTTTCATTCCCTCTAAAAAAAATCCTACCTATTAGCTGTGATTCCCCATCTCCCCTTCACCCCCACCACCTGCCTCCATTTTACCATCGGCCCTAAATAGCTACTCATCTATTTTCTGTCTCTATCAATTTTCTTATTCTTGACATTTCTTCTAAACGGAATCATACAATATGTTATCTTTTGTGACTTGCTTCTTTCACTTAGCATCGTGTTTTCAAGTTCATTCATGCTATAGCATGTATCAGTATTTGATTTCTCTTTACTGCTGAATAATATGCCGTTGTATGGATATATCACATTTTATTTCTCCATAAGTTGATGGACATTTGGATTGTTTCCACTTTTTGGCTCTTATGAATAATGCTTCTTCTTAGAACATGTGTGTACAAGTTTTTATGTGGACATATGTTTTCATTTCTCTTGGGTGCATATACCCAAGAGAAATTACTAAGGCATAGGGTAACTCTGTGTTTAAATTTTTTAGGAACGGCCAGTTTTTCAAAAATGGCCATACTATTTTACATTCTCACCAGCAACCTATGAGGCTTGCATTTTCTCCGTCTCTCCACCAATCCTTGTTATTATCCATTTTTAAAATTATAACCACCCTAGTGGGTGTAAGGTAGAATCTTATTGTGGCTTTGACTTCCCTGATGAGTAATGATGTTTAGCGGCGTTTCCTGTACTTAAGGGCCATTTGTATATTTTCGTTGGAGAAATATCTATTTGAATCCTTTGCCCAATTTAAAATTGGGTTGCCTTTCCATTATTGAGTTAACAGAGGTTTATTCTAGATGCAAGTCCATTATCAGATAATGTGACTTGCAAATATTTTCTCCCATTCTGTGGGTTGTCTTTTCATTTCTTTATTCAGCTTTATTAAAATATAAGTGGCATATAACACTGTATAAGTTTGAGGTGTACAGTATAGTTTGATACATGTATATATTATGGAATGATTACCACAATAATATTAGTTAACCCAGCCATTACCTCATGAAATTGTGTGTGTTTGTGTGTGTGTGTGTGTGTGTGTGTGTGTGGTGAGAACATTTAAGATCTCTTTTAGCAACTTCCAAGTAGTCTTTTCACTTTCTTTATGGTATCGTTTGTAGCATGAAAGTTTTTATTCTCATGTAATCCAAATTCTCATTTTTTATTTTTTGTCGATGCTTGTGCCTTTGATGTCTCAAAAGAAACCATTGCTGAACCCAAGGTTGTGAAGATTTACTCCTGTGTTTCATTCTAAGAGTTTTATAATTTTACATGTAGTTCTTCAATCATTTTGAGTTATTTGAGTTACTTGGGTTATTGAGTTATTGAGTGCGTAGTGTGAAATAGGGTCCAGCTTCAACCTTTTGCAAGTGGATATGCAGTTTTCCAACAACATTTGTTGAAAAGACTATTCTTTCTCCATTAAATTATTTTGCCATCTTCATCTGGCTTCAAATGACCATAAATGAAAGGGTTTATTTCTGAATTCTCAGTTCTATTTAATAGATCTATATGTCTACCTGTATACTAATACGATAACATCTTGATTGCTGAGGTTGCGTAATCAGTTTTGAAGTGGAAATTATGAGTCTCCCAGCTTTGTTCTTCTTTTTGAAGATGGTTTTGGCCTTTCTTGGTCTCTGGATTTCCACGTGAATTTTAGGATCAGTTTGCCAGTTCCTGCAAAGAAGCCAGCTCAAGTTTTGCTAGGGATTATGTTGGATCTGTAGAGCAATCGGGGAAATACTGCCACCTTAACAGTATTAAGTCTTTCCATCTGTGAACATGGGAAGTCTTTTCATTTACCGAGATTTTATTAAATTTCTTTCAACAGTAGTTTGGGGCAGCTGGGTGGCTCAGTCTATTAAGCATCCAACTCTTGGTTTTGGCTCAGGTCATGATCTCAGTGTCGTGGAATGGAGCCCCACATCGGGTCCTGCACTCAGCACAGAGTCTGCTTCTCCTTCTCTCCCTCTGCTCCTGCCCCAACTTGCGTGCTCTCTCTAAAATAAGATCTCTTGGGGCACCTGGGGGCTCAGTAGGTTAAGGGACTGCCTTCGGCTCAGGTCATGGTCCTGGAGTCTCAGGTGCAAGTCCCGCATTGGGCTCCCTCCCTCTGACACTCCCACCCGATGCACTCTCTCTCAAATAAACAAATAAAATCTTAAAAATAAATTGATAAATAAAATAAGATCTCTCTCTCTAAAATAAATAAAATAATGTTTAAAAAAATTTCTTTCAACAGTATTTTATGGTTTGCCACATACATCTTGCACCTCTCTTATTAAATTTATACCAGTATTTCATTCTTTTCGATGCTATTGTAAATGTAATTGATTTCTTAATTTCATGTTTACGATGTTCATTGCTAATGTATAAAAATACAATTGATTTTTATAGTTAGATCTTGTATCCTGCAAACTTGTTGAATTCAATTACAGCTCTAATAGTTTCTGATTCCTTAGGATTTTCTATATGCAAGATCATGTCATCGTTTGTTTGTTTTTTTTACCCCCTCTCTAATCTGGGTGCCTTTTATTTCTTTCTTGTCTAATTGCCCCAGTTAGAACCTCCAGTACAATGTTAATAAATGTTGGGGGTGAGCAGCACCTGAGTGACTCAACCAATTAAGCATCTGTCTTTGGCTGAGGCTATGGTCCCAGGATCCCGGGATTGAGTCCTGAGTCAGGCTCCCTGCTCAGTGGGGAGTCTGCTTCTCCTTCTCCCTCTTCTCTCTCTCTCTCTCTCAAATAAATAAATTAAATTAAGTTAAATTAAATGTGAAAAAGCAGACACCCTTGTTTTGTTCCTGGTCTCACAGGGGGAAGACATGAGTTTGTAAAGAATTGATATAATTCTTTACATGTTAATGCAGTCATCTGGGCCTAGGTTTTTCTTTGTGGGAGTTTTTAAATTACTAACTCAATCCTTTAACCTCTTATAGACATTTTCAGATTTTCTGTTTTTTTTTTTTTTTCCTTGGGCCAGTTTTGGTTCTTTTTGTCTTTCTAGGAGTTTGTCAATTTCATGTAGTTACCTAATTTAGATACACACGATTTTTCATAGTATTCCCTTTTAATTCCTTTTTTTCCCTGTGAAGTTGGAGTGGTGTTCCCTTTTTCATTTCTGATTTTAGGAATTTGACTTGTCTCCCTTTCTCATTCTTCGTTCTAGCTAAAAGTTTATCACTTTCGTTGATCTGTTTTAAGAATCAAACTTCAGTCTGGTTGATTTCCTTTATTGTTTTCCATGCTCTCATTTATTTCCACTGAAATCTTTGTTATTTCCCTCCTCTTGTTTGCCTTGGGTTTTCGCTCCTTTTTCTTATTTCTTTTTTATTATTATTATTGTTTTAAAATTTTTATTTATTTATTTATTTGAGAGAGAGGGTGCCCAAGCAGGGGAAGGGAGAAGGGTAGGGTCAGAAGAAGAGAGAGAAGTAGACTCCCTGCTGAGACTTAGGGCTTGATCCCAGGACCATGGGATCATGACCTGAGCCAAAGGCAGATGCTTAACGACTGAGCCACCCAGGTGCCCCTCCTTTTTCTAATTTCTTAAGTTGGAAGGTGAAGATATAATTTGAGATCTTTCTTTTTTGAAAATACAGGTGTTTAGTTTGTGAAGTTAAGTCTGATCATCTGGTGTAGTTATTATCTGGTTTTACTACTGTACAGTTACTATTCTCCTTGCAGTGAATAATCCATATGTGGAAAACTATACACTCTCCTACAGAGGTTTTCTGGTGAGGCAAACACTTGTACTTTTTTTCCTTTTTAAGTAATCTCTACACCCAAAGTAGGGCTCAAACTCATGAACCTGAGATCAAGAGCCACATGCTCTCTACGGAATGAGCCAGGCAGGTGCCCCAAATTGTATATTTTTTAAAGGCGTAAGCTAGCAATTAAAATGTTCAATCCGGGGGCGCGTGGGTGGCTCAGTGGGTGAAAGCCTCTGCCTTCAGCTCAGGTCCTGATCTCAGGGTCCTGGGATCGAGCCCCTCATTGGGCTTTCTGCTCAGCGAGGATCCTGCTTCCCTTCCTCTCTCTCTGCCTGCTTCTCTGACTACTTGTGATCGCTGTCTGTCAAATGAATAAATAAAGTAAAAAAAAATGTTCAATCTGCTTTAATGTCTAGTATTGGAGATCACAAGGTTCCTTGAGAGATCACAATTGCTCCTTGGGAGCAATTTATTTTCCTAAAACAATCATTGGCATGCATCTTCTTTTTTCCCCCTTTTCCCCCCAGATTTAATTAATTTATTTGAGAGAGAGAGAGTGCACTTGCACTTGGGGAGGGGTAATGGGGGAGGGAGAGAAAGAGGGAAAAATATCCCAAGCAGACTTCACACTGAGCTCAGAGAGCATTGCACGGGCTCACTCTCACAACTCTGAGATCATGACCTTAGCCGAAGACAAGAATGGGTTGCCTAACTGAGTGAGCCACCAAAGCACCCCTGCATGTGTCTTCTTAATTAAGCACTTAATGCCCCAGGACAGGTATACAGCATGGGCATTTGTTAACAAATTGACAAAGACTACCCCTCCCAATATTCTTTACTGTGATGCTAAGGAGAAAGGACATTTTGCAGAAAGACCAAGATTCCTCCAAGGTATTCTAGAATTGGGACCTTCATTCCACCCCTCCCAAGCTACAATGTCAGAATATTTCAGCTGTATTGAGTTGGGCCAGTCTGACGTTCTCCATCACAAAAAGATACCAAGTGTCCCCAGACAGTTGCTTAGTAGAGGGAAGGAGACTCTGAACCAAAAACCCAGGCAGGGCAACCAGGAACACTGTCACGGGGTGGGAGGCTGGATTCTCCTTCCTTCCCAGACATCCAGACCCTGAGGAGGAGTTTGAGAAATTAAGGCAGAGTCTGTGAATATGAAACAAAGGCAGAGTGTGTGAATATGAAATAAAAAGTCTGTACCTGGGGGACCCCAGGAATGGAGAGTAGGCTCTATAATATTGGAAATGGGGATCATTGATCACAATCAGTGGCTCTAGCTCTCCCTCCAATAAGGTGATTACTTGGAATATTAAAAGAATATGATGTCGTTTGTGCACTGAACTGGTGGAGCAGGTCATTCCAGTTGCACTGTTTGTTTGTTTTAATGTGGCCACTTTAATTGATTTACCTTTATCATGTGGCATACCTAGAAAAAGATTAGCTTCTTAAAGTAAGATGGAATTCTGCTTATTTTGTTTTACACACGTTTATAATCACATAGGGTCTGCCTGGTTGAGATCTCCAGATTTAACAATACCTGAAGCAACTCTTTAACTTTATAAGATCCAAAAATTGTTTGCTGACTACAGAACACAGGCTTCCAGCAATAACTCTAACTGGAGAGACTACAAAACATCTAAAAGCCAACCCAACTTTTAAAATCACTCGTTTAAATAGAGGGATGCATCTGAAGGGTTCAAGTGGAATCTTTTGATGTCAGGAACAAATCAGCCTAGAAGTCCATGGAAGGAAGGAAGGAACTAAGCCCTGAAGAAGCCGTATAATAACTCAAAACCTCTGCTCTGGGGCACCTGGTATGAAGCACTGGCTCTATTCGGGATGGTAAGCTCCTCACACCAGAAAAAATAACGCCATGACTTAGCAGCGGTAAGTTTTTTGAGCTAGGAGGGTGCACTTAGAAAAGGCAGACAGCAACCAAAATTG
Organism: Enhydra lutris kenyoni; assembly: GCF_002288905.1. NCBI lineage: Eukaryota > Metazoa > Chordata > Mammalia > Carnivora > Mustelidae > Enhydra > Enhydra lutris. The sequence goes on from NW_019154095.1 coordinate 38,814,361, forward strand.
CTTCCATGTTTTCTTTGTACAGACATTTTTTAAAAAGAAGGAAAAAGTCTCTATTGACATTTTGTGGCCACTAGCTTTTTTTCTGAGGGCTCCTGGCCCAAATTTTCACTCTTTGCATGGTCCAGAAAGCCATCAGCTGAAATTTTTACTTCAAAGTAGACCAGAGCTATAGTGTCCCAGACACCTGGCAAAAGCAAGGAGGAATGTATCCTCAGCTGAAGCCTAGAGGAAGTCTGACAGCGAAACTTGAAGATGAGTGAAAAACCCCAAATCACAAAACACACAAGGAAACAAACCTTCATGGGTAAGAGTCAACAAAATGAATGAGCCAGTCCTATAAAGACCTCAGATATGGGAATTATCAGGTGATGGTCAGACAAAATACTGGGGCACTCAATTAAATTTGAACTTCTGGTAAGTAATAAGTAAATTTTAAGTATAACTATATCTATGCAGTATTTGGGACATACTTACATTAAAAATGTGTTGTTTACCTGAAATTCAAATTTAACTAGGCATTCTGTATTTTTAGTTGTTAAAATATGGCCTTATGGACTATAAAGTAAATATGTCTAGTATGTTTGAGAAGTAAAAGACGTACATGGAAAGGTGAGTGATAAACGAGGAAACATCAGAAATGACCAGATGAACCTTTGAAAAATAGAAAATAAAAGAATTGAAAATAAAAGCTAAGTGGAAGAATTTGGAGTTCATTTATTGATGCTGCAACTTACTTTGATACACATATAAAAGGTTCGATTGATGGATACATAGAGGGATAGATGGGATAGATCTGTGATAAAGCAAGTACAGTAAAATGTTAATTGTAAAATATACAATTGGGGTAAGTATATGGGAGTTTAGAGTAAAATTATCCTTACCTGTATTTTGAAAATTATAATAAAATATCCAGGAAAAATCTGAAAAGTTAAGTGGCATAATGGACAAAATTTTAATTCTGACCTAGAGAATAAATCTGGAGGAATCTCAAAGAATGCAGCCCAGGAACAAAAGTGATAAAGACTATAAAAGGCTATGGAATATTGACATATGTATTGGTAAAGTGAGAAATTGCCATCTGTCCTAACAGAGTTAGTTCTAGAAGGAGATAATGGAAAGGGGGAGAACCAACATTCAAAGTGTTGCTGAGAATTTTTGTAACTGATGAAAGGCAGTAGTCCACATATTCAGGAATTCCCAGTAAACTCCAAGAAGAATAAATAAAAAGAAATTTATTTTGCACTAAAGGAATTTCCAAAGGTTATGTCTCCCAAAAAAAACAAAAAACAATCCTGGAAAGAAGACCTGAGATGTGGGTAATTCTAAACAGTAGTTGGCTAGACAACAGTGATGATGATGTTTGTTATATGGGGTTAAAAAAAAACACAGCAAGATAGAACGAAGTGGTTGGTCTATGATAATAATGTAAGCCTGAGTTACTGGAGTTAAAATATTATTTGAAGTTTAAAATTATTAATTATCTTTGTATTTTTAAAATTTATTTTTTTAGGATTTTATTTTTAAGAAATCTCTACACCCAACATGGGGCTCAACCTTACAATCCCAAGATCAAGAGGCACACACTCCCCTGACTGAGCCAGCCAAGTACCCCTATCATTAGATTTTTAAAAGGTAGAGAGGCATTTTACATAGGCTTTATTACAAGGGCAGCTAACTACTATAAGAAAAGAATTTTAATTTGTATCTTTAAATCCAGTAAAGAGGGGCACCTGGGTTGCTCAGTTGGTTAAGCATCTACCATCGGCTCAGGTCATCATCCCAGAGTCCCAAGATCAAGTCCCACATCCAGCTCCCTGCTCAGTGGGGAGTCCAGTTCTCCTTCTGCTCCTCAACCCGCTTGTGCTCATCCTCTCTCTCTATCAAATAAATAAATAAGTAATCTTTACAAAAATGAAATAAAATGAAACCAGTAAAGAGCAAAAAATAATTTTTTTAACCTGATTAATTTTTTTCCAGATAAAGAAAGAAATCTGAAGATATCAGTAATAATAAATGTAACTAGATTGCATAATACAGTTAATAATGACAGATTTCCAAACTGGATAGATCTGTCCAATTCCTTCCCCCAGCCCACCATTCCATTGTATGTACTACCAGAACTTAATTCTAATGAATGCAGGTTGTGCCACCATTAAGAACAGAAGCTCTAGAATCTGCCCAACCTAGGGTTGAGAACCCTACTCTGCAATTAATTAGCTAAGTAACATTGGCACTTAGCTAAACCTCTTTAAGTCTCCGTTCATCATCTATAAAGTGGGGTTAATGGATGGGACATACCCACATCACAGAGTTGTTGTGAATATTAAATGAGATAATGAAAAATTCTGAGTACGATGCTGGCACAGAAGAAGAAGCTGAAGATAACGGAAGAGTTATCTTCAGCACATGCCACTAGTATAATCTATTATTTCTAAACAATTATAGAGGCCGACTAAAGCAAGCCATATATATTACAGAGAGAAGACAAAGAAGAAATCAGTGGTCTCCAACCTAAGCTAAGACTGGTACTTCTTGTTGATCCTTCTATGTATCTTTTTTTTTTTTTTGAAGATTTTTTTAAATTACTGTGTTGTAATTAACTTACAGTGTTATATTAGTTTCAGGTGTGTAATATAATGATTCAACAATTCTGTACACTTCTCGGTGCTCATCAAGATAAATGTACTCTTAATCCCCTTCACTTATTTCACCCATCCCTGCACTGACCTCCTTTCTGGCAACCACCAGTTTGTTCTCTGTATTTAGGAGTATGGGTTTTTTTGGAGTGCCTGAGTGACTCAGTTGGCTAAAGTGTCTGCCTTTGGATCGGGACATGATCCCAGAGTTCTGGGGTCGAGCCCCGCATCAGGCTCCCTACTCAGCAGAAAGTGGTAGGGAATCTGCTTCTCCCTAGGCCCTTGTCCTCCGCTTGTGCTCTCTCTTTTGCACTGTCTCTCTCTCAAATAAATAAAATCTTTTTTAAAAGAGTATTTTTTGTCTCCTTTTCCCCTTCATTCTTCGTTTAGTTCTTAAATTTCACACGAGTGAAACTACATGGTATTTGTCTTTCTCTGACTTATTTCACTTAGCATTATAGCATTATACTCTCTAGATCCATCCATGTTGTTGCAAATGGCAAGATTTCATTCTGCTTTGTAGCTGAGCAATATTCCATTGTATACATATACTACATTTTCTTTACCCATTCATCAATCTATGGATACTGGCTGGTTTCCATATCTTGGCTGTTGCAAATAATGCTTCAATAAACATAGGGGTATACGTATGTTTTTGAATTAGCGTTTTTGTTTTCTTTGACTAAATACTCAGTATTGTAATTACTGGATTATATGGTAATTCTATTTTTAATTTTGAGGGGGAACCTCCACACTGTTTTCCCCAGTGTTTGCTCCAATTTTCATTCATACATAAGAGTTCCTTTTCCTCCACATCCTTGCCAGCACTTGTTAGTTCTTGTCTTTTTTATTTTAGTCCCTCTGACAGGTGTAAAGTGATATTTCTTTGTGGTTTTAATTTGCATTTCCCTGATGAGTAATGATGTTGAACATCTTTCCATGTTTCCATGTGTGTTGGCCATCTGTATGACTTCTTTGGAGAAATATCCATTCTGGTCCTCTGCCCATTTATAATTGGACTATTTGATTTTTTTGGTGTTGAGTTGTGAAAGTTCTTTATATATTGTGGAAAACTTCTATTTATCTATCATCTGGCTCTCCCATTCTTCAAACTACCGACCTATTCTTTCTAAACCTGTGCCTCTTCACAAGAACCCTACCCCTCCCAGCATAGGATATCGCCTCCCACTCTATAGAGGAAATGGGGGTTATTAAGAGTAAAACCCCTGAATTTCCTATCCCCGTACCAAATAACTTCTTTCCATGGAGTTTATTCTCCCTTCAGAAATTGATCCTTCAGTCTGTGATTCGGAGACAATTCATCTCATCAATTCAGAGGTCTGGGTTCATCTCACCTCCACCTTGCTCTCTTGCCTCTCAGCTTACAGAAATGCTCAAACTCAGTCATCTTACAAAAAGTCAAGACAAAACACAACACCATCCCTCTTTGACCCTTAGTACACCTGTAGCTGTAGACTCTTTCTCCGGCCCCTCAGAGCCAAGCTACTCCTTAGGAGAATACTTACCATTCATTATATTTACTGCTAACTAGCACTGGCTGCCACAAAGTACAACTATCACTCCCATTTGTTATGAATGACATACCTGAGACTTAAAGAGATGTAGTATTTTTTCTGGCTCCCCCAACTAAAAATGTGACATAATCAGGAGTGGAACCCAGGTCTGTGTGAATTCAAGTCATGTTATTTGCATCCCATTAGTAGTTCCCAAATCTGGCAGGGCATCAGAGTCATCTAGAGACCTTAAAAAATAAAGGTTCTGGGTGCCTGGGTGGCTCAGTTGGTTGAGTGACTGTTTCCAGCTCAGGTCAAGATCCTGCAGTCCCGGGGCGCCTGGGTGGCTCAGTGGGTTAAAGCCTCTGCCTTCGGCTCGGGTCATGATCTCAGGGTCCTGGGATCGAGCCCTGCATCGGGCTCTCTGCTCAGCAGAGAGCCTGCTTCCCTCTCTCTCTCTCACTCTCTCTCTGACTGCCTCTCTGCCTACTTGTGATCTCTGTCAAATAAATAAATAAAAAAAACTTTAAAAAAAAAAAAAAAAAAAAAAAAAGATCCTGCAGTCCCAGGATGGATCAAGTCCCACATCAGGCTCCCTGCTCAGCAGGGGGTCTGCTTCTCCCTTTGACCTTCCCCCTCTCATGCATGCTCTCTCTCAATCTCTCTCTCAAATAAATAAGTAAATAAAATATTTTTAAAAATACATAGGTTCTTAGGTCCTAGCCCTGATCTACCAAATCAATATCTAGATGAAGAGCCCAGGCATCTGTTTCAAGCTCTTTGGTAGGTCCAATACAGCCAGTTTGACCCCAGTCTTGTGTGCACGGCCTTTCATCCTCAGCTCCTCCCTGTCTGGCTTCACACCGCAATCCTCAAATTCAGTTGCTCCCAGAGACCTCCCTGTGGCTAAATCCATGGGACACTTTCCCATCTTCTTACTTGAATTCTTAATAGCATTTGACAAGATGACCAATTTCTAACCTTGTTTTCACTTCCAGAATGCCATACTCGACTCTTGGATTTCCTTCCTTTTTTCTGATCTTGCCTTCTCGGTCCCTGTCTTCTCTGTGATCTGCCCACCTCTGGCCACCTTCTAAATGTTGGCACACCCACCTCGGTTTTAACTTCACCCTCCTCTCATTCTAAATGCTGTGTTTGGGTGATCTCATCCCCTCCCATGGCTCTAATTGCTGTTTATGTATCAGTGACTCCCAAACTGGTATTTCTAGCCTCGCGCTGGGCTGCTGGATCTGTGAGTCCATAAATGAGAAACTGCCAGACGACTATCACTTTGGTCCCTTAGAACTCAACAGGTCCATAACGGAATTCACTTTCTCAAACAACCCGCTCCCAGGTCTGGCTTCACAGGCTTGTTAGTCAGCCCAGACTGCCCGAAAGAAACGCCACAGACTGGATTGCTGAAACAACAGAAATTTATTTTCTCACAGTTCTGGAGGCTGGAAGTCTGAGATCAGGGTGCAAAGGGCTGGGTTCCGGTGAGTTTTCTACCTGGCTGACCGATAGCGGCTTTCTCACTGCTTGTTCACGTGACCTTTCTTCAGCCTCTGAGGGTTTTCTTATATAAGGGTGGGAAACCCGGCCCCACCCTTATGACCTCACTTAACCTTAATTATCTCCTAAATGCCCGATCTCCAAATACAGTCACATGATGTGGGAGGGCAGTTGACGCTTCAGTAAATGATGGGGGGGGAGGGTGAACAAAAACACTGAGTCCATAACAACAGGTCTGTAACTAGTACAGTCCCACAGGGCCTCAAACTCAGAAGGGCCCTGTGCTTGGAGTTTAATGCTCTCCATTAGTTGTTTTGAAATTTTTAAGAACTTTATCTTTGAACTTACGGGTTTTTAAAATATTTATTTATTTGCTTTAGAGAGAGAGCATGAGCTGGGGTCGGGGGCAGAGGGAGAGGGAGAGAGACTCTGAAGCAGACTCCATGCTGAGCACGAGCTAGACACAGGGCTCGATCTCGTGACCCTGAGATCACAACACTGAGATCACAACCTGAGCCGAAACCAAGAGTCTGACGCTTAACCAATGGCACCCCCCAGGAGCCCCTGAATGTATGCTTTGTAAGTGGAGTCCTGTGAGACGGTGGAGCATGTGGGTTCACTCCCACATCCTGCGTCACGCTACCTCCCTGCATCCCTGGGGTAGGTTCTAAGACTCTTGCTCCTGCCCTTTGCACCAAGGGCCTCTCCTCCCCATCTCCTGTGACTGCTGCCACCTTCTGTCCCCACTGGTGGGATCCTTGGTCCGGATGCCAGGAGGATTGGGCATATGCACACTGTGGTATTTCGGGACACGCCATGGCATTGGCTGTTGCTGCCCCAGGTTGGCAGTGTTGTGGCACATTTAGGGGGCAACTTGGTGGCAAGTTGCTTGCCTATCCCTGTCCCTGTAGGTAGTGCACCTTGGCACAGAAGTAACAGCATTCCTGGGGGTCACCCATCTGCTGGGGGTTGGGACTGTGGCCTCATGATAAATGGAGATGCCTGGGGCACCTGGGTGGCTCGATCATTCAGCGGCTGCCTTCAGCTCAAGTCGTGATCCCGGGGTCCTGGAATTGAGCCCTGCATCGGGCTATCTGCTTGGTGGGAAGCCTGCTTCTCCTTCTCCCACTCCCCCTGCTTGTGTTCCCTCTCTCACTGTGTCTATCTGTCAAATAAATAAATAAAATCTAAAAAAAAAAGCGGGGGGGGGGTGGAGATGTCTGACTTGAGTTCCAGGGACATTTGTCCCTTGTTGGCAGGAGGCCTGACCTGGAAGCTCTGCGCTTTTTCTTGAGGTGAGGGCCCCAAGAGTCTGTGAGGGCTTGCATTCACCCCGTGTGTGTCCCTGTACCTAAGAGAGTATGATGTTAGGTGGGAAATCAAGCTCACCATGACAAGTTGAGAGAGCGAAAGAAAGGAAGAAGGGCTTTCCCGCATTTCGACACTAAGACCCTAAGTTGAGAGTTATGTCTATTTACGTTCTTTTTTTTTTTTTTTTTAAAGATTTTATTCATTTATTTGACAGACAGAGATAGCGAGAGAGGGAAAACAAGCAGGGGGAGTGGAAGAGGGAGAAGCAGGCTTCCTGCTGAGCAAGGAGTCCAATGCAGGGCTCAATTCCAGGACCCTGGGATCATGACCTGAGCCGAAGGCTGACGCCTAACGACTGAGCCACCCAGGCTCCCCGTCTATTTATGTTCTTGAAATGATAACATCTGAGTAGGGAATCAGGTCAAGATGGCAACAATCACATATCTAAGAAGCCAAGTCCTTAAAATGATTAAATGAAAAGAAGAAAGAAAAAAATAAACTGAAGGTCATTACTAGTCTTACCATGGTGAAATCTATTTGGTCCAACACAGGACAGGGTAGCAAGTCCCTTGACACATAGCTTGGTAGTTGGCTCAGAAGTTGACAGCCACCTTGAGTCTCAGTCCTGCCTATGACATTATTGGTTCTTGGTATTAAAGTTTACACACACACACACACACACACACACACACACACACACACACATATTATTCAATTTTTATACAGAGTATTATAACCTTGTACTTTAAGTTCATAATTTTACTCACTGGGTTTTCAAATATAAATTAGAAATTTGACATTCTGACATTTAAGGGCCCTGCAATGTCATTTTCCCATGAGCCCTGTAAATTATGTCACTGACCCCAACTGCTTCTCTTTTTTCCTTGTTTCAGTCAATGATGCCATCAATCCAGCAACCCAGGCCAGAGATCCTGGAATTGTCCTTAACTTTTCCTCCCCTCCTATCCCCTTACAAAGAACTCTGCTGTTTATTTTCTAGATATTTCTAGCATCTTCATTTCCAAATGCCACTAGCTTATTCACATAGGTAAAAGAAATTTAAAGCGATCCTATTTCTAATTAAGCCCAAGATATTCTTTTTCCCATCAGTAAGAAAGAAACCCCAGCTCATGGTTACTGTAACATCTGGGGCGCCTATTGTTATGGACGTGATACCAGACGGGTGACAGTGGAAGATATTGTCTAAGGATACTAATGAATGTTTAAAAGACTACCAGTGACCAGGGAGCACCCAGGACCTATAAAGATATAGCTGAGGGGAAAAAAAAAAGATATAGCAGAGACATTTAAAAAAGAAATCTGTCAAGGGATGCCAATGCTTTTTTAAACTAAAATAGAACCTTGTAGAATAACTATGATTTTTTTTAAGACCAACATTTATTAATCATTTTCCAAACTTCCTTCCCCAACTGTAGGGACCCCTGAAGCTGTCTAGGGCTGGACAGGAATTTCAGAGTAGAAAAAGGCAAGATGGCCTCCATGAATACTTGTAGGTGTTTAAAGCATCCTTTTATGGGCCAGTTGGGAAGGGATTCATGGGTGTGTCAGGTTGGCATAAAGGTGTGGAATGACAACAAAAAAAGTCTCCCTCAGAATGTTCCTCCCAAAACATCACTTTCTCCACGTTACCTGTCTGTCAAACAGCCTCCAGTAGGGTCCCCAAGTTTCAAAGGTGAAAGACCACCCTGTTTAGGAAGATCTTCAAGACTCTCCACTCATGTTCTCACCTTCCTGCCTACATTTCATGCCACTTGTCCTCAGCACTCAGGACAGCCATAGCGCCGATTTCCTTCTTGTGGTCTAGCCTTGCCATTCCTGCACCCACCTCAGACACGTCTTCAGTCATTTCACAGTACACATGCCATCCATCTGAAGTTCTGCCTTTGCTTTAATTTTATTTAACAAACAAATCACATTATTATGCATAAACATTATTTAACTGCTGTACGTAGATTTCTTACTTCAATCTGCACAAGATCCCTGTGACAGGACGATTACCCATGGACAGCTTAGAGGTGAAGTTAACCAACTTCATGTGAGCCATTCCACAGTTCCGATGATGGGGCTGGTAGGTGTGCCCAGCCCAAACAGTGGCGCTGGGCATGGAGTTGGCGGCCCAAAAGGAATGCTGCATTTTTGTTGCACATACATAAATACGCAGAGAGTAACACTGAATGTAAGGATTCAGATGTCGATTCTCTGATCATCAAGTTCATCCAGGTAAATAAGGCCCCAGGCTGCACTGCTGGGCTTACAGAGCTCCTGCTGGGATTTCCCCTACCTGAGCTCCTCCTGTCACATCGAGATGCTCCTGAATGGGACAGAGCAGATTGTTTCTAAGCCAGAAGAGAAGGTTGCATGCAAGAAAAAGATCCCAGAAGAAAGTGAAGAAACAAAAACTTGGGGCTTGGGAACAAATTCAGCAGAAAAGTAAACGCACATGAAGTTACCCTTTGAGGGAACAGCGACTTTGCCTTGATCGAAAGCTTTGGGAATCAGGATGCCAGCATCCACAACTCAGGCTTTAGCACAGACTGTTGACATTTGGGGCGAGGATAAATCTTTGTTGACCGGGCTGTCCTGTGCATTGAATAATATCAAACAGCATCCCTGGCTTCTGCCTGCTTCAATGCTGATGGACGCCCTCTGTTGCGACAATCAGAAATGTCTCCAGATTTTATTAAATGGCCCTTGGGCGCAGACCAGCCCCTCGTTGAGAACCACTCCTTTAAAATACCATAATCTCAACTCAGGTCAGTTCAGGAAGCTGCTGTCGGATTGTTATTTCCAGGCCCGTCTGCCTCAGCTGTGATTTGTGGGTCAGCACCACCACCAGAATGGTCTGCTCCAGAGTGTTCGAGCCACACCAGCAAAACCAAGGCCTCTGCTGCTTATCTCTGGTTCAGATTCAGTTCTTGCATGAAGGCAAGATTGACAGAACCCAAATCACAACAGACCCCAAAGCCACACGGGAGTCTGGGGAGTGCCATGTTAGCCTTTCTCTTTCTGCAACACAAGGAGGCTCCCTGGAAGGAGGCTGAAATAAGTATGAGAGACTTAGTCTACTGTATCTGACACAGCCTGTAAGTTTTTTTTTCTTGGCAAATGAACCAGACAAAATGAGAATGTTCCTCTATTTGCGTGGAAGTGTTTTGTAGTTGTCCTGGATTAAAAAAAAAAATCGAATAAAAGAGCATGAGAACACTCAAAAAATGTCCACTGTTAGGAAGAAGATCAATGTTGGCTATGGTATTTTATTGCTCATTGTCTTAGTCATTCCAACATGAACAATACTGCCCTGCGATTTCATTTTACACGTGTATTGTGTTTTTTCGCCCTGAGATGCTACAAGTTCTTCATGGGTAGGACTGTGCACTCCCCAAATGCTTGGACATAATTGTAGGTCTATTGTGGACATTCAGCAAGAAGCACTAAGCATTTTTAAAGAGCAAGTTGAACTGATTTTTGGAAACAGAATCAGGAGTAATCCTAACCACTACTTTTTAGCCAAGACCCAAGATTATTTTCTTATCTCTTAGGATCATTTCTTAATCTTATGAACTTTGAAACATTAGCGGCCCTTTCACCCACTGGTTGTTGGCATTGAATCTGAATTGAGAAACATATTGAAGGTTGGGAGTTTAGGAATTAAACCCAGGTTTCTCGTCTGAAATACGCACTGCTGTTACTATTTCCACCCACTATGGGATAACAGGAACCAGATTTACCTTTCTGCCTGAAATGAGAGCAGCAACCGAAACAGACAAAATCCCTGCGACAGTGGTTTTTAGGACAATGGACGTTAGACAACAGACATCCTGTGAGAGTGGGAAAGAGTGAGGTGAGTGCAGCAACTGCCTCGGGTCACTGCCTTGAGAGAGTTCCCAGACATGGGACGGGGAGGAGCAACTGCGAGAGCCCAGAAGATTCCCCAGGTTGGGTGGAGATGCCAAGAGTTACCAAAGAAGAGAGAGCTACACAGAGGGACGGCCAGGGATGTGCACAGGGTCCTCCCTGAGTCTTCAGCTGAGTACTGCTGAGCAGCTCATGTGGACCAGGAAACTATCTGAGGTCTGGGAAAGAACCATCCACAAGAATGAATGGTAACAGTGCCTGGTGCTCACACCAGAACTCTGTTTCCACCAGCCAGAGCAGAGGCCTGCTGAGTTACAGGCATGGGGTAGAGTAATCAGAAGGGCTTGGCCTCAGTAATGGAAATTAATTAGCTCTAGACTGAGTGCTCCAGACCCTCCTAACAAATCATGAATGCAAGAGCTGAGGGCTCCTGGCTATCTCAGTCGGTTAAGCGTCTGCCTTCAGCACAGGTCATGATCTCAGGGTCGCAGAATCGAGCCCTATATCGGGCTCCCTGCTCGGTGAGGAGCCTGCCTCTCCCTCTGCCCCCCACCCCACTCATGCTCTCTTGGTCAAATAAATAACAATCTTAAAAAAATAAAAGACCTGAAAAGGATCAAACTGTGTCCAACAACCTAGCTACATTCCAGAACAAAGGTCAAGAATGTTTATAATAATACAAAAATATCTGCCACCTAATAAGGTAAAATTTATGATGTCTGACATTCAATTAAAAAAATTACCAATCAAGCAGAGGAGAAGGAAAAGATGACCCATAATATGGAGCTAAATCAATCAAAACTGACGGAGGACTGACGGAGGTGCTAGAATCAGCAGAGGAGGACATAACGGGTATTACGACCGTGTCCCAGATGTTCAAAAAGTTAAGTAGAGACATTGACTGGCCTTATTTCCTTGTCTTCTGAATCACTGAGTCCAAAAACAATTAGTTGGGACCATACAAGGTGGGACCTGTGAAGGGGTTGGAGCTGGGGCTGGGGCAGGGGCTGCGTGGTGCCAGAGTGCTGGCAGGGTGAGAAAGATGTGCACATGGCGGGGCATTAGTAACAGTAGACAAGTAAACACAGACAGGTGGATTCCCAAAGTGAAGATATTGAAGAAAATGGGAATCAGTTTTCTCATGATCAGGAAAGGGAATTACAAAGTGGAAAGGGAAAAAAAATCAGTTAAATTGGAGGTGTTGATGAGAACTCAATAGAGAGATGGATAATAAAATGAATGTGAATATGGAATATATGTGCATGTATATAATACATGCCTACCTACATACATACACGTATACATTCCTTAGCTCTGTCTACCAAGAGAGTCTGGGAGCAGCCTCACCCCAATATAATGGATATCCTTCTAACGTGAGGTCCAAGAAGAAATACGTCCATGGAGAAGAAGCCTCAGACCCAGTTACAGGCGGTCATTTGAGCAACTTTTCTTCAAAGAATGTCTTTAATCTCTACAAGTCATAAAGACAAATCAAACATGACATTTCCACATTCAAAAATCTATTTTACAGACATTAATTTATGTATCACACATAAAAATGATAGAAAAATCAAGTGTGGGCTTTGAGTGAGTCGTGGGACCCAGTCTCAGCTCTAATATTTACTCATTTTGTGACCCTGGGGAAGCATTTGATGTTTCTGAGCCTCGGTGTTCTCAGATGTAAAGTAAATATACTTACTTGTTAGGGTTTTGTGTCATTAATTAGAAGGTGTATATTCCTACAGTATGTGGCATAGACAAACACTAAGAAATGGCAGCCATTAGCATGTTTGTGCGTGGTATAAAGTGGGCAGGCTTTTATTATTTTGGCTTAACAGGAAAAGACAAGGGGTGCCAAAGATATCAGAGCAGAAAATATCAATTAATTCAGACAAAGACTTTTAAGGAGGAACTGGATGCCCAGGGGAGAAAGACATTCCAGAGAGCGGGGAGGATGGGAGCAGACAGAGCTCCAAGATGGGTGACAGCAGAGGCATAGGCGACATCACCACCTGGGTCTAACTGAAGCAAAGGTGCGGTAAGAAGCTGTGTGGGAGTGAAGGATGTCAAGGCGATTTATGTCAGGTTGCGTAAAGTTTGAATACAAACCTGAACGAAGCCAAAGAACTTTGGTCATTATCGTGTTGCACAGAATCTTGTATTTAAGATTTATAACTCACTAGACCATTCTAGGTCTAGATAATTCTTAATCAAGAGTACCCTCTGATTTAGAGGAGTTACTCATTAGACCTTGCTGGCACCGAGCCAGGAGGCCTCCAGCAGCTCTTGGTTTTGCAAGTTGAACTCTGCTTTGTATTGTTGCTTGCTGGGGAGTTTTGAAGAGTGAGGGGAGCTATTGCTAACATTTTGTGCATGTGAACTCCCTGGGGGCATCTCCCCGGTATTCTCCAGCAGGAAAGATCCTGATGGGCAGCTCCCAGATGAGTTGGGATATCCACACCTAAAGCACCCGAGAGGAATGCGGACCTGGGAAACAACACATGGTTCTAAAAGGTGAAATGATATTTAATGATAAAAATGTGGGGGCAGGGGCGCCTGGGTGGCTCAGTGGGTTAAGCCGCTGCCTTCGGCTCAGGTCATGATCTCAGAGTCCTGGGATCGAGCCCCACATCGGGCTCTCTGCTCTCTAGGGGAGCCTGCTTCCTCCTCTCTCTCTGCCTGCCTCTCTGCCTGCTTGTGATCTCTCTGTCAAATAAATAAATAAAATCTTTAAAAAAAAAAAAAAAATGTGGGGGCATCTGGGTGGCTCAGTAGTTAAGCTCAGGTCGTAATCCCAGGGCTCTGGGATTGAATCCTGCATCAGGTTCCCTGCTCAGCAGGGAGCCTGCTCCCTCTCCCTCTGCTGCTCCCCCTGCTTGTGTTCCCTCTCTCGTTGTGTCTCTCACTGTATGTCAAATAAATAAATAAAATCTATAACAACAACAAAAAAAGTGTAAGGCAATAACCTGCCTCTCAGACAACGAGGCAAATAAAGGAATGTTGTAGAAAGAATGGGTATCTCTTAGCCAAAATCTCAGAGATTTGCGATTGTGATGTAACAATTCTTTGGCTCTGGCCAAAAGTGTTTCTGTGATGTTGTTTGTGCGGTAGGACTTAAAAGATCCTGCAAGTGCAAAGGCCCCAACCTCAAAACAATGAGGATTTAAAATTAGCTTTAGGGGCGCCTGGGTGGCTCAGTTGGTTAAGCATCAGACTTTGGCTCAGGTCATGATCCTGGGGTCCTGGGATTGAGTCCCACATCAGGCTCACTGCTCGACAGGGAGTCTGCTTCTCCCTCTCCTTCTATCCCTCCCTGCTCGTGCTCTCTCTCGCTTAAATTAAAAAAAAAAAATTAATGTTCCAGTGGAAATTATTCCTTCTTCCGAAACGGTGCAGTGGAATTGGATACTGTTTCTCAACCAATGTGTCTTGCCACCTGTATTTTTAAGGCTATTTACAATGTCCTATCACCGTTTTGCAAAATTCCACCCAGGAAGAAGGAGCAGAGGTTGTAACAATTGTGGAGAGAGAAAGGAGATTGTACAGATTTAAAAGAAAGGCCTATGTAGAAGGTTAGAGACTGGAACTGACGACTGAGAAAAGCAATAAAATTAGCCTTCCTAGCAACTGTTGAAAAATACAATAAACATTCATTTGTAAAAGTTAATGAGTTTATTAAAATGAGTTAATTAAGGCTATCCTAGGTGCTAGGGATATGGTAATTAAAAAACATACGTGCCTTCCAGGAGCTCCCAGCTCCACAGGAAATCAGACAAGCACACGACAAACTCTAATACTATGTGTTGGGCCTCTAAGACAGGGAGGTTAGGGACATGGGTCTAGGGAGGAAGGAGCATCCAGCTGCCTGGAGAAGTCAGGGAAGGCCTAATATCACAGAGCACCTGGAAGAAGATGGCAAAAGTGAGGCAGGATCCACCAGCAATACAGAAGGCAAGGAAAGTAGCTATCTACAGAGGCAGAAGGGCTGTGAGAGCTTTGGGGAGGCTCCCTCCATGGTTCAGAGTGGCTGATTTGTGGGGTGAGTGATGGGGAACGGGACAAAAGAGGCTGTGCAGGGAGTTGGAGTCATGTCAGCCTTGGGTGCAATGTTGAGAAGTTTGTCTTTATGGAAGTGTATATAGGCACTGAGAAAAACCTAGAAGGATACACACCTCTAATATGGTGCCCTAGTAAATGTCAAACTGGACTGCTGTACTGGGGACTAGTAGGCATGACCCCTAAGATCGCAGACACACCAGACAGACTGCCCGGGCTCAGGTCCTGCTCTGAGACTTACAAGCTTCGAGACCTCAGACAAGTTACTTAACCTTTCTGTGCCTCAGTTTTCTCATCTGTAAAATGAAGGTATCATACGTCATACCAGTCTTAACAGGATTGTGTGGAGCGAAGGAACTAGTATGGAGAAAGGGCTTAAAGCCATGCCGGACACGCAGAAAGCATGAAATAGATGCTCGCTATTACATACTGGGGACATGTCGTGTTGTTTCCCTTCCCTGAGAGAGGAGGACATTCTTGTAGTTATTGGGGCTTCTCCTCCTGTTTGTTTGCACAGGAGGAGCTTAGAGATGAAAGAAATGAGGGAATGGTGTGGTGTCTGTTCCTTCTGGATAAACTTTGAGACTCTGAATACAAGCCATGCCTCTTCAGGATCCAGGGACCAGTCACCCCAAGGGATGGGGGAAGAATATTCTCTCTGCTCCATGTTAGCGCACAGGGGCAGCGGGGCCTGTTGTGAGTGGAAGGACCAGAAGACCGTGCTCTCATGGCGGACACCGGTAGCTGAAGCAACTTCCTTAAGAGCTGGAATGCAGCAGAATGTCCATGAGGAGGAAGAACACATGCTGTCCTGTTCCTGAGCCCTTGAGAGACACATCCCAGGCCCCTCAGAAATAATGGAGGGAGCCTTGAGGCACTGGTTGAGATCGACACTCTACGGTTGTAAGATGAGTCTAAGAGCCATTGTAATTTCTGCATTCATGTTAAAGTGATCTAAATTGTTTCCAGAGAACTTTCATATCATAATAAGAAAATATTAGCAGTTGCTGTCTTTGGATGATGTAATTGTGGGTGAATTTCCACTTTTTCTTTGTGCTTATCTATATTCCCCCAGTTTTTATAATAAGGACATAAACAGGAAAAAAGTACTTTAAAAAAAAAGATTCTATTTATGTATTTGAGACAGACAGAGAGAGAGAACACGAGTAGGGGGGAGGGCCGGCGGGAGAGGGAAGATGCAGGCTCCCTGCTGAGCAGGGCGCCTGATGCGGACTCCCTCCCAGGAGCCCTAGATCATGACCAGAGCCACCCAGGTGGCCCAGGGAAAAAAAATTCTTGAGTAAAAGTTTTTGGCTCTCACTGATAGGGCTGCAAATGTCCTGCTGAGCTACACCCACCTCTGAGCAAGGCCACAGGTGGGTTTGCTACGGCCCTTACCCTTCTGCTGGCAGATAATTCCTGTGCGTGAATGGAAAATTAAGCCAATGTAAGAACCCAACAAATGATCTTAGTCATGTCCCCCCAACTCTGCCTACTTGGATTTCCATTGTGATGGTTGGAGAATCTCATGAAATTGAAGATTTCTCATCTAGCTCCCAATCTTCATAAAAGATGGATTCCTTCAGATGTGAATCAAGTCCTGTTCCTTAGTAGCTGATGGTATAGCACAAGGCAGGAAGATGGGTGGATCTGCCTGTACACGCAGGCCAGATACTCTGTGGGCTTAGTAGATGTTTCCTAGTGAAACACAGAAAGCTTCAAGGGACTCCACAAAAGCAACTCAACCTGTGCAACCACGTTCCAAGAGGTGTGGCTCCTCGTGCACAGAAAGCCAACATTCACTCATATGGATGCACTTTGAAACTCCGTTGAGCCATGCATAGGGACTGTGGCCACGCGCCTTACAATCCATTAATTGCCTTACAATCCATTAATTGCGCCTTCCCCCTTGTCGAGCTACCACCTGCAGGGCCCTTTTGAAGACCCTGAACTTCCCCTCAGGTGCATTTATTTCAGCCCTTCATGTAGCAAAGATTGCGTGGATCAAGATCCACACAATCTTTCATAAAATCCCATATGTGATTATGGGACCAAGTGGCCACAGATAGCTTTAATTAATGGAAAATACTTTAGGACAAAAACCTGAACTTGAGTGTTGAGTGGCTGGACTTGAACATTAGACAGCCTGTTTGGAAAAACAAAACAAAACAAAACATTGATTCTTTTTCTAAATGAGTATGTGAAACCTTGAATTGCTTTCACTTTTATGTTCAAACTTCTAGGTTTTTCCAGGATTTTAGTCTTTGAATTACTTTTGGAAGCCACTGGAAATTCTTTTTATTCTACCGAAGTCTTCTTCCTTCCCACAGGCCTTCTAGCTAAAGAAGCTTTTCAGCTTCTACCTTTAGGGATTCTCCCCAGCCTGCTCATGATAACTTTAATTCGCTCGTTCTGAGCCCTGTCACCCCCTAACTCCTGGGCACAGATCTCTTTATGAGAATCAAGGGCACAAGCCCTTGTTACCCTACAACCCTCTTCTATGTGGCAGCCCCTTTTGGAAACTTACCATAGTGTCTCTTGGAAACCCTTTTCCAACCCAAAAATGTAAGCTAAACATATTGCTTTGCCCCACATCAGCAATTTTCATCTCTGGAATTATGTTATGAGTGTTTTGTCATATCAGTTATTATCAGGACTTTGTGTAATGCCTTCCCTTCCTAAGGGCCTGCCTCAGATTCTCAGAAAGAGAATGGCCATTCCTATCATTTTCATTATTCTCACTGGTGTGGGCAGAATAATACCCCCCGAAAAGATGTCCGTGTCTGAGATGGTTAGTTTCATGTGTCAAGTTAGCTAGCCTATAGAACCCACTTATTTAATCAAATACTGATCTAGGTTTTGCTGTAAGGGTATTTTGTAGATCAATCGACTGACTTTATGTAAGGGAGATTAGCCTCCATAATGTTGATGAGCTCCATCCAATCGATCGAAGGCCTTAAAAGTAAAAACTGAAGTTTGCCAGGAAAGAAATTCTATAAAAACAGTTATTCAAATCACGAAGTTCAAGGGGTTGCAAACTCAGATCTGATCCAGAAGACTCAAGCCCTGATGCATAAGGGTTCTGGGACAGAAAGGATACAGCTATCCTCAGCCTCAGAGTCACAGTTCATTCATTTATAAAAGATGTATTAAATGTCTACAGTAATCCAGGGTCAGGACAAAGCCCTGGGCAGTAGTTCCAACTGAGAACAGTCCAGTATAATGCAAGAATCAACTGGAACTTGAGGGAGAATAGTGTTGAGCTTTGGGAACTAGAGACTGGCAAGAAGAGTCAATTAGGCTGAGGTTCAAGGCTGGGCTTCACCTTCAGGAGGCTACCTGGATGGGAGGCTGATGTTGCAGCTGGATTGCTTACAGAAATGTTCTGAGAAACTTGCAATTTCATCCATTCCCTCATCCACAACTCCCAGACCTCTGTACTGCAGATTTAGATCCCCAACTCCTATCTACTGATGCAAAGAACACTCTGAACAGGCTCGCTTTTTTTTTTTTTTAAGATTTTTATTTATTTGACAGACAGATCACAAGTAGGCAGAGAGGCAGGCAGAGAGAGAGAGGAGGAGGAGGCAGGCTCCCTGCCAAGCAGAGAGCCGATGTGAGGCTCGATCCCAGGACCCTGGGATCATGACCTGAGCCGAAGGCAGAGGCTTTAACCACTGAGCCACCCAGGCGCCCCAACAGGCTCGCTTTTGAAAGCTTGAGACCTATTCTAGAAATCTGTTGTTGAGTAACAAACCGCCCCACATTTGTGGTTTAAAATAACCATTTTATCATGTTTGTAGATTATGTGGGCCAGGTATTCAGACAAGACACAATGCTCTAGCATGCATGGGACCTTAGTGGGAGGATTTAAATGATTGACAGTGACTCATATGGCTGAGGGCTAGAATCATTCACTTACATGTCTTGTGTCAACCCTGGGAAGACTCAAAGGCTGGGCTTAGCTGGAATTGTCAACTGGAACCTCTCCATGTCCCTTGGGCTTATCACAGCATGAGGGCTGAGTTCCAAAAGTGAGTATTCTGTAGAGCAAGGATTCTAATAAGCCAGAAGCTGCTTGCCTTTGCTGACCTCACTACCAAGGTCAAGTGGTTTCACTTCTACCTCATTCTGTTGGCCACAAGTGAGTCAAGGAAGTCAGCCCAGATTCAAGGGGAGGAGAATTAGACTCTACTTCTCTTAATGGGGTAGTGACACATTACATTGGAGAAAAGCACACAGGCCCTCAAGCTAATACAGGACATCTACAAAAAAACCCACAACTAACTTTATACTTAACGGTGAAAGAATATTTCCCCTGCAAGAACAGGAATAAGACAAGAATCTCCCCTCTGGCCACTTCTATTCAATATAGTACTGGAAGTTGACAATTAATCAATGAAATGAAATAAAACAAGTCCAGTTTGGAAAGAAAGAAGTAAAACTAACTCTATTTGTAGATGAAATGATCTTGAATATAAAAAATCCTAAAGATGATGAGCACCAGGTGTTAAACACAACTGATGATTTATTGAACGCTACATCTGAAACTAATGACATACTTTATGTTGGCTAATTGAATTTAAACTAAAAAAATTAGAAAACAAAATGAACTACTTGACACTAACAGGGTGTTTGAAGAACAAAAAAAGTTTTAAAAAAGTCCTAAGGAATCCATTAAAAACTATAGGGGGCACCTGGGTGGTACAGTCAGTTAAGCATCCAACCTAAGGATTTTGCCTTAAATTGTGATCTTAGGGTCCTGAGACTAAGCCCCATGCTGGGCTCCACACTTAGCTCAGAATCTGCTTAAGACTCTCTCTCCCTCTTGGGGCACCTGGGTGGCTCAGTGGGTTAAAGACTCTGCCTTCAGCTCAGGTCATGATCCCAGGGTGCTGGGATCAAGCCCCGTATCAGGCTCTCTGCTCAGGGGGGAGCCTGCTTCCTCCTCTCTCTCTCTCTCTCTCTGCCTGCCTCTCCGCCTACTTGTGATCTCTCTCTCTCTCTCTGTTAAATAAATAAAAAAAAAACTTAAAAAAATTTAAAAAAAAAAGACTCTCTCTCCCTCTCCCACTGTCATCCTCCACTCCCACACTCTCTCTAAAATAAATTAATTAATTAAAAAAAAACTCTTAGAACTAATGAGAGTTCAACAAGTTTGCAGGTTACAAAATCAATACATACAAAAATCAATTGTATTTCTATATACTTGTAATGAACAATCTGAAAACAAAATTGAGAAAATAAAATACTTAGAGATAGATTTAACAAAAGAAAGGTGAAACTTATACTCTGAAAATTACAAAACATCATTGAAAGAAATTAAAGACCTAAGTAAATGGAAACAAATCTTATGTTCATGGGTCGGAAGACTGAATATTTTTAAAATGGCAGTATGTCCCAAATTGATGTACAGATCCTGTGTAATCTCTTTAAAATTTCAGCTGACTTCTTTGTAGAAATTGACAAGCTGATGCTAAAACATATATGGAATTGGAAGGACCTAAAATAGCCAAAACAATCTCGAAAAGGAAGAACAAAGTTGGAAGACTTGTGTTTCCCACTTGAAAAACTTACTATAAAGCTACCCAAATCAAGACAGTGTGGAATGGCATGAGGATAAACTTTCACTGGAGAGTCTAGAAATAAACCCATATATTTTTGATGAGTTGGCTTTTGACAGGGGTGTCCAGACAGTGCAATGATGGAAAAATATAATAATTTTTTCAACAAATGATACTAGGAAAACTGGATATCTAATTGTAAAAGAATAAAGTTGGATCCTTACCTCACAACTTATATAAAAATGGATCAAAACCTAAGTGTCAGAGCGAAAACTATAATACTCTTACAAGCAAACATAGGCATAAATCTTCATGGCCTTGGATTAGGCAATAGTTTCTTAAATACAACCTCAAAAGAATAAACAGTAAAAGAAAAAATAAATTAGTCTTCATCAAAATTAAAGATTGTTATGTTGCAAAGGACACCATTAAGAAAGTGAAAAAAGGCTGTGACTGAATGGGAGAAAATATTTGCAAATATATATTTGATAAAGGATCAGTATCTAGAATATATAAAGAACACTTACAAGTCAATAATAATAGATAGCCAATTAAAAATGGGCAGGGGGGCTGTTGGGTGTCTCAGTCACCTAAGTGTCCAACTCTTGATTTTGGCTCAGGTCATGATATCAGGGTTGTGAGATGGAGCCCCACATCCAGCTCTCCATGGGGCTCCATGCTCAGTGCAGAGTCTGCTTGAGATTCTCTCTCCCTCTTTCCCTCCCTCCACTTGTGTGCATGCCCTCTCTCTGTGTGTTTCTTAAATAAAAAAATAAAATCTTTTTTAAAAAATGGGCAAAGAAACTGAATAGAAATTTCTTCAAAGAAGATTTACAAATAACCAATATGAATGTTCAGTATCATTAGTCATCAGAGAAATACAATGGAAACCACAATAAGATACTACTTTGCACCCAGTAGGATGGCTATAATAGAAAAAAACAGATAATAAAATGTGTTGATGAGGATGTGAAAAAACTTGAACACTTAATACAGTGCTGATGGACATGCAAAAAGTACATCTGCTTTGGAAGACAGTCTGGCATTTCCTCAAAAGGTTAAAATATAGAATAACCATATGGCTCAACAATTCCACTCTTCTGTATATACCCAAGAAAATGAAAAAGTTGTTTACACAAAAACTTGTACGAGAATGTACACAGAAGCATTATTCATAATAGCAAAAATATGAAAACAACTAAAATGTCCAGTAGCTGAGGAATGAATGAATAAAATGTAGTATTTTCATGTGCGATATTATTTGGCCATAAAAAGAGATGAAGGTCTGATACTTGCCACAACATGGATGAACCTTAAGAATATCATGCAGAGTGAAAGAAGCCAGTCATTAAAAAACACATACTGTGATTCCACTTATATGAAATGTCCAGTGTAGGCAAACCTATAGAGACAAAAATTAGATTAGTGGTTGTTTAGGGCTGGGTGGTAGGAAGAAATTATTTCTGGATAAGTGGGGATTTGGGGGGAGGGAATGATAAATGTTCCAAAATTTAATGTAGTGTTGTTGTACAATTCTGAATGTATTAAAACTACTCTATGCTTTAATTCTTTTTTTTTTTTTAAGAGAAAGAGAGAGAGTAGGGGCAAGGGCAAAGAGGGAGAGAGAGAGAGAGAGAGAGAGAGAGAGAGAGAGAATCTTAAGCAGGCTCCATACCCAGTGTGGAGCCCAATGTAGAGCTCAATCTCACAATTCTGAGATCATGATCTGAGCCAAAATCAAGAGTTAGATGCTTAACCCACTAAGTCACCCAGGCACCCCAGTATTGCCGTATACCTTAAATAGGTGGATTATATGGTACTGAATTGCATCTCAATAAAATGGGAGCTATTATGGCAGCTCTGTTTAGAAAATAAAGTCAACACAGGGCCTGAGCAAAGCTGAGCTGGTGAAAGGTGTTTGACCACATCTACATGGCATGGAAGTTTGGAGAAGGACTGACAAACTACAATCAACTTGGCTTTCCAAAATCTGGCCTTTTGGGTCATTCCAGAGTGCCTCCAGATGACCATAGTAGGCCCAGGAGTAGTTCATGCCCAACAAACCAAATGCATATCAGAGGAGGGCATTTCAGTGGAAGACTGGGAATGGTCCTTGTCTTAGCCACAGCATGGATTCTCATGCCTGGTCTTAGAAATTAACTTGGTTAGCTCTATTTGCTCTTTCTACTATTCCTCTTCACTCTCTTTAATCTCTATTCTTTTTTAAAAAAAGATTTTATTTATTTATTTGACAGAGAGAGAGAGATCACAAGCAAGCAAAGAGGCAGGCAGAGAGAGAGGGGGAAGCAGGCTCCCCGCTGAGCAGAGAACCCAATGCGGGGCTCGATCCCAGGACCCTGAGATCATGACCTGAGCCGAAGGCAGAGGCTTAACCCACTGAGCCACCCAGGCGCCCCCCCCCCCTTTTTTAAGGAGGGGAGAACTAAGTCCTGCAGAATTCAACTGATCTATTTGCAGGGGTCCTAATGACTAAAGTCCTCTTTGAAACTTAGTTCTCTCCCTAGAGGACCCCACTCACCCCCTACCCTTTCTATCCCCCACCCTCACATATTTTTATAGTCTTTGAGCATCTGGAAAATGTCTGCTGCTCCAACACCATGCCTTTAGCCCTGGGAGCACCTGAAGGCCTCAGCAGAAAAAGTGCTGAGGCTAGGACCAAGCATTTAAGCCTGTCATATGCTATCCTAAGCTAGTGTCTTATCTGGGAACTACAAATTCTGCCACCTATTGAGATCATCTCTACCTCTGTCCTCCTAGCTTCATGTGCTTCCAGGGACCTCTCAACCTTCAGGGGTTCACCTTAGCCAATTCTCTGGTGTCCAGATTTACTTGTTACCTACCTACCCCTCTCAAACATTCACTTCGTGGTCATTTGTTGACTCTTCTGATGGAGGCCAACAGACTATACTCATCTGACCCCCTTAGGCTCTACAATTTGGTCCCAAAGGTAGTTGACATAGCCCTAGAACTTTTGGTTCTAGGCTAAGCTGGTTATCACTTTAGGTGTCTACAGTGTTGTGTCTGGTGGGGCCTGCTCCTTTAAAACCTACCCCTACTTGATGGGTATGACAGTTAAACATAAACTTTTCTAAAAGCCTGGTGTCCACAGTATTTCCAATTGCTTGACCTTAGTCCATAGCTACACTTCATCACATCTTTGCCTTCTCTGTGACTGACCCATCTTGGCTCATTCATTTCTCTATATCTATGTCTCCTTTCTCTAGTCTCATGGCTAGTGCTTGGCTTTCTGCTTATCACCTTCTGGCTCAACAGGTCTTACTGACTGAAGAGATAACCTTCTCCTTGGCCCATGGCCATTTCCCTGCTAACAGCCCCCATGTACAGGCCAAGTGAGCCCAGGTCCTATCTTTTCCTGGCCTCTGAACACGGGATACTCTTTTTCCTGGAGGGTCAGATGGCCCATTAACTCTTGACCTATAGACCCTGGCACATCTTCACTTCAAAGCTACCCTGTGAGGGGATACTGAGAATTTGAAGGAACAAGTGGAAGATAGCTGGGAGAACAATATCTTTCATAGCTCTGCAAGAATGCATATTTAGCAGGACAATTTAAGAACATACTGGCAGAATGAACTACCTTAGGGCCATAAAGAGTCCTCTCTTCTTCATAAGGTGGCTGTAATAACCAAAAATGCTGGTCCTGCTCTAATAGAGACAGCCGAGAGGTGGACACCCCTTCCATAATGGGGCTAACATGGTGGAGGTTAGGAGAGATGAGCTTGGTTTTTTGTTTTTTTTTTTAATGAAACTGACACAACAAAAATAAACCAATGACATAGGAGAAGGAGTCCTTGAAGGAGAGCCAAAAGCAAGACACAGAGCTCAAAAAAGGTCGAATGCATGGCGCATTAGGAAACTGCATGTACGATGAAATTGCTTAGGTCCCAAAGAGGGCACCTTGGTGGAGGCTGGTAGTGGATGAGCTCCCACATGTATCTGCCTACCAGTTCCTAGGCTGAGGCTTTGCTTTGCTTGGCTGAAGATGCACTTGGTTCTCTCTAGCCATGGCTCTCTGAATCCCATACTTTCTATATCATTGCTTATGAGCTATCCAATCAGACATGGAGGCTCCAAGTTATTCTCCATCTCAGGAGATATGAGCAAGCTTCAAAGCAATCCACAACCTTCTATTCACACACACACACACACACACACACAAAACACACACTCACACCTTCCACTAATCTGACCACCTGTCAGGCTGACCACCAAGTGTAGAAAGAGTGTTGTGATGCTGTGGCACTACTCTCAGAGTAAATGGGCTCAACACTTTCTCACAGCAGACTCTCAAACACTGTCATTCACACCTCCACTCTGGATTCATTTGTACTGAACTGTGGTAGCTTTAAGTCTGCTTCCCAGACCATTTCCCTTCCCCCATGTGAATTCATACTGCGTGTTTCAAGGGGGGCTAGCCCTTCACCAACTCCCACCATAGAACCGGGCAGATGAACCACGTCTGGATAATTCTATCACACCATCCCCTGGTCATTATGATTGGTTCAGGAATGAGCATGTGACCCAAGCCAGCCCAACAAGCAGAAGACTTGGGACCTGTACTGGTCAGGAAAGAGATGCTTTCTTTTCTATTCCCAGCTAATGGACTAAAGCAGCACAGTATTGCCTCTAGCTGGTCTTTGCCTCCACAAAGAAAAGAGTATGGCCGTGATGGAAACCAACACTAAGGAAGGCAAAAGCAATAGATAAAGTAAGAGATCAAGTCTTGAGGACATGCTTAAGTCCTTAAATGAATCATGCCTCAAGAGAGATTGCCTCTGTGCTCTTTGGTTATACAAGCTGATGGTATCATTTTCCACCATAGTTAGTTTCACTGGTTTGACCACTGCCCCTGAAAAGTCCACACTACTGTATACTCTTCCTCTGATGATAAATTCTGCATCCAGTTCTCTTCATCCTTCACTCCTAGCTGCTCCTGCAGCAGGTCAGGATTTGGAGGGTGGGTCAGCTAGGGATAAGAAACACTTAATACTTAAATATTTAAAGGGTTTATTTACAAAGGAACTAATTTCCTAAATGTGGGTAGAATAGGAGACCCACATGAGAAACTAGACAGGAACCCAAAGCATGCAGCCTAAAGGGATGAGAGGAGGAAAAGTCTGACTGTAACCTGAAAGAGAGTCATGTAGATGAAGGTGCCTTGAGAGAACCAGTGACCTTTTGTCAAAGGACACAGCCAGCCCAAGGCTACATCACAGAGAATGAGGGGAAAAATACTCTGACCTTCTTCTCCTTCCTGTTTCTGTTTTTTTTGATGGTATTACCTATTGACTCTACTCAACCCAGAAGAGGGAAGAAAGAGGCTAAATTATGCAGGTCAGCCTCCCGGAGTAGACAGCAGGGCAGAGGGATGTGGAGAGTAGATTTCTGGGGCCAAACAGAGGATACACAGCACACAGGAATTATTCTCCACATCAAAGGGCCCCCAAGTGACCTAATGAGCAATTCATGGCTATGAATGGTAAGCCAAATTTACACAAGAGGAGGACATATCAATGGAGAAACGGGAATGACCTAACCATGGCCAAAGCATGGGTTCTTTTTTTTTTATTATTTTTTTATTAACATATAATGTATTATTAGTCCCAGGGGTACAGGTCTGGGAATTGCCAGGTTTACACACTTCACAGCACTCACCATAGCACATACCCTCCCCAATGTCCATAACCCAACCCCCTCTCCCTATCCCTTTCCCCCAGCATCCCTCAGTTTGTTTTGTGAGATTAAAAGTCTCTTGTGGTTTGTCTCCCTCCCGATCCCATCTTTTTTCATTTTTTTCTTCCCTATCCCCAAACCCCCATGTTGCCTCTCAAATTCTTCATATCAGGGAGATCATATGATAATTGTCTTTCTCTGATTGACTTATTTCACTCAGCATAATACCCTCTAGTTCTATCCATGTCGTTGCAAAAGGCAAGATTTCATTTCTGTTGATGGCTGCATAGTATTCCATTGTATATAAATACCGCATCTTCTTCATCCATTCATCTGTTGATGGACATCTAGGTTCTTCCCATAGTTTGGCTATTGTGTACATTGCTGCTATAAACATTCAGGTGCACGTGCCCCTTCAGATCAGTACATTTGTATCTTTAGGGTAAATACCCAGTAGCAAACCATGGATTCTTGAGCCCATTCTTGACATCTGAATTGATCGACTCAGCTTGGTCTACCTACCATTTATCTTCTCAATCTTCCTTTGGCTGCCACAACCCCACTCTGCACCCACATATCCTTCTCCCTTTCCACAGATAAGCGCTACTGAATCAGTATATACATTACAAGCTGCGCTTGCAGTTCCCTAAAGCCAGTTACAATACCTAGTAGACTAGAAGGGGCAGTTTGAGAGCACTCCTGGGGGCTCAGAGCCCCATCAATCATGCCCCTACCTGTATGACAGTCTTTTACTAGGAGAATCTACTATACTAGGCCCTAGAGTGAGTTGGGGGAGGTTGTTATCTAGAGGACAGCCCAATGCAGAACAACTTTGGAGGGAAATACTTCCTCCATAGCATCCCACTGAGTTGGCCAAGGTCTTGTTGGGTTCTTCTCCCAGTTCATGTTTTTCCTCTGTCCGATTCCACTCCCTCCACTTCTATTCATAGGTGTTGATTCCCAATAAACATCTTTGTCTCAGTATTTGTTCTAAACAAACCAGTCTGAGACAACAGCAGTTAGAGAAGTTTCCATAAGCTCCTAACAGCAGACCTACATACTTACTGCCATCTGTGCACTGTACTTTTTCTCCTGTTACGATGGGTCACCTGAACATGTGATTACTATGGATAATCTTCTTCATGTGTGTACTAAGTTCTGTCCCAACTCACCTGTTACTTACCTAGCTTGCCCTCCAGTGATTGTTCTTCTCTATAAATTTTTTCCCTTTCTACAGGATCTTTTCCATCAGCATGTAAACCTACTGCTACTTCACCCATTTAAAAACAAACCAGTGCCTCCTTGATTCTACTACCTCCTCCAAATATGGCCTCATTTCTCTTCCTCTTTTTACAAGAAAATTATTTAAGTGAGTTACCCTAATTTCTCACCTCCCATTCCTTCTTGAACCCCATCACTCCACTGAAGTTTCTCTGATGTTGTTCTCTCATAACCTCCACATGGTTAAGTCTAACGAAAAATTCTCAGTCTTACAACTTATCAGCAATGTTAAACACAATTTCTTTTCTTCAGGATCATACTTGTCTGGTTTTCCTGTCTGGGCACTTCTCAGTCTTCTATTCTGGTTCCTCCACATCTTCCTCCCTTTTTGGCATGGCTTCAGAAGTCTTCTCTTTTCTTTTCTATCCACTCTCATTCTTTAGATAACTTCATCCAGTCTTGAATCTTTAAAAATGAGATCTATATGCTCAAAGCTCACAGTGTTTTCCCTCTGGCCCTGACTTCCCCTGAATCCTCGGAGTTGAATATCAAACTACCAGCTTACTGTTTCCACGCTTCCTGGTCTGACATTAATTGGGTGTACTGTAATACAATTCAATTCTGATGCTAACCACCGGTGTCTCCAGACCACCACACTACTGACTGACTGGCTACAAATTTGGGGATTCCTATGATTCCCCCTAGGTTCAATAATTCACTAGAATGGCTCGCAGAACCCACTGAAAGTGCTACGCTTACAATTAGTTTTATTCTAAAGGATACATATAGGGTACAGCCTTGGGGACAGTGCGGAGTTTCTATGTCCTCTCCTTATGCAGTCAGGGCGCATCGCCCTCCAGGCCCATCAATTTGTTCACCAGCCAGGAAACTCCTCCAAGTCTCAGTGTCCAGAGTTTTCATTAGGGATTTATTACGTAAGCATGGTTGATTAAATCACACTGGCTGGTAGACTAAAATCAATCTCCAACCCACCTCCCCTTTCCTGAGGTCAGGCTGGCCCAGAGTCCCAACCCTCTAGTCACGAGGTTGGATTTTCTGGTGACCAGCCCCCATCCTGAAGTTACCTAGGGGCCCACCAGGAGTCACCTCATTAGCATAACAAGACATTCCTACCACTCCAGGACTTCCTCAGAAGTTTTGAAGCTCTGTGCCAGGACAAAAACTAGATATATCTTTATTATATCACACTACCCAACAGCTCTACTTGGAGACATCTCAAGCTTAAACATCTCAAACGGACTTCCTGATATCTCAACCCAAACCTGCTCCTCTAGACTCTTCATTTTAGTAAGCAGTTATAATCTCATTCTTTCCAAATACTCAGGTCAATAACTTTAAAGTCATTCTTGACTCCTGTTTCTCTCACATATCATAACCAATCTGTTGGCAAATCTTGTTGTCCCCATCTTCAGTTTTATGGAGAATCTAACTACTTCCACTATCTCTACTGAGGCTACCCTTGTCATTTCTCACCTTACTTCTCATAGTAGGTTTTTTTCCTGGTATTCCGCTTTAGCCCTTGCCTCTTTTCAACCTTCTTGCCCTCCTGCTGTTCGCAGGTGATTAAGAAAGGAGGAAACAGCAAGCGACCAGTTCTCACACATGGATGTTGGAGGGAGAAAGTGGAAAGGCAAAAAGACACTCACTCTGTATTACAGAAAATAGAATGTGTACAGAAAGCAGTCCAAGATTATGGAAAATGGAAAGGAATCCAAATATCATGATAGCAATGAAAAGAAGGAGGATGGGGGAGAGATAATAGTTCCTCTTTGTGAGATTCATTTTTTATAGCTTTATTGAGATGTACTTTACAACTTACATTTCATACATATCATTCACTCAGATAAAGTATACAATTCAATGGGTTTTAATATATTCACAAAAGTGTGCAAAGATGCGTAATATATTATGCATCACCACAATCTAATATTAAATCTTTTGCATGAACCCAAAAAGAAACTCCATACGCCTTAGCTATCACTCCTCATTCCCACTCTCCCTTACCACAATCCCAGGTTAATATACTTTCTGTCTCTATAATTTACCTTACCTTACCTATTCCGGACACTTCACATAAATTGAATCATATATGTGATTTTTGTTGCTGGCTTCTTTGACTTAGCATATGCTTTCAAGTTTCATCCTGTTGTAGAATGTATCATTACTTGTCTTTTTATGCCATTGTGTAGATAAACTGCATTTTGTTTATCTATCAGTTGATGGGACATTTGATTTGTTCTTACTTTTTGGCAATTATGAATAATGCTGCTATGAACATTCATTTACAAGTTTTGTGTGAACCTGTTTTCAATTCTCTTGGCTATATAAGGTATGTATATTTAGGAGTGAAACATCTGGATTACAGGATAATTCCATGCTTAGCTTATTAAGGAATCACCCAGTTGTTTTCCACAGCAGTTTCACCATTTTACATTCTCACCAGCAATATATGAAGTTTCTGAGTTCTCCACATTCACCCCAACATTTGTTATTTTTTGTTTGTTTGTTTATTATAGCCTTCCTGGTGAGTATGAAGTTGTATCTCTTTGTGGTTTTGATTGGTATTTTCCTTTTAACCAAAGATCTTAAGTATGTTCTCATCTATTTATTGGCCATTTGTATATTTTCTTTGGAGAAATGTCTATTCAAATCCTTTGCATATTTTAAAGTTGGTTACTTGTCTTTTTTTCTTTTTTTTTTAAGATTTTATTTATTTATTTGACAACGAGAGAGAGAGAGATCACAAGTAGGCAGGGAGGCAGGCAGAGAGGTGGGGAAGCAGGCTCCCCGCAGAGCAGAAAGCCCCATGTGGGGCTCGATCCCAGGACCCTGAGATCATGACCCGAGCCGAAGGCAGAGGCTTAACCCACTGAGCCACCCAGGCGCCCCTTGTCTTTTTTCTTGAGGAATTGTAGTGTTCTTTATATATTCTAGATATTGAATCCTTATCTGATATAAGATTTGCAAATATTTTCTTCCATTTTGTCAGCTGTCTTTTCACTTTCTTGATAGTGTCTTTTTAATTTGGATGAAGTTTAATTTATCTATTTTTTCTTTGATTTTTGTATTTTTGGTGTCATACCTAAGAAACTATTGTATAATCCAAGGTCACACAGATTTACACCTGTTTCCTTCTACGAGTTTGATAGTTTTAGTTCTTACATTAAGGTCTTTGATCTATTTTGAATTAAACATTTTTAAATTGTGGTAAAATACACATAATGTGAAATTTACCATCTTACTCCTTAAGTGTACAGTTTAATAATGTTAAGTATACTCACATTGTTGTGTAATCAATCTTCAGAACTTTTTCTTCTTGCAAAACTGAAACTCTATACCCATTAAACAATAGTTCTTCATTTTCCTCTTCCTCTAGCCCCTGAATTGCCATTCTATTTTCTGTCTCTATAAATTTGACTACTCTAGACACCTGCTTAATTGGAATCATATAGTATTTATACTTTTGTAACTGATTTTCACCCATGTTGTCACTTATGTCAAGAGAACCTTCCTTTTTGGGGTGTCTGGGTGGCTTAGTTTTTAAGCGTCTGCCTTTGGCTCAGGTCATGATCCTGGGGTCCTGGGATCAAATCCCATGCTGGGCTCCCTGCTCGGCTGGGAGCATGCTTCTCCCTCTCCTATGCCCCCTGCTCGTGTTCCCTCTCTTGCTGTGTCTCTCTCAGTCAAATAAATAAATAAAATCTTAAAAAAAAAAAAAAAAGAACCTTCCTTTTTAAGGCTGAGTAATATTCCATCATCTGTCTGTACCACATTTTATTCATCTATTTATTTGTTTATGGACACTTAGGTTGCTTCCACCTTTCTGCTATTGCATGAGTAAAATTGCTATAAGCATGGGTGTACAAATATCTCTTGAAGTCCCTGATTCCAATTCTTTTCAATATAACCGAGAAGTGAAATTGTTGGATCATAAGATATTTCTATATTTTTAATTTTTTTGAGGAACTACTATACTGTTTTCCATAGTGGCCACACCATTTTGCATTCCCACCAATTGTGCAAAAGTGTTCTAATTGCCCTATATCCTCACCAACACTTATTCTATATTGTTGTTTTTTATAATAGCCATCTTAAAGGGTATGAGGGGGTACATCACTGTGGTTTCAATTTGCATTTGCCAAATGATTAGGAACATTGAGCATCTTTCGTATGCTTGTTGGCCAGTTTTATGTCATCTTTGGAGAAATGTCTATTTAAGTCTCTTGTGCCTTAAAAAAAAAAAAAAAATTGGTTTTAAACACAGGGCTTGTAGTCACCATCCTGAGGTCAAGACCCGAGCTGAGATCAAGAGTTGGATGCCTGGGGCGCCTGGGTGGCTCAGTTGGTTGGGCATCTGTCTTTGGCTTGGGTCATGATCTCGGGGTCTTGGGATTGAGCCCTACGTCGGGCTCCCTGCTCATTGCGGAGCCTGTTTCTCCCTTCACTCTGCCTGAAGCTCTCCCTGCTTGTTCTCTCTCTGTCAAATAAATAAATAAAATCTTAAAAAAGGAGAAAAAAGTTGTATGCTAAACCAACTGAACTATCCAGGCACCCCTCCCTTTTTTAAAAAAGAGATTTTATTTAATTACTTAATTTATTTATTTTTATAAAGATTTTATTTATTTACTTGACAGAGAAAGACACAGCAAGAGGGGAACACAAGCAGGAGGGAGAAGCAGGCCTCCAACCAAGCAGGGAGCCCGATGCAGAGCTCAATCACAGGATCCTGGGATCATGACCTGAGCCGAAGTCAGACGCTTAACAACTGAGCCACCAGGCACCCCAACCCCTCCATTTTTTAATTAGGTTGTTTTTTTGTTGTTGAGTTGTAGAAGTTCTTTATATATCTGGATATTAACCCTTTATCACTAATAAACAGTAATGTGATGAGATTTCTTACACAACATTCTGTTTTTTTCTGGTTACTTTTTGTTTTTTTGCTCAGGTTCCTATGTACCCAAATCATCTTCTTTTCACTCTCCAATAGAACTATATAGGCCCTCTCCATTATTTCCCCCCTGGTCAAATGTACCAGGTTATCTATCACTTCTCTTCATTTACCTCTTCCTTTTTTCATTTCTTCTTCTTCTCCCTATTCCTCCTGTTTTTCCTCTTCTCCTTCTTCTCCTCTCCCCTTCCTCCTCCTTTTCTTCCTCCTCCTCCTCTTCCTCCGTTTTACTTAAATCCATTTTCGATATTTCTTTTTCCTTCTGTGGGTGGTTTCATTCTTTGACCTGGGTACTCAGTCAGTCCTTTAAATTTAGGTACTCAGGCCCTTCAGAACTGGGAATTTCACTAGATTTAAAAAAAACCTTTTCCTTCTCTCCATTTCCACAATTCTCGATAGTATTCTTGTTAGTAAAGTAGACTTTCTGCATTGGCCTATTGCTTTTCTTATATTTTTTGTCTGTTTTCTCAACTTCTGTCTTTTTTCTATATTTTCTGGGAGATTTCTAGACTTACTCTCCTAAATGTTTTATTGAATTTTCAAGTTAAGATAGCCATAATTTGAGTTCCTGAGTTCTTTCTTGGCTTTTCTCCTTTTCTTTTTTTCTTCTCTTTTCTCATATTGTTCTGTTCTCATTCCCATAGATCCATCTCATGTCTCTGAAGATATTAATAATAGTTTTTGTTTTCGTCTTCTTCTAACAGAAAGGTGTTTAATTATCTTTCCAATTTCATTCGGATTTCCACCTTTTCTTGGGTCACTCTGTCATTTGTATTCTACCTAGAAATTATACATGTCACATAAATCTTCGAATATGCTGCCACATGATTCATAATTCTATGAAGAAAACATTTAAAAAACTCTTCTATATCCATAATTATCTCTTTCTTATTCTTTTCCATTTTTGCTTTCTCTTTTTTCTTGGTCAGTTTTCAACTTTATTAATTTCAATTTTTACTGTTCTTTTCAGTTTCTCTTCACAGTTCCCCCCCCCCCTTTTTTTTTCTAATTTGGTAAAATAAGCTTAACTCCTTATGCACTTAATCAAAAGACTTCTTTTAGGATGGAGGAGGTGCTGAGAGGGCTAAGGACGGACTAAGTAGAAGTTGGTGGGTAGTTTGGCAGCTGTGGTAAGAGATGCCCACAGATGCTTACTGAGATGAGAGAAAAGGGAAAAGAAGACTTTGAGACTTTGACATATACATTGGGTTGAGGCCTTTTAGGAACTTTTGGTAGAGGGAAGCCTACAAAGAGGGCAATCTGGGAGTCAGAAACAAGTAATGCCAATGTAAAATTTAATATAAAGGGAAAAAAAGAACATTCCACTCTCACACACAGCTAGTGTTATTACCATTCTCTAATAATTTAAGAATAATACTGAGAATCATTTCATAGAAAATGTCCAAATATTTTCCCCAAAGTGTTTTCAAGCTTAAGAAAAGACCATTGAAATTATTTAGACTCTGAATTCCATTCTGTGTTCTTATTATTCATAGTATTCTTATGATCTTAAGGTGTTTTTGTTTTAGTTTTACGGAGCTGGGGGTATGTTTTTAAATGAAAAATTCTAATATTTTCCTCAAATATTGGTTTTGTTTTGTTCCTCAGAAGCTTAGAGAAATTGGAGCCTTCAAGTTAGAACCTGATTTTCCCCAACATCTGATTAGGAAAACTTCCAAATATATAGAAAATTTGAAATAAATGTACAGTGAAAACCCATGCACCCTTAGCGTAGATTCTATAGTCAGGATTTAATTTTTATTAGCTGGAATTAGTGTTTGCCTGCCTCTCAGTGATGTTGAGTAGGGTGATAGTTCTACCATAATTACATAGGAAAGGTTCTGTTCCTACTGGTAAGTCTGGTGCTTCGTAAGATTTCTGTACTATGGCCAACTCCATGAGTGCTTTAAACATGCCAACACAGGTCAGTTGTTAACTGGGTGGAGGAGCTTAGAGTTCTTCCCAACTTAAAGAAACAAAATTTCAAACTCAAAAAAGTTCTCCAGGTTGCTGCCTAAATACACCTACAGCTTTTGGCTCTTATAAGCAGGTGTCGTCCAGAGGCATAAATCTAGGACTTGCTGGTTGTGCAACAAGGGAGAAACTGCCAGTGCGCTGAGCTAGAAGGTGATGGGAACGGTAATGGAGAGGAAGGGGTAACTGGGATTCATAACCTTCCAAACCAATTTTCCTAAAAGTTATATTTTACGATTAGTGGCAATTGTCCCCGTGGATGGTACAGTGCTCTTCTCCCACGTGCTCTCTCCTCCAAATTTATACAACCTTCTCCCTGACTTTTGGAAATGACTAAAGCTTTAAAAGAGGAAAGGGAACACAGGTCTTTGAAATCTAAGGAAGACGGTGGCAATCATCCCTCTAGGCTGGCTCCGACTCTGTACACGATATCCCAAGCTATGTATTTCAACTCATAATAATTGCTTCATTTTGGCGAAGTATCCTATAGCCTTGGCTTTTTTTTCTCTTCCTGGAAGGTCTTCAGTTAAGAACAGGCTCCAAAGCAAAGCGAGGTGTGCTCATCTGTGAGCTACCTATCACAGGGGAAAAAAGGCATCCTGGCTGACTAAAACCCAAGGCAATACATATATCATCTTTATCTTGTAAGAACGGAAAGAAATTTCTCAATTCTGAAGCCCTTTCAGACAGCCCTGAATGTACAGTTTGGAACAGGAGAGGAATACTTGGGCAAATATAAAAGGAACACTTTTAGAATGGGGATGGAATTTTTAAATTATAAAACTCCTTTTTGCCTTTCTAAGTGCATGATCTTAACTCCAGATCAAGAATCAGTATACAAGGGCGCCTGGGTGGCTCAGTGGGTTAAAGCCTCTGCCTTCGGCTCAGGTCATGATCCCAGGGTCCTGGGATCGAGCCCCCCATCAGGCTCTCTGCTTGGCAGGGAGCCTGCTTCCTCGCCTCTCTGCCTACTTGTGATCTCTGTCAAATAAATAAATAAAATCTTTAAAAAAAAAAAAGAGTCAGTATACAGTTTCTGTAAGGAGCCAAACTATAGATTGATTAGTCTTTGTGGGCCATACAGTCTATCTTACAAGTATTCAACTCTGCATGGCAGTGCAAAAGCAGCCACAAACAATACATGAACAAACGAAGGTGGCTTTATTCCAATTAAACTTTATTTATGGGCACCCATATAAAGACATTATTCACAAAACAAAGTCTTCCTATTTACACGGTACAACCAAACCATAGCATGAGTTAAAAATTTACGGGCCCACAACTCCGTTTACGACAAATTTCCCTCAGTCTAACTCTTAATATTTAGATAGTTTATTCAATTTGTGAAACCACAGAATTAGAAAGTCATATTGAGCCTATATTTATTGTCACGATAATTTAAGAAGAAACATGTGAAGTAAACGCTAAGAACATAGGCTTTAGAGTAAGATGTAAATTCAAATTCAGGTTCTGCAGTCTTCTTAGGTGTATGATAGAGAAAATGGAGAAACAGAACATTTTACATGTTTCTTCCTTTGTAAAAGAAGCAAATGGTTTGTTTGGACGATTAAAAGATCTAATACCTATCAAACCCCTAACACTGTGTTAAGAAAGGCACACGGTACAGGCTCAGGTAACATAGATGTTACCTGGTTTTCACTGTTGGGTGAAGTCACTGCTAAGTAATTTTTATTTTTATCTGTGTGGAAAGACTATCAGTAGTCCATTTCACTGATTATGAATCACACTGTAGTTAGGAAAATCACCCTAATGTAATGTCATTAATTTGGAAGCCCTGTGATTAATTCGGTATAATAGATGAATTACACAGCAGGATCCTCCAGTATCAGTTGGCCCTCGGTGTATGTTTTATATTGGACTTGCCACTGGGACTTACCTTTACATCTCTGTGAGTTAATGGTATTTATCTGTATTGTTTGTATATATATATATACTTTGAAAATTAGCATTTATTAAAGCATTGGAATAAAGGTATTCAGATGACTTACGGAGAGTTCCAAACCGCATTAGACAGTATTCGAGCAGATACAAGTTTACAGTTCTCCTTAAAAGCTTGTTGTTGTTTTTTTAAAGAGGTAATACATGGTATATGGGACAAATTGCAAAACGTACCAAAGACAATATGGCTTTCTGAAAAGCAAGTTTTCTTCATCTCCGCACTACATCCGCTGGTCCCACAGCCGCCCTCCTGAGCAGCAACCGCTCGGACGGACGCAAGCACACACGTACACACCAGCACGTGCGTCTGTGTGCGGACACACGCTGCTCACGCTGCTCGGCCCCTTGCTTGGTTAGAGGATTCCCGAAAATTCCCGTATCTCTGCACACACAGTTGCCTTGTATTTTTTAACGGCAGCTTAACATCTCATCAGAGGGATTGCCCTCCCCCGCCCCCAGAACTTAACCCGCCCCCGGCACGGACTTCAGGTTTCTTTCTGTTTGCCCGAATAAGGAAGATTGCGCGGCTGCCGGTAACTTCGTCGTTGCAGTGATTTTGTTTTCCTCGAGCACAACTAAAAGTGATCGTGGGGGAGGGGGGCCCTTCCCGCGTCCCCCGGCCCCGCCCCCGGCCCCAGGCCGCGACAAGTGTCTGCGGAGCCGCGGGTGCGTCCTCCCGCACGGCTGGGAAGCCTCGCGTCCGTCGGGCTCCTCGCGCCCTCGGCGGGAACCGGCCGCGTCACCCCGTGAGTGTCGGGGCGTGTGCGGCCGGGCGGCGGCGAGCGCGCCGGTCCCACGCCGACTTCTGGGGCGCGCCTGCGTGGGCGGCAGCGAGGCGCTTGCAAGCGGCGGCTTGCTCCTGTCGCGGCGCCCGTGCAGCCGCGGCGGCGTCGCCCTCTGTGGTATGCGGCGGGCCGCGCGCGCAAGCTCCGCGGGGAGACCCTGCCGCCTACCGGGCCGTCAGCCTCCCGGGAACGCGGGGAGGTGTTCAAAGGTGTCCCTGAGAAACAGGCACCGGCCGGGCAGCCCCGCTCCAGAACAATGGGTCCTTTCAGCCGCCCCCTTCAGCGGAGGGCTCGTCA
The DNA here is from genome assembly GCF_002288905.1 of Enhydra lutris kenyoni. Classification (NCBI taxonomy): domain Eukaryota; kingdom Metazoa; phylum Chordata; class Mammalia; order Carnivora; family Mustelidae; genus Enhydra; species Enhydra lutris. Next base: position 38,851,750 of record NW_019154095.1, read on the forward strand.
CCATGACAACCACCCCGTTATTGAAAGTCGGAGCCGGTCCCCGCCTCAGACGCTCTCGTCGCCGGCTCCCCTCCCCCTCCGGCCCCGCCGTATGGTGTGTGGGGCACTGGCAGCTGTTGTCAAAAGAAGGCACCTCTTTGTTTCCGGGGGATGAAAGACATTTGGTTTTCCTCGCCACCCTTTCTCTCCGCCCGACAACTTTTCTCCGCGCCCCGTCCCCAGAAGGCGCCCCTGGATGCGAGAGTCCGGCCCCGAGTCGCCCCCCGCCCCCCTTAGCTCTGGTGTCTCTTTCCTCCCGGGCTCCCTCCTGCCGGAGCGTCGCTGCCGTTACCTCTGACTCTCTGAGTCCCCAGAAGTCTCGCTGTCCAGCGGAGGGTTCAAAGTCGGGGAATTCACTTCAGAAATCCCGGGTTTCTGCTCGGCGACGCCGCTCGCGGAGTTTCCCGGCGGGCCGCTTCTCCCCTCAGACCCAATAGCACCACCTTCTGTAGCGAGGAGCTCATTGCCGGGTCCGTCCCCGTCGTTAGCGCCGAAAAGTTGACCAATTCGGCCTGTTCCCCAGTACAGAGACTAGTCGCTACGTTCGACGAAGGCTTCGGGTTGGGGACGTCGGACACAGACAGCGGGACACCCTTCCGGCCGAAGGCAGGGCGACACGGTGATGGAGACAATAGCCTGTATTTTTTTTCTCAAGCTTCTTAATGAAACGTATAATTAAAATACGCTTTAAAGATCTGCATCACTTTTCATGAAGCCCTAAATACAATTGACTTTATTTTTTTTCCTGTGGAGGAGCTTTATAAAAATTTTAAAATGAGAAAAAAAAAGTCTGGCTGACCATGCGCTTGGGATTTGGGGTTCAAGAAATAGTGCCCCCGAACGTGTCCTCTGCACTGGTGGTTCTTGGAACAGATGGTGTTTTCCAGCCTTAGCTGGAAATGGGAAAGGTTACACTGGTGAGAGAAAAACAGGATCAAGAAGGAGGAGGGAAGCAGTGGAGGGAAAAATGCAGAAGCTTATAGACACCAGTGTGGGGACTCTCTACGGAAAGGAAAAAACCGGGTTGGTTGGGCTATTTTGGAGACAAAGATAAGCTTAGGAGTCAATGTGGATTAGAAAAATAATCACTTTTCATAAAATCTTATCCTGCGAAGGGTAGACAGTAGAGGAGGAAATTTGAGGATACCTGCTTCAGAGTTCCCGGTGTCTTTCTGTTACTTTTCGAAAAATTAAAGTTCTAAAAGGACATTTTTTAAAACTTTGGGAATGTTAAAAGTGTAACAAGTGAAAGGGAAGGAAGTTCAGCAGGTGACTGACAAGAAGTACAGTTTTCTGGTCTTTGCTTTGAATTACCAACAATTACTTTTGGTAAACAGGAAGCAGCCAAGTCTGGCACACAGGAAACAAGTATTTGCAAAGTGAAGGTTTGTTGTTTTTTTTTTCCCCTCTGAGAATAATTTTTATCTAAATAACTACCTAGAAAATAATAAGTATGTTACTCTGTAAACTTCTCTTTACAATCCAGGCTTCTTTTTTTCCCAACATGACAATAAAATTTGGAGGAAATTCTGCCAATTTTCCTGTGAGATTTGATTATTTCCCCAGTGAATTTAAATGAGAGGCACAATGGTGTCATGATTTGAAACCTCATTATGTAACTTAATGGGTTTTTTTAAAGTGTTGAAAATTGTTATTAAGAAATAAAGGCAATTTTCCTTTTCCGAAAAGAATACTCATGGCCGTATCTGTAGGCTGACTTATACCAATAAATACATCATTTTATTTTCTTAGAGTCACACAGGGAACTATGTAGAAATATACTCTCTGGAGTTTAGTGGTCATCATGGGGATTAAGACAAGGCCAAGTCGAACTCCAAGATTCTGATCCCTGTGTCATTCTATCTTTTCTATGTAAGCTTTCATTTGTCTAAAATATTTCACTGCTAAAGAAAGAAAGAAAAAAAGACCATTACTAGTAGAAATTTTGAGAATTTTTTTTTTTTAAGATTTTATTCATTTGAGAGAGAGAGCACAAGTAGGGGAAGAAGCAGAAGTAGAAGCGGGACTGGGCAGGGCGGCTGATGCAGGGCTTGATCCCAGGACCCTGAGATCATGACCTGAGCTGAAGGAAGACGCATAACCCACTGAACCACCAGGGACCCTGACTTGGAAAAGATATTGAAGACAATTTAGTTCAATCATCTCATTTTACAGGTAACATTTTTTTTAAAAAGATTTTATTTATTTATTTGACAGACAGAGATCACAAGCAGACAGAGAGGCAGACAGAGAGAGAGGGGGAAGCAGGCTCCCTGCTGAGCAGAGAGCCTGATGTGGGGCTGGATCCCAGGACCCTGAGACCATGACCTGAGCCGAGGGCAGAGGCCTAACCCACTGAGCCACCCAGGCACCCCTACAGGTAACATTTAGACCCGAGGAATTTATCTAGATAACCTGCACAAGGTCATATGGTCAGTTTGTGACTATTTACCCTGTGACCTGTTGCCATCCTATAGTCCTTTCAGATCAGAGCTGACCACATTGCCCCTTTCCTGGCCATCATTTACCAGACCTTCTTGTTACTATGGACATGTTTTGTCATTTATTTTAATCTATCTTGTGGAGATTACATAAAAGTTACCTTGCGGAGCTTTCCTGTTTTCCAGTCAACCTTCCCTAAGTCTTTCAGTTCTAGACTTTATCTAAAATATCCAACCTATTCAAGGACTGTAGCTGCTCTATTCACTCCCACTGGCTGTGGACAGCCTGTTAGTTGTCTACTCAATTTCCATTTTCCTGTCTTCCTTATTAACAGAGTCCCCGTCTTAATGGAGTTGGGGGTAGTAACATGCCCAGTTAGTATTCCCGGGACCTCCTTTAGCTCAATACTGAACAATAGAGCAAAAGCAGGATCTCCTGAAAAAGCTCATCAAAGGCAACTGACTCCTCATTGGCTCACGGACATTTGCTTTTTGTCTTTCTCTTCCTTTTCGCCTGGAACATAGCCTGATGCCTGGAGCCACGGCGACAATGTTGTGAGCATGAAGGTGAAAGCCCCACCCTAGGAATGGAGGAATCACAAACTAAGAGAAGCCTGAATCCTTGACATGAAGCTGACATTCCAGCTCTTGAATGTGATCCCTGTAAAGTTTTATAGGTGAGATAAACACGACACCAGGCGAGGTAGGCGCAAGGCAAGATTTATTAAAGGCATTCTCCAGCGAAGTTTCAGGGCTCAGGAGAAGGGGAGCCAGGAAAGTCGCGCCGGGGGTAGGTGGGCACCCTTGGGCAAGGTTCCTTGACTCCAGAAAGTCGCACTGGGAGGGAGTTGGCAGGGGTCTTTTATCAGGCCAAGGCAGGGCATGGGCTCACATCCATATTTGGTGATCAGAAGGCATGGGGTGAGGGCTCCTGATACTCCTTCCTGCATAGGTATCGGGTTACCTATGGAGACATGACCTGGGCGTACACCCTTTTGGTGGGAGAGTCTAGGGTTAAGGAAGGGGGTGGGGAGGGGACTGGAAGATGGTGGCCCTGGCGGTCATTTCTATTGTTCCTCCTGCATTCCTGGAACTGCCGGCCCAACAATCCCCACTGGCTCCAATAAAGAATAAGAACGATGTAGACTAGGAATTCAGTTTTACTGAATGAACTTTTTTTTTGAACCCTTACTAGTTCCGTCTATAGTAGTCTATACATACACCATCCCAGGATGTATATGCAAGATCAAGGCACCAGCAGATTCGGTGCCTGGTGAGGACCTTCCTCATGGTTCATAGACTGCCATCTTTTCTGTATCCCTACTTGGTGAGGAGTCTGGTGTTCCTCCATGAGGTCTATTATAAGAGACCCATTCATGAGGACTTTACTCTCATGACCTAGTCACATCCCACAGGCCCCACTTCCAAATACCATCCCATCGGGCATTAGGACTTAACATATGAATTTTGAGGGGACACAAACAGTCTATAGCAAGGTGATAAAGGCATTTGAATTTAATGCCATAAAAAAGCATTGAAGGATCTGAGCTGCACATAACCATTAATAATTTTTTTTAATTCACTTTTGCTGCTGTATATAAAATGAACTGAAAGGGATGAGAGTGGAACTGGGAGACCAGTGTGTAGGTGATTTATAGTCTTTCAGGCAGGAGGCATTGGTGGCCTGGAATTGGGGCTGTGACAGTAGAGTTGGAGAGAGGATGGGTTCCTGATATACTTGGTGAGGGAATCAACAGGGTTTGTTTCTGGATCAGATGCAGGGATGAGGGTAATGGAGGACCTCAGGGTGACTTGTGGGTGTTGGTGTGAGTAGTTGAATGGATAGTGATGTCGTTTACTGAGGTGGGGAAAGCTGGAGGTGGAGTAGGGCTGGAAGAAGGAACAGATTTGGGAAGAAAACCCAAGTGCTTCTCTGTTAAGATGTCTGTGAGGCATTGAGAGGAGATGTCAAGTGGGTGATTGGATATGTGGGTCTGGAGGTTTATGAAGAGGTTGAAGTTGGAGATACAAAATCAAAATTAAATAATTGAAAGAGTACTTACAGTCATGAGGTGATCTAGGCAAGGACTATAGAGAGAGAATGAAGGAGAATCTAGCTCCTGCTAGTTCCTATGGCTAGCTCTTATGGCTAGCATCTAGCCACAGAATAATGCTATGCCCTGGGTAGAGCATCTAGGGATATTCATGTTCGGATATTCCTGGGTATAGCATCTAGGGAAGGAGCCATTTGGTTCAATGATTACTTCCCTCAGGAGACTAGAACTGAGGATGCTGGAAGAGGGATGCTGCTGTCTTCTTATCAGGCAGGGTTTGGATTTCAGGAACTTATGATGACTTTGCTTGGTTCCTATTTGAGAGGAGTTACAGAGAAGTTCTGCCATCTAGAAGCAGGTGTACATCCCAGGATACCCTCAACACGTCACATCTTGTAAGCTATGTTTTTATTTGTGTATGATGCTGTCTATTCATTTTCCCTTTATTATCCCCAAGTCTTTAAATAAACTTTGTATAAGTGTCCACCCTGGTCTTTGCTCTGCTATGGGAAATTCAACAAAACCTAGTGTGTCTACACTGGTGTTAAAGAGTTAAAGGAATACTAATCTCCCAAGTCCAGCATGGTGGGGACAGCCAGTAGCAGTAGTCTCTAAGGGGAAGGTGAGTCTCTTGTTTGAGGGTTAGGGGTCTTAACTTTAGGCTCTCCTCTCCAGCAGGACAGGCTCCTTCATGACTAGGCTTAAAGGAGCTATTTTTAATTTTTTTAAAGCACCTGGATTTTTCTTTAGAGTTTTTTCCCACATTAGATTATAAGCTCCTTGAAGACATGTTTTAATTCTTTGTACCCTTAGTGTCCAGGAGATGGTCGGCACTCCATAAATGTTAGTTTAATAGAAGAATGAATACATATTAGGCATTGGATATACACACTGCTTTTCAAACAGTTTACAATCCAGTTGCGGTGATCAGATTGCATACATGAATGTGTGGTACAGTGTTAAGAGCACTGTAGGTTACCTAAAGGAGCTGCGAAATGCTATTTAGTCACAGAAGAGGGAGAAATTACTTCTAGTATGGGGGCATCCAGCTTAGGACAGACTTCATAGAGGAGAAAACATATGGCTGGGCCTTTAGGGCTGGAGAGAATTTCTGCAAATAGGATGAGTAAGAGACAAATACATGCCAAGAAGAAGGATCAGTGAGAACAAAGACACAGAGAGAAGGCATTTTGTTTCTTCCATGAATGACCAGTAGTGAAGTTTGAGGCAAGGGGAGCATTCATGGATAGGAGGAAGGAGTGGCAAAGCTAGAGAGGTGTTTTGGGACCTCACTGCATAGAGCCCTTAAAAATGTCTTTCTCAGGGAGCAAAGCCTCTCTTTTCCTAGACCAAAATATTACTAATAATTAAATAATTTTCAGGGAACCCTAATAGCTGAGATTGGCTTCTCACAGTAGAGAAACTACTCAGGGGCACCTCGGTGGCTCAGTTGGCTAAGCATTTGCTTTCAATTCAGGTCATGATTGCTGGGCCCTGGGATCAAGCCCAGCATAGAGTCCCACATCAAGCCCCTCACTGGGGAGGTTGTTCAGCAAGGGGTCTGCTTCTCCCATTCCCTCTGCCCTCACTCCCCACTCGTGCTCTCTCTCTCAAATAAATGAATAAAATCTTTTTTTTTAAGATTTTATTTTATTTATTTGTCAGAGAGAGAGAGGGAGAGAGCAAGCACAAGCAGGCAGAGTGGCAGGCCGAGGCAGAGGGAGAAGCAGGCTCCCCGCCGAGCAAGGAGCCCGATGTGGGACTCGATCCCAGGACGCTGGGATCATGACCTGAGCCGAAGGCAGCCACTTAACCAACTGAGCCACCCAGGGGTCCCTAAATGAATAAAATCTTAAAAAGAAAAAGAAAAAGACAAACTTCTCAGCAGTGAGAGCTGTTAAACACTAGAATGGTTTGTCAGTGGAAGGTTTAGAAAATCTTTTCCCAGAGATTTTTATGCATAAAATGGACTTGACATTTGTTAGTGGTTTCCTGTGGCCCCTCTTAACATCATGACAAGCTATCCTGAGAGCTCCCAAATTCTATGATGTTTGATTAAATTAAAAAAATATTTGAGTATTGACTTTGGATATGACCCTTGGCATTGCTAGGAATGAATTCATGTTGCTTCTCCCTCCTGTCAATGTGGTTCTCTTCCAGTGATCCCCATCTCAACAAATGATATTTCCATCCACACAGCTTCCCAGATCAGAAGCCTATGAATAATCCTGGATCTCCCATTCTTCCTTACTACTCACTTTCTAATTAATTCCCTTCATTTTACCACCAAAACACCTCTGGAATTTGTCCACTGATTTCTCCAATCCCCCATGCTGGTTGAAGCAGCTCTCATGTGGATTACTGCAGTAGTCGAAATTATCTCCCTATCCACAAGCTTGGCCTTCTTCAACCCATCCCCCATCCCTGGTCTCTCCGAAATGCAAATTTGAAACCCGTTCACTCTCCTGCTTAACATTTCTTCACTGGGTCTCCTGGCCCCAGCTTCTAAGAGAGGCAAGAGTTATGCAGTCTGTGCCAGACCAGACCGCTTAGATCTTCCTGTGTGCCTGAACTCCAACTGTGTTACTTACCTACTTACTTGACCTTTGGCAGGTTACTTAAGCACTCACTGCAATTTTTTCATCTATAAAAAGGGGATCATAACAGTGATTTATTTTAGGGTAGTTGGGAAGACTGTATGAATCTGGATCTTCCTCTCCTCTGTAAATCTTTAAATTTGGAGTGCCCCTGAATTCTAGTCCTCTTCCCCATGCTCACTCCCTTAGTCATCTCAGCTGGAGTCATGGCTTTAATATCCATATCTGCTAACTCCCAAATGTGTATCTCCAACTCAGACTTCTCTCCTGAAGCCCAGACTCATATATATCCAGCTGCCTTCTCAACATGGCCACTTGACAGCTAATAGATATCTTAACTTTAATATGTCCAAGGCTGAACTCCTAAGTTTTTTCATTCAAACCTTCTCTGCCCTTTTAATCTCAGTTCCTGAAACTGTCCTTCCAGATGCTCAGACACAGTCACCGTTCACTTTTCTCTTGTTCTCACTCCTCACATCCCATCCACCTGGAAATCCAGCTGGCTCCTCTTTTGAGCTGTAGACAGAATCAGATTCCTCCAACCAACATCTGTGGGTGCATCCTGGACCAAGCCCCATCATCTCTCACCTAGATTATTACAGTAACCTCCTGACTGATTTCCTTCCACCTTGGCCTGTTCACAGTCTCTTCTCAGGCCAACAGATTGATAAATCAGATGCTGTCACTCCTTTCTCAGGACCTCCATTGGCTTCCCATTTCATGACCACTATAAGCCAAAATCTTTATGATGGATTTTAAGATCCTATGTAGTCCATTTTGTAATCTCATCTCCTACTTTACCCCTTGCTCATTCTACTCCAGTATCATCCTTGCTCCTCTGGGACTCCTCAACCATGCTCTGGTGTTAAGGCCTTTGCACTGCCTATTCCCTTTACTGGAATACTCTTCCCCCAGATATCCCTATAGCTAACTCCTTATTTAAGTCCTTGCTCAAATGTCTTTTCTCAGTGAGACATACTCTCACTACCCTTTTAAAAACTATAACTTTCCTCAGTCCTATGACACTCCTGATCTCCCTTCTAGTTTTTTTCCACGGCACATACACCCTCTAACATACTATATACTTTACTTATTACATTTATTGATTATTATTTGTCTTCTCCCACTAGAATGCAAGCTCCCTTAGAGCAAGAATTCTTGTTTTATGTTCACTGGTGTTTTGCATCCAGACACCAGAACAGTGATGGTACATAGTAGAGCTCACGAAATATTTATGGAATAGATGGGCAGTCCATGCAACACAGTGTTTTTATGTGTATATGCATATATTTATGCTTTGTATATAATTATTATTATACATTATAATTACATAATTATAATTTTACTATACATTATTATATATCATTTTATAAGCAATATATACAGTTATTAAGCTCACAACTACCTGGCTTCCATGTATCTTCTTATTCTCATCTCCCTGCACTCTTTCTCTAGTTCTAGCTCAGCTATACATAATTCTCTCATCTCTAGAGCTTTCCAAATGTAATCTTCTCTCTGTCCTTCCACCCTTATGTTGCAGAATCTATGTTCATCTCAGGTTTCAATTTAGGACTTCCCTGACCCTAGGTCAGCCCCCTTCACCAGCAAACCGGCCCCCCCACCACCATGTGCTCCTTGCTCATCGTCCTGCTTTGTAATTACTTGCTTCTCATTTGTCTTTTCAGCTAGCATCTGTGACAACAGACACTATGCCTGTGATGGTAGTCATTGCAGCATCCCCAGCACCCAGCTCCGGGCTTGATACATAGGAGTCTTTCAGTAAACATTAATGCGATGAATGAGAAAGGCCCACAGCAGTGCCTGCATTGCTGCACCTTCCACACGCATTGCTTAGTAACCATGTGCAATTGCATCTTGTGCTGCTTCTTAGGTAATAACAATTGCTAACACTTTCCTAACTCAATCCTCACAACTCTGTGTAGCCTGTACTCTGAGTGCCCTTATTTGAGAAGGGAGAAACTTGAAATTTAGAGAACTCAAGGTACTTTCTCAAAGTCACAGAGCTGGCAAGTGTTGGATCAGGATTAAAACCCAGGCAGTCTGGCACCAGAACTCCTAAGCTTATACGATCCCACATCATTCAGCCATTTTAATTTTGGACTTGTCCTTTTGCTTATTCAAAAATTAGTCAACTGTCTGTCCTTAGCAAGTATGTCAAAGAACAATCCATACCACCTTTAATGTACGTTTATCAGGTCCTTCCTTATGGAGGAGCCGCCACTCATACTTCCCTTTCAGCAAAGCAAAAACCAAAGCCTGAGCAGGGTCAAGATCAGCATTATTACCATTAACACCAGTTTGCCATTTTATCGAACACAAGCAATGTGCCAGGCACCTTCCCACACCTCATCTTATTTAATAATTAATTTTTAGTTTAACTAAAGGGGAACCTTGTCTGACTTCTACTTCGTGACTCTCTGGATCACGATTTGAATCACTTAAAATTTACTATCCAAGTCGTTAGAACGCCTTTTTTTTTTTTTTTTTTTTTTGCAGAGATCTGCCCAACTACCTTATTTTCAGATCTGGGAACTGAGATTCTGAAAGGTTAAGTGCCTTGTCCAAGGTCAAGCAGGTGGTGGTCTAGTCCGGGCTGGAAGAGGCCTCCTGAATCCAAGTCCAGAGCTCTCGCTAAGAGGCTATACAGCCAGTCACCTTTACTCCCCTCAATGCACATCAATGAAAAGGCATCGTGTCTCTTTTTAAACGCATTTACCTAATGGAAAGTAGTTATTATTGCTCATGATTTATTTTTTTTAAAGAGATTTTATTTATTTGACAGAAAGAAACACAGCAAGAGAGGGGAACACAAGCAGAGGGAGTGGGAGAGGGAGAAGCAGACTCCGCCTCACCCCTCGCCCCGCAACAGGGAGCCCCATGCAGGGCTCCATCCCAGGATCCTGGGATCATGACCGGAGCCGAAGGCAGATATTTAACGACTGAGCCACCCAGGCGCCCCACTGCTCATGATTTAGTATCCATGATACGCTATTTGACAAATTGTGTCCTGGAAATCACACTTTTTAGCATCCCCCTCCAGGTGCATTCCAGGGTTACGCAGGTGGCAGCAGCAGCCACCCCTTTGTGACTGGGTGACGAAGGGCCAGGGCGCCCTCAGACTGTTCACGCAGCCAATCAGGGCTCGGAGCCACAGAGCTGCACCAATTGGAGATTACCGAAGCCTCAACAAGAGCCAATTGGTGGCTCAAAGTCGAGAAGAATGTGACTGGGGAACAGCAATCAATCAGAGGGGAGGAGCGGATCACCGACCTCCAATCAGAGGCTTTAAGATCTCGGTCGTGGGTGGTGCTGGCGTGAGGCCCACGGGCCAGCCAATCAGCAGGTGAGCGGCCTCCGGCGCGCGTGCGGGAGGCGGCCGAGGGGCGGGGCCTGTCTGCGCGTCGAAGCGGTGGGCGCTGCGAAGAATGAGGCTTGGTGAGGAGAGCTGGCGACCCGGGTTCGGATTGGGGGCAGCGCGTGCACGTACCCGGCCGGGGTCTGGGGGCTGGGGACAGGGACGCGCGAGGGTTCGGGCTGGGCGCGCGGGGCAGGCTCGGAGTTAGGGGTTGCTGTGGGATTGACCCTCCGAGATACGGGATGCGGCGAGCTGAGGGACCGAGTACCGGCCTGGGGAGGGGACCCGCTCCGTCCCGGTGGCTGGGGGAGTAGGGGACACTGTTGCCATGGCAACGCACTTGTGCAGTCCGGCGACCCCTCTTATCGCTTGAACGTGCGCACACCTTAAATCAGCCCCCCTGGCTACCCCCGCCCTAAACGGTCTCCATCATCTTTTGCTCGAAGGCAGCTGGGCTGAGGCCAGCGCAAAAATAACCCACTTTAGTAGCCGCCTCTCCTTCTTCCCGGACTATTTACCCCTCTCTCCCCTCCCTCCTGCTGCCTCATTAGCGGGCAGAGGATTAAGCTTGCCCTGGGGCACTGGGTACAACAGGCCTTTGCCGTTTGACCACCTGGGCCAGTCCGCAGCCAGCTGTGGCCGCCACATGCTGGGGACGGGCGTCGTAGAGATGCTGCCGCCTGAGAGACCTTGGGTATCCCCCAGGTGGATTTTTTTAGGGCATTCAGTGCAGAACCTTGTTCATAGCAAGTACTCAGAGAACCGGGTCTGACTGACTGCATGAAGATCGTGGTGATGGCTTTCCGTCCGTGGGCCAGCGCTGTCCAATAGACATGAAAAGCAAACCAGTTGTGTAATTTGACATTTTTCTAGTAACCACACTTTTTAAAAAAGGTTAAATTAGGGGCATCTGTGTGGCTCAGTGAGTTAAGCCTCTGCCTTCAGTTCAGGTCATGATCCCAGGGTCCTGGGATTGAGTCCCACATAGGGCTCCTTGCTCAGCAGAGAGCCTGCTTCTTCCTCTGCCTGCGGTTCCCCGGCTTGTGTTAACTCGCCCGCTCGCTCTCTGTCAAGTAAATAAAATCTTTAAACAAAAACAAAAAAGGTTATGGGGCACCTGGGTGGCTCAGTGGGTTAAAGCCTCTGCCTTGGGCTCAGGTCATGATCTAAGGGTCCTGGGATCCAGGACCTCTCTGCCTACTTGTGATCTCTCTCTCTCTCTTTCTGTCAAATAAATAAAATCTTTAAAAATACAAAAAGACCCCCAAAATACCCAAAAAAGGTTAAAGTAATTTTATTTTTATTTTATTTAACCCAATATATCAAAATATCAATATTAATATTTAACGAATACTAATCAATATTTAATTAATATTAATAGTTAATATTAAATTATTGGTATCTAAAATTCCATTTTCATACAAGACCTTCAAAGTCTGGTGTGTACTTATAGCACATCTTAGTTCAGACCAGACATAATTCAAGTGCTCAGTGGCAGCATTTAGCTAAATGGCTACCATATGAGACTGGACAGCTATAAGCATTTTTTATGTATGTGTGAGTTGTGGCTAAAGATATGAAACTTACCAGTATTTGAAATTCTCTTCTGTGTTGGGAGCACTGCAGTGAGGCAACAAAAAAACGTTAAGGCCTGGTCTTTTTTCTCAAGGAGCTTACAGTCTAGTTGAGAAAACAAACATCCAAAAATTAAGTTGAATTTTAGTTGGTTATAATTAAGGCAGTAGTAAAGATAATGAGGCAGTAGATGATTGGCAAACAGGATGGCTGATAATTATCCATAGGAATTCTAGGGAGAGGGGAACCTGGGTGGCTCAGTTGGTTAAGCATCTGCCTTCCTCAGGTCATGATCCCAGGGTCCTGGGATCAAGCCCCACTTTGGGCTCTCTGCTCAGCAGGAAGCCTGCTTCTCCCTCTCTAACTGTCTCTCTCTCTCTCTCTGTCAAATAAATAAAATCTTAAAAAAAAAAAAAAAAGAATTCTAGGGAGGGATACTTCAGGCTCTTACAGTAGAAGACTGGAGTCTGCTCTTGAAGGTTGGCACAGTATTTTGTTTTGTTTTGTTTTTTAAGATTATTTATTTATTTATTTGACAGAGAGCGAGAGAGAGTGAGATCACAAGTAGGCAGAGAGTCAGGCAGAGGGAGAGGGGGAAGCAGACTTCCCACTGAGCAGAGAGCCAGATTTGGGGCTTGATCCCAGGACCTGAGATCATGATCTGAGCTGAAGGCAGAGGCTTAACCCACGGAGTCACCCAGGCACCTCTGTACAGTGTTTTGATTGAGTGGAATTGACCATACCTTCTTTTATTTTTAGGGTTGAAAATTGGCAGTTCTGAGACTTGCAGACCGAAGAAGACTTTTCTGTCTCACTGACAATCTCCACCATGATTCATAGCCTCTTCTTGATCAACTCCTCTGGAGATATTTTCCTGGAAAAACACTGGAAAAGTGTGGTCAGCCGTTCTGTTTGTGATTACTTTTTTGAGGCTCAGGAGAGAGCAACTGAGGCAGAAAACGTACCTCCAGTTATCCCTACCCCTCACCACTATCTCTTAAGTGTTTACCGTCACAAGATCTTTTTTGTGGCCGTGATCCAGACAGAGGTTCCGCCTCTATTTGTTATTGAGTTCCTTCACCGAGTAGTGGACACGTTTCAGGTGCGTGAATGTGAGGAGGCTCGTACATGTAAATTATAAAGTGTCTTTATGGTTCTTTTTCCATTGTATTCAGCTTCAATTAAGGAACTTCTTAAAAAAATCAAAACTGGCATTGCTCACTTCCTCTCCCATCTGGTAAGATTCTTATTTCTGTTTATTGAATTGGCTGCATCTGAAATGACAAATCGAATACTTTTGAACCTGTTGTATAAGAAAGCCACTCTGCTTGGTATGATTTTATACAGTCATTTTAATTATGGAGGTTGGAATTGCCCTACTTTTTGTCCATAAATGAGAGGAATTTAGTTTTGGGGTTTGTTTTTTGTTGTTTGTTTGGTTGTTTTTTAGTGGATTTGACACTAGCCTTCGTCAACTACATTGCTTTGAATTGCATCAAAAAAGTGATGAGTGTGTAAAAATATGTTTATTTTCAAAAGTTAGGAAAAACCTAAGTAATGCTTGTTTCACTCTCCTTGGTGGGAGTAATATGTGAACCCAAACTTCACCTTGGGTTTGGGGTGCTTATCCACAGCGTGTCAGTACTAGTGAGTAACTCTCGTTAAAAACAAAGATCAGAAAATCTTCTGTTCCTTTAAGAATTTAAGTGACATTTTACGAGACACCGTTTTCGCTTTGAGTTTTTCTTTCAGGAATAAATTTGAAGATCTTGGGGGAGCAGGGTGTAGGGGAAGTATAAGTGAATTATACCAGGATGTCAGCACCATTTACAGCGCAGGATTTTAGGCTGTCCAGACTGTGAATGCAAACAGTGGGATCCTTCCCCCTAAAAGAATTGCTCAAATTCTAACTGTTACAGTTATTTGCATAACTCAGACAATATGTGAGAAGCAAGGGCCCCTTGGTTGAATTTCTGTGTCATGTGAAGTCTGGAATTGGTCATATGAATGCAGAAATTGTGGAATTAGAGAAGAAGAAGAGAATGATGACTCTGATATGATGATGAAATTAAAAAACAAGTCAAAGAGCCCTTTCATTTGCAGTCATATCTGTATCACATGTCTAGAACAGCTTTTGTCCCAAGAAAGTTAAAATACATCTCATAATTTTTTTTCCCCACCAATACCTGGTGGTAGCCCAATTCTGGGTTTCTAGTTCTCATGTGGCATACTAGTTCCTTCCCACAGTAAAAACTTGAGAATTATAAATCCCAATATGTAGAGGAACTAGAAGAACCCAGTATTATGACCTTATAAACTACTCTCCTTGGGGCTTATTATGATTTCCACATATGATACTTTACCCTATTCTAAGATGAATAGTCCCATTGGTGAAACCTAGCATTTGCTTCATACCGCCATAGCAATATTAGGTAATTTATTATGAGACAGGAAGTGAGAAAAGTTGCTTAATCTAGTGGAAACCACAGAGGAATTTGGGATAACTGTAAAGTCACTAGTTTGGAAGTCTGGGACTTCAGAGCTTTTCATTTTTGAGAGATTTGTTAAAAGTAAGTGGACATCTCCTGATTTTAATGTCTTTTCTCTCTGACTGCATTATTTTTCTTTAGTACTAGAATATGATGGAAGAGTTCCAGCTGTAGAATTGCAGACACTGTTGCTATAGCAGTTTGTCATACTTACAGGTCTTCTTTCCAATGACTCAGTTCAATTATGTCTGATTTATAAAACCTCGTGAGGTGTTTTATTTATTTTTAAAAAGAAATGCACTCTTGGGAAGGGAATGTGTTACTTCCCCCACCCTCTTAAATTCTCGTTTTTAAAGAAGAAATCTTGTTTTAGAAACACATTCCTGACTCTTAAGTGTTCTTGAATATTGGAATGTCTCTGATATTTGCTGTTATCTGACGTAATTTAGATCACATCTATAGTCTGTTCAATTATGGATGTCATGATTTTAGGAGCATATTGGAAAACTAGAGCATATTCAAAGAAATGGCAAGTGGTGGAATGATGTAGAAACCATATCACAGCATGAATAGTGGAAGGATCAAACTGTCTGGCTGGGAGAAAAAAAATTGAAGTGAAAGTTTGTAGCTGTCTTCAAGTGACTGTGGGGCTGTTATGAAAATTGTTCTGTAAGGCAGATCTAGGAAGCAAATTTCAGCTTAGCAAAAGAAAGAACTCTCTAATAATCAGAGCTTTCCATGAATAGAGTGGGCTTTTCCAAAGGGTGAATTTCCATTCAGTGGATGAATTCAAGGAGGGTTGTATGACCATCTCAGAGGTCCTGAAAAGATGTGACTGATGTTGCTAGAAAGGGCATATCAAATGACTACAAGCATTTCTTTCTTTTAATCATCATGCATCACATTTTTCAAAATACTTTATAGTTTACAAAGCACTTTCGCAAATACTATCATTTAATCAATCATGCATAGTTCTTAAAACATCCCTGTGCGTCCAGTGGTATTATACTGATTATACTATTAAGAGAAATCAAGACCCGAATTAGCATAACTTTTCTAGTAAGTGACAATAAGGTTACCACACAGGTCTTCTGATTTAGAATCCAGTGTTTTTTCCACAACCTGAATCATTGAGTATCGAAGTCTTTGTTAGTAAAAGGACAAAGCATTTTTAGAATCCTAGCATCTTAGTGTAGAGATGATCCAAAGAGATTTTCTAGTGTGCTAGTTCATTTCCCTCATTTCATTTTATTTCCCCTCTCAGTTTGTATTTGCTGCATGAATGTTAAGGAATAGCACAATGGAAAGGGTTAAAAAGATTTTGGGGTCCAATCTGTGTCATATCAAGTATTACAGTTTTGCCTAGTTCTTTCAGATTCTTCTTCCTAAGCATGTATGATAGTCTAGATTCAGTTTTGTATTCTATATGTTTTGTCTAGTTGAAGAAACTAACCCAAAAAGGTTAAATGACTTACTCTTAATTTATAAAAGAAGTTAGTAATGACACTGCTACTATAAGCCTGTCCAGTGTTCTTTCTACCAAATTGGGCTGCTTAAGAGAAATATGGTTATGCTTCATTCACCTAACGTAGAAGAATATGCCAGAAGCACTGTGTAAACACATGCATAGAACTAGATCCTTATTCTCTAGGAAGATTCTTTCTCCTTATCACAGTCTCTGAATGATTTATATGCTATATGTATGATCTTTTCATCAGGATTATTTTGGAGTCTGTTCAGAGCCCGTGATCAAAGACAATGTGGTCGTGGTTTATGAGGTACTAGAGGAGATGCTTGATAATGGGTTTCCATTGGCCACCGAGTCAAACATCCTCAAAGAGCTGATAAAGCCTCCCACGATCCTTCGGACGGTCGTCAACACCATAACTGGTATGGAGAAAGGGGAAACCCACAGAGCTACCGTCCTGGGTGTGGCTTCCTCCAGTATTGTGCACTGTTTTTGAGTGCTTGTCTTTGGGGCTCTTAGATGTCCAGATGCTTTAATTTTGCTCATTATAGTCTTTGATTATGATGTGAAATAATGTCTTTGTTATGTAAAAAGTACCCTGATTTCAATGACAGAATAAAGTGTGCTCTTTAAAAAGAGGGTTTTTTTCTGATTACAGAAATGTCAGAGATACAGGAAAGCACAAAGAACTTGAAAATAACTTTTTTAAAAAAGATTTTATTTATTTATTTGTCAGAGAGCATGAGCAGGGGGAGCAGCAGGCAGAGGGAGAAGCAGGCTCCCCACTGAGCAAGGAGCCCTAGTTGGGGCTCAATCCCAGGAACCTGGTATCATGACCTGAGCTGAAGGCAGAGGCTTAACTGACTGGGACACCCACACATTCCAAAAATAACTCTTAATCCCGCCACAGTTTTGACATATTTTTTATCTTTTCTAGACAGATGAATAATGAATAGATGCATAGAATGTTTTAAAAACAACTCTTGTATATTTTTTATGACTTTTATCAACATTTTGTGAACATTATCCCATTATGATACATTCTACATGATTTTTAGTGACTTTATAATTTTCTTTCAGGGGCTCCTGGGTGGCTCAGTGGGTTAAACCTCTGCCTTTGGCTCAGGTCATGGTCTCAGGGTCCTGGGATCCAGTCCCAGGTTGGGCTCCTTGCTCAGAGCAGAGACTGCTTCCCTGTCTCCCTCTGCCTGCCTCTTGGCCTACTTGTGATCTCTCTCTGTCAAATAAATAAATAAAATCTTAAAAAATATGTAATTTTCTTTCATATAGAATAGACCTTAAGGTATTTACTCAGTCTATGTTTTTGATGTTTCTGATTTTTTGTTCTTTTAAATAACAAGGAATTAACATTTTTTTTTTTTTTTTTAGTTTTATTTATTTATTTGTCCGAGAGAGAGAGTACAGGCAGGCAGAGTGGCAGGTACGGGCAGAGGGAGAAGCAGGCTCCCTGCGGAGCAAGGAGCCTGATGTGGGATTCTATCCCAGGACCCTGAGATCATGACCTGAGCCGAAGGCAGCCGCTTAACCGACTGAGCCACCCAGGCATCCCAGGAATTAACATTCTTATACTTAAATCTTTGTTTACATGTAGGATGATGTGTTTTCAGTACTAGCAAGGGAAGTACTAGATCAAAGGTTGTTCACATTTTAAGAACTTTAATGCATTGTGCCAAATTGCTCCGAAAATTCATGCTTTCAGTAGCAGTTTCTGTGCATCCTAGACAACCCTACTGTTGTTATTAATTTTTTCAAAACTTTGGCAATTGGTTTAGTCATCTCTTTTTTTTTTTTTAGTCATATTTTTTTAAAAATATATTTTATTTATTTATTTAACAGAGAGAGTGAGCACACAAGCAGGGGAAGCAGGAGAAGGAGAAGCAGGCTCCCCACTGAGCAGGAATCCATTGTGGGGCTTGATCCCAGGATTCTGGGATCATGACCTGAGCCAAAGGCAGATGCTTAACTAACTGAGCCACCCCGGCGCCCCAGTTTAGTCATATCTTATGTACACCCTCATTTTTTATTACTAAGGAAGTTAAAACCCTTTGAGTATTTATTGACTGTTCTTCTCTTCTGAATTACCTAGTTGTGTGTCCTTTGCCCAATTTTTCTTTTGTTGTTGGAATGTGGTTCTTTTTTCCTACTAAATTAAAAGAATTCCTTTCAGGGCACCTGGGTGGCTTCGTTCATTAAGCATCTGACTCTTGATCTCAGATCAGGTCTTGATCTTAGGGTTGTGAGTTCAACCCCGATTCGGGTTCCATGCTGGGTGTAGAGCCTACTTAAAAAAAAAAAAAAGAAAGAAAGAAAAAGAATTGCTTTTATTTAAGGACATTAAACTACCATGTATGTAGAATATTTGGAAATCTACATGGTAGTTTGTAGTTCTGTGTATTTTTGATCCTCTCTTTTGTAGATATTTTTTCACAGTCTGTCACTTGTCATTTAACATTGTTTATGGTGTGTTTGTTTAGCCACATTTAATTCTGATTTAGCCAAACTAGTCATTCTGCTTCGTTCAGCTTTTATATTTTGAGTCTTGCTTAATATATAAACAAGGGCTTGCATGGCATTTGACAAACGAAAGATAATTTTTAAGAAGTATAAATATGCAAGAATACCTGGAAATAGTTTGAAAAAGAATTACAAAGCCTGGACAGATTTGCCTTACCAAGTATCAAGCTATATTAAGTTCATATGGTACAGGAGACGAAAACTCATAGATAGATAAGATATAAAAGCCAAGACAGTTTTGGAAAATAAATTTATTTATTTATTTATTTGAAATATTATGAAATTTTATGAAATATGAAATAAATATGAATATTATGAAATAAATACATTTATTTCATTTTTTTAAAAGATTTTATTTATTCATTTGACAGACAGCACAAGCAAGGGGAGCAGCAGGCTCCCCACTGAGCAGGAAGCCTGATACGGGGCTTGCTCCCAGGCCCCTGAGATCATGACCCAAACCAAAGACAGATGCTTAACCGACTGAGCCACCCAGGAGATCTGAAAATAAATTAAAAAAAAAAAAAAGATTTTATTTATTTATTTGACAGAGAGAGATCACAAGTAGGCAGAGAGGCAGGTGGGGGGAGTGGGGGGAAGCAGACTCCCTGCCAAGGGGAGAGCCTGACCCCACTGAGCCACCCAGGTGCCCTGAAAATAAATATTTTTTAAAAAGATCAAGAGCAGTAGAGAAAATCAGATGGATACAAGATATATTACAAAGTTTTGGTAATTTTAAAAACGTAGTATTGGCCCAGTAATAGACAAAATAGATGATTGGGATGAGGTAGAAAGTTCAGAAACAGGGTGCCTGGGTGGCTCAGTTGGTTAAGCATCTGCCTTCGGCTTAGGTCATGATTCCAGAGTTCTGGGATCGAGCCCACATCAGGCTCCCTGCTCAGCTCCAGGAGTCTGCTTTTCCCTCTCCCTCTGCTGTGCTTTCTTTCTCTCTCTCTCTCTGTCAAAAAATAAATAAGATCTTTAAAAAGAAGAAAAAGTTCAGAAACAAACCCTTGCTTTTATAGGAATTTGGTATATATAGATGTCATATATCAAATCAGTGGGCCAGGGGCCAATCAGTAAATATGTTAGGACAATCAGCTTTGATATAGAACAAAATGAAGTCCCCCTACCCATTCTGTACACAAAATGAATTCCAGCAGGGTCAAAGAATTAAATACAAACCTTATAATTGTTAGAAGAAAACATAGGGGAATGTTTTTTTAAGCTCAGAGAAGGTAAGTTCTCCTTTTTTAAAAAGTGTATTTTCTTCTAGTTCTTTTATGGATTTACGTTTGGACATAATTCTTTAATCTATTTAGAAATTATGTTGGTATGCAGTGTAAAGAAAGGCTCCATGTTTATTTCCCCAACATTGTCTACCAGCTTTCCTAGCACCATTTATTAAATAACCTAACCTTTTTCCCTGTTTTAAAATATTTTTATCTTGTACTAAGGCACTGTGGATTCTTTGCTTTTAGGCTTCCTGCCTTACATAATGCTTTAATTACTATGGCTTGATATGACATGTTTTAATATATGGTGCCTCTTTTTAAGAAAACACATTTGTTGGGTGTTTCAATATTTTGGGTTCATTTAACTCTTAAACTCTTTGTTAGTGCCTGAATCATTTTTGAATATTATGGAGTCATTTTCCTGAATCTCTTAAATCTGGAAAAAGGTACCTGGGAGTCATTTTTGAAAAGCTGAAATATTCTGCAAATGTGCTGAATATGTGTGTGTGTTTAATGTTTCTTTCTTTAGATTGAAAATATCCAGGTTACAAAAGAAGGAAATAGTTTTTAAATTAGTTATAATATTTCAGAATTTCAGCATAGAACTTTTGGATTAAAAAAATATTTTTGATCCTTGTTGGGGGGGAAACAAGGATTGATTTACAACTCTTATAGACAGGGAAAGACCTAATTTGTATTCTTTTCCTAAGATTCAGTATGAGTAGTAGTAAAATGTGTACGTTTTCATAACTAGCATAAATGTGCTTAAAAACCTACCTTGAACTAGAATACTGTTTTTACCCATGAAAATTTTATATTAATATGTAGATCGCCATCCCTGCCGAAAGCCAGTACATTATTTAAGCTACAAACTATTGTGAAATTTGAGAGCCCAAGTTCATGTTTCTTTTAAAACCAAAATATATCTGTTTCTCAGGTAACTTTTAACCTTCATTCTGCTCAAAGAAGCAGACCAGATGGTAATAGGTTTTTAGAATAGACTAGGTTACCCAGATAGAAGTTGAGAAAAACTCTTTTTTTTTTTTTTTTTTTTTTTTTGAAAAATTCTCCCAATTGAGTGCATGAATAATGGGAGCATAGAAACTTCTAGGAAAGTGTTCTATGATTATTAGATAATTAGTTACATCTAATTATCCAGTTGGAATTAAATTACAGTCATATTCATTATCTTAGGAAGCACCAATGTGGGTGATCAGCTTCCCACTGGACAGCTGTCAGTGGTACCCTGGCGAAGGACTGGGGTGAAGTACACCAACAATGAGGCCTATTTTGACGTGATCGAAGAGATTGATGCCATCATTGATAAATCAGGTAGGTACTTTTTTTTTTTTTTTTGACAGACAGAGATCACAAGTAGGCAGAGAGGCAGGCAGAGAGAGAGGAGGAAGCAGGCTCCCTGTGGAGCAGAGAGCCCGACGCGGGGCTCGATCCCAGGACCCTAGGATCATGACCTGAGCTGAAGGCAGAGGCTTTAACCCACTGAGCCACCCAGGCGCCCCTCAGGTAGGTACTTTTAATCCCTTTTCAGAACTAGAGAATGGAAAGGGTATCCTTCATATAACGCTTGCTAGTATCAGAATTATCCCTCATTCAAGATCACTCATTTTAATTTAGTGCCTGCTTTGTGTCAGGCACTGTGCTAGGTACTGGGAAGAGACTTAAATATTATGATGCAGATGACATGATCATATATATGGGAACCCCTAGAGACTCAACAAAAAACTGTTAGAACTAATAAATACTGTAAAGTCACAAGATGCACAATCAACATAAAGAACAGTAGCATTTCTAAATATAAACAGTGAACTATGCTAAAAGAAAATGAAGAAAACAGTCCCATTTACAATAGTACCAAAAAGAATAAAACAGGAATAAACTTAACCAAACTCATACTCAGAAAATTATAAAACATTGATGAAGGAAATTAAGGAAGACACAAATAAATGGAAGTAAATGAAAATAAATATGTTACTGGAGTGGAAGAATTAATATTACTAAAATGTTCAAGGGTGCCTGGATGGTTTAGTCGGTTAAGCATCTGCCTTCAGCTCAGGTTATGATCACAGGGTCCTGGGGTCGAGCCCCACGGTGGGCTCCCTGCTTGGCAGGGAGTCTGCTTCTCCCTCTCCTTCTGCCCCTAACCCCCGCTTGTGCTCACTCTCTCTAAAATAAATCTTTTAAAATTAAGATTCTCTCTTACTCCCTCTGCCCCTCCCCCTTCCTCCCTTTTAAACAAAAATAAACGTTTAAAAAAATTTTTTTTAAAGTTCATATTATCCAAAACAATCTATAGATTTAGTGTAATCCCCATCAAAATCCCAATGGCATTCTTTATAAAAATAGAAAAAATACTTCTAAAATTTGTATAGAACCACGGAAGACCCCAAATAGCCAAAGCAATCTTCTTTTTTTTTTTTTTTTAAGATTTTATTTATTTACCTGACAGAGATCACAAGTAGGCAGAGAGGCAGGCAGAGGGGTGGGGGAAGCAGGCTTCCCGCCAAGCAGAGAGCCTGACACGGGGCTGGATTCCAGGACCCCGAGATCACAACCTGAGCCAAAGGCAGAGGCCCAACCCACTGAGCCACCCAGGTGCCCTAGCTAAAGCAATCTTGAGCAAGAACAACAAAGCTGGAGACTTCATACTTCCTGAGATCAAAATATATCACAAAGCTACAATAATTAAAACTATTATACTGGCATAAAAACAGACACATAGGCCAATGAAATAGAGTAGAGTTCAGAAATGAAACCACACATTTACAGTTAACTGATCTTTGGCAGAGAACCGAGATTACACCATGGGGAAAGGATAGTCTCTTCATTAAATGATGCTGGGAAAGTGGAATATCCACATGTGGAAGAATAAAATTGGACCTTTATCTCCCACCAAAAAAATACAAAAAACAAAACTCAAAATGGATTAAAGCCTTAAACGTAAAATGTGAAATCATAAAACTACTAGAAGAAGACATAGGGAAAGAGCTTCTTTTTTTTTTTTTTTTTCATTTTTAATTTAATTTTTATTAAACAATGATTATCTTGGCTTCTTAATTTTCTTATGAGCAATTACTGTATTTTTAAAAGGGAAAGAGCTTCTTGACACTGGTCTGAGCAGTGGCTTTTTTGAATATGACACCAAAAGCAGAAATAGACAATTAGGATTGCATCAAACTAAAAAGTTTCTGCACAACAAAAACAGTCAACACAGTAAAAAGACTACCTGTGGGAGAAGCTCAAGGAAACCATGTTGAGTGAAAGAAAAGAGGAGTCCAGAGTTGTGGGAAAACATGGGCATTTCAAAGCTGTACAAAGAGGGAAACTTGCAGAAAGCACTGAGGAACAGGAGCTAGAAAAGCAGAAAACTAGGAGAGGTTAGGAGAAAGGAGGATTTTACAAAGGGAGAATGAGATTTCAACAATGACATGCTAGAGAGCTCCTGTAGGATAAAGACTCAAAGTATCCATTTGATTGATGACACAGTAGGGAGAGCAGTTTCTGCTCTGAAGTTTTCTGAACCGTTGGTTACAATGATTTCCTGTTTGATTCTTGCACTAGATGGAAGACTTCTTTAAGCTAATAAAGGTCTCATTAATCTTTTATCCCCCTTGCTTCATCATAGTGTCTCATATTTGATATGCAGTTAATAAATATTTAGAAGGATGGACCAATGCATTGGGTAGATGAATTGGATAGAAGGAAAGAAGGAAGGGAGAAGACAAAAGTTGGGGAGGAAGACCGTTAAAGAAGGTAGTAGGGAGGAAATAAGTTGGTTGTGAAAGACAGAGAAACGTTGAATAACCTCTTACGGTCTTTTTGTCTTGTTCCTATCTCAGGTTCCACTATCACTGCTGAGATCCAGGGGGTCATTGATGCCTGTGTCAAGCTGACTGGAATGCCAGACCTTACGCTTTCCTTCATGGTAAAATCCTAAACCATAGGTTCCGATCTGAGATGACAAATTAACTGCTTCTGGAAAGACAGTGGTGAGAATGGAATGGAACAGTTAGAAATACTTATGGGGCGTCTGGGGGGCTCAGTCGTTGAGCGTCTGCCTTCAGCTTAGGTCATAATCCAGGGTTCTGGAATCAAGTCCCACATCAGGCTCCCCGCTCTGTGGGAAGCCCGCTTCTCCCTCTCCCACTCTCCCTGCTTGCGTTCCCTCTCTTGGCGTGTCTCTCTCTGTCAAATAAATAAATACAATATTAAAAAAAAAAAAAAAAGAAGTACTTAAGGATGGGGTGCCTGGTTGGTTCAGTCAGTTAAGCAGCCAACTCTCGATCTCAGCTGAAGTCTTGATCTCAGGGTCGTTGAGTTTAAGCCCCGCTTTGGACTCCACACTGGGCACAGAGCCTTAAGAAAAAAAGAAAATAATTAAGCACAGCCACAAAGCTTATATCAGGCTTGAATTTTCTATAAGTAGATATAGAATTTGTGTGCATGTGTGTGTGTGTATGTGCATGCACACATGCGCATTTAAATAAAGACAGCCTCTGAATAACTTTGCCAAAAGAAGTATGGGTGTTTAATTCCTACTTCTTGCTTTTCCTTGACCGGTGACTACAGAATCCCAGGTTGCTGGATGATGTCAGTTTCCATCCTTGTGTTCGTTTCAAGCGCTGGGAATCTGAGCGTATCCTCTCCTTCATTCCTCCTGATGGAAACTTCCGCCTGCTCTCTTACCATGTCAGTGCACAGAAGTAAGCAGCCCTTATAATTACGAATAGAATCTGTGTATAAGTGTATATGTGGAAACAGTACCTGTAGTGATTAAGGACTCAGGCTCTAGAGTTACCTGGGTTCAAATTCCAGTTTCTGTACTTACTAATTGGGTAACCTCAGGTGAGTTGTTTAACCTTTCTGTGTCTGTTTTCTTATCTGTAAGTGGAAAACAAAAAATGGACCTTGTTTGAAGATTAAATAAAACAGTCTCTAAATAGTGCTTTATACAAAGTCGGTGCTCATTAAGTTTTCTGTTGCTGTTTTTGTGGTGGTTATATGTCTAAACAGGAAGACCATTTCTCTCAAATTGGAATCTGAGTACGCTGTGTTCAGTCCCCCGACCCAAAAGGCTATGAAAAACCATCAAAGGCAGTCATTTTTGGTCTTGAACGTTCTCTTTAATATCTTGTCAAAGGACTTTAGAAGCCCTTAGTAGAAGGTGTGTAGTAGAAGGTATACAGACTGAAGGGAGCCATGACACCTCAGAGCCACCAATTTGGAATTTGGAATAAATAATTTAGGAAAAAAATGTACATGCTTGAGAGCAAAGGCTCTGGGCTCAGACTGCCTACATTTAAACCCCATCTTCAGTACTTACAATATGTTGACCTGGGGCAAGTTAACCTAATCTTAGTGAAGTACAAGGACAGCATCATTTATGTATAAAATCAGGATAGGAAGAGTACCTAGTTCATACTTACTGGGAGGATTAAACAAGATAATGGAGATAAAACATTTAGCATAGTGCTGGCGTACGGGAGTGTTTAATAGTTATTAAGGACTATTACTGCTTTGTTATTACTCTGTGATTTCTCTATTTCCTGTTCTGTCCTATCATGACAACCTACCATACATACCTCATAAGATTTTTGTGAGGATCAGAGGAAGTCTGGTAAAAGCACTCTGAAGATACTATAAAAGGTCCATGAGGTATGAATAGTGCTCTCCCAAATACAAATAATTATTGGTCACATGTCATAAAATAAAACACAGAGATATGGTGACTCCTAATTTTTATCTCTAATGCCTTTCTCATAGTAGACTTAGTATACTCTTTGGTTTTTGTTAATATTATTCAATCATTAGAAGAGTTGGTTCACTTATTAGTGTCTTAGCTTTACAAAAAAAAAAAGATTATTGGGTTTTTTTTCTGAGCTTTTTTTTTTTTTTTTTTTTTTAATGAGTAAAGAATTAGGTAAGGAAGGAAAAGCTGTCAATAGGAGGCTGGGGGAAGCTTAGTATAAAAGAAGAAAATGTCGCCATTTTTCCAAGTAGAGTAACGAAATGGGCTTTTTGTCTCTTTTCCAGTCTGGTGGCAATTCCAGTGTATGTCAAACATAGCATCAGTTTCCGGGACAGTAGTTCACTTGGACGCTTTGAAATAACAGTGGGACCGAAGCAGACTATGGGGAAGACCATAGAGGGAGTGATGGTCACCAGCCAGATGCCCAAAGGGGTCCTGAATATGAGCCTCGCTCCATCTCAGGGGACACATACATTTGACCCAGTTACCAAGGTAGGAGGAGAATAAGCAGGAGGTTTTGAATTGCTGATACTAGATGGAAGTATTTTTGCAGGAGCCCTCCGCATAGATGTTACACCTTGTTGAAAGGGAAGCATAATCAAGGGGACATCCTTTTTCTCCTTGAGATAATTTGTGGCAACAAATAGTTTTCTCTATTGAAAACCACTTTAGAGGCAGCTTGTAATACAGTGAACAGATGCCCTGAGTTTAGAGCTCAACCACCTCAAATGAAGAGTTCCACGGTAACTTCTTTCTTTTTCTTTGAAGATGCTGTCATGGGATGTAGGAAAAATAAATCCCCAAAAGCTACCAAGTTTGAAGGGGACCATGAGTCTTCAGGCTGGAGCTTCCAAACCAGATGAGAACCCCACAATTAACCTGCAATTTAAGATCCAGCAGCTGGCCATTTCTGGTGAGTGACTCACGACTTAATATTGCTTCATGAGAACAGAAGTGGCTCTCTCCAGAGACACCTCCAGATCTGTATCCATACCTCTCAGAAAGCCTTCTGCTGGGTCCCTATTTATGGAGTTTGTTTTCATTTCCTGGCAGGTAATCTTGAGTAAAATCTTCTTTAGCATTTCTGGGGAAAGTTCATCATCCTTACTTTGAAGCTGGCTGAAGTGATCTGACTGCCAGTGTATAAGACACAGTGGAGAAGGAAGCAGTGTGGGTAGATGGAGTGTTGACGAGCAGGTGTTGAGTCATCCTGGCCTTGTCAGTGTGGGGTTCCCAAGGTTTGCAGGATGGGAAGCTTCTGCATTCTCAGCTGGTAACCGAGAAGAACAATTTCCCCTCCTTTCCCCCAGATTCAGAAGGACTTTCACATTTGCTTTTATTACCATATGGAACCCACATCAGCCCACTGCGATCTGCGCCTGTCTCAAGCTGGTGGTGATGATAGTTACTGCCCGCCGGACATTTCCTATGCGCCAGGCACTTTCCATCTCTGCTATTATTTGCCTTAGAATAAGTGTGTAAGGCAGATAGGAGATGACTTCAGCTTTATATAAAGTTTTTCTTTACCAGCAGAATTTGTCTAATTTAAGTGGATAGCGTTCACTTCAATTATAAACTCTTTCATCTTAAAACACTTCACAAATTTTAAAGCCCTGTGCAGTATTAAAGGTATTTTGCTTTTATACTGTACAGTGAGAACACTAGGAAGCATTCATTCATTCATTAAGTTATATTTTATTTCTTTATACATGAATTTTATTATTATTAATTCATGTATTCCATCCAGTAACTTGAGAAAAATACAGAAGGGTCTTATTTTTTCCTTATCCTCGTTTCAGTCTGCATTTAACTTCCTGCCCTTGCCACTTTGCAAACAGGTCTTCCAAATAGGATAGCTTTTTGTTGGAGAAGTTTTTATTATCGGTGTTCGAACCAAGAGTGAAAAATCTGTGAGCTTCAGGAAAATGAAATAAATAAGGGGCAATTATTATTGTTTTTCTGGTTCATTGTTAGAACTATCTCTATTGCACTGATTCCTCTGAATTAAAATGAGTTTTATTTTTAAGATTTTATTTATTTGACAGAGAGAGAGAGACAGTGAGAGAGGGAACACAAGCAAGGGGGAGTGGGAGAGGGAGAAGCAGGCTTCCCGCTGAGCAGGGAGCCCGATACAGGGCTTAATCCCAGGACCATGGGATCATGACCTCAGCCGAAGGCAGACACTTAACAACTGAGCCTCCCAGGCGCCCCATTAAAATGAATTCAAACAGACATGCTGCATGCTCCTTTTTCAATAATGCCTATATTCCTTCCTTCCAGGACTCAAGGTGAATCGTCTGGATATGTATGGAGAGAAGTACAAACCCTTTAAGGGCATAAAATACATGACCAAAGCTGGAAAGTTCCAAGTTCGAACCTGAAGGGAGAGTTTTGCAAAAAGAACAGTCATGAACGCTTTTTCATTTCTTACTTGT
Organism: Enhydra lutris kenyoni; assembly: GCF_002288905.1. Lineage (NCBI taxonomy): Eukaryota > Metazoa > Chordata > Mammalia > Carnivora > Mustelidae > Enhydra > Enhydra lutris. The sequence goes on from NW_019154095.1 coordinate 38,879,761, forward strand.
CTAAAAGTAAAAAATATCAGCCTGTCTCCTAGGTCAGTATCCCCTTCTGGACCCACCCACTCCCTTTTTTCCTTAGCCTTCAGTGCCATGGAGCTAATCAAGGGAGAGAAGGGTCGCCAGGGAGAACTGGACAGAACTGAAACACAATCGGTGCCAATTCAGTTCTGCAAGAAGAGATGTGTGACGGAGGGTAGAGACACTTGATGCCATATCTAACTATTTTAAACGTGGTTACCATAGAAAAAGAGTAGGATTTGTTACTTGCTTGGCTTTAATGATCTAAAGCCAGTGAATGACTTCTTTTTGTTTTTTCAGGTAGAAAGATGAGAATGAAGGAAAGAAAGCTTAGAAGGAAATGAATCTAGTCACAGAAAGGCCAGTTGATAATGAATCTGATCTATTAGGGAGAAGAAAGGAAACAGTACCAAAGAAGTATGAGGACACAGGCTCAAGTGAAAGGGGCAGAAAAAGCAGTCAAGCCCCACATGAAGGAGGGTTGGAAGGAAGAGTGGAGTTGGTTTCTTTCTGATCCCTCTACTTTGATATATTTATATAAAGTCATCAGTACTTCTAGAAGTGAACTGGAAGCTTCCTAAATTTGAGTCCACTAATGACATGGGAAACCCCAGTAGCTTTAGATTTTCCCTTGAAGACTATGATGATATCTGACCAGTTTTCAGGTACTAACTACTGTTTGCCTTTAGCACTTGGTCTGTCATCGTCTGTGAGAAGGTGACCTGCCCTCTTCCTGGCAGAGGCTGCCTGAAATGCCCCTTTCCCTAACCCAAAACGGTTTACTCACCTTACACTGCAGAATTCACCAGCCTTTTTCCTGGTACCCAAGGACGGTTGCAGAAAAGCCAATCCCATAATCCCAGGGCAGCCAGATTTTTTGTGTCAACAGCGTTGGAGTGTAGATGACCACCTTCCTCACGAAGTGCATCGCAGCTGTAACCCAGTGACTCCTTAGTTACGCTTGTCGGTGCTGGGCTAGTGCTGGAGTCTAAGCCTTGCTGTCTGACGCTTTTCCATCAGTAACCCGAAGTAAAAAGAATGCTTACCATTGAGAGGCATGGTTAATCCTGGAAGCTGCTCAGTAAAGTTATCTCCTTGGAGTCTTCTGTGCTCCATTCTATAATAGAGCTATTAGTAATCTAAATCTACTGGCCCATCTTTGTTTTAAGACATATATATATATATATATATATATATATATATCCTCTAAACCTTTGAATAAAGCTGTTACTGAAGGAAGATGGGCCATGTTGATCATGTGTACCCCAGTTTAAGAAACATGGCGGCTGAGGGAGTACCTCAGACTTTCCCAATGGGTAATTTTTATTCGAGTTCAATATGCCTATTGCTCGTTTAAATATTTATATAAAAGACAGGTTTTAAAAATTATTATTGTTCTAGCTTAAAAGAGTGATATTGTGCTCTGCTTCATGCATGGAGAAAAATAAAAACCTGTGCTCTCCAAACCTTACATTTTTCTCTGAAGCCGTTTCCAAGTCCTTCAGCAATTTTGTTTCACGAGTTTTATCTCCCTACTTCCTGGACTTGTTTCTCCTGCACAGTAATGTTACTTTGTGGTTTTCCTCTGGGATGAATTGTGTTGTATACAAACAGGTGTGTTTCATATTCCCATCACTCCAGAATTTGTCCCGAATGACTATGTCCTTTATACACACCTGGCAGGGTAGGGGGAACAGCTCTGCCTATGATCCCAGAATACTCAAAATTACTTCTTCTAAGAGCTCTGGAGGATTTGAAGATTTCCTAGGTAATAGGAAAACAATCAGTCTTGGTCCCTGGATGTTTTTAGGGTTATACATCCAGCTGTGATATTTCCTCCAGGACAGTTCATCCTAATTTCAAGGGAAGAACTTGAGGAGAAGTAAAATATCTAGGGTATGGGACCCACAGGCCTTAGCATATGGAGTAATGTATCCCGCGTGTAGCAGACCTCGAGCCTAGCGGGGCATTGCTGCAACCGCCCAGCGGGGAATCTTGGTTGAGCTGTTCAACTCCATATGTGTTTAACATGCGTGGAAGTATCTCCTGTGTTTGAATGGTAATAAAGTTGAGTTTTACCAGTCCTCTGTGTCCTGACTGTCTTGTTACTGGGACTGACGGCAGTGTTATGCCAGGCAGGCCTCAGAAGAAGCAGTGAGAAGTAAGTCAGTTCAGGAAGATCTTACTGCTTTTGTCTTCAAACCAGTAGACCTAATGCCATAGCTATGGTAGGATTCTCGTTACCTCTGGAAATAGGGGATGTTGATGTTAATGTCATTTATAAAGTGGTGAGAACAAAGGTGAAGATCAGTCGTTTTTCCCCATTAAAGCTGCCGATGGCTATTCTAGTGCTTTCACCACGCTCTTGATCTTAGGTTGGCCAGTTCAGGCGTGAAATGAAGTTAAGTCATGGGCGATCTGTAAAGTATGGAAACTGGCTGTTAGCCCGTAACTGTAATGATATCCTTTGGTAAATCCCTCGTGGTCATGAAAAGACATTAGGGCTTTTTTTCTGTTTATGAACTACAGTGTTTGGTGTTTATTAATACTCTATCGCATCTGTCTTGGCTGGTAACATCTCTTCCCCCAGTGCCAGCCAGTGCTCTGGCTGCTCTGGTTGCACTGTGGTGTGACCTAGTAAATTTTATATAAAAATACATGTACAAGGGGCGCCTGGGTGGCTCAGTGGGTTAAGCCGCTGCCTTCGGCTCAGGTCATGATCTCAGAGTCCTGGGATCGAGCCCCGCATCGGGCTCTCTGCTCAGCAGGGAGCCTGCTTCCTCCTCCTCTGCCTGCCTCTCTGCCTGCTTGTGATCTCTCTGTCAAATAAATAAATAAAATCTTAAAAAAAAAAAAAAAAATACATGTACTTTCCTCTGTGACCAGTAGGTGGAGACTCAGTGCTAGCAATGAAATTAATTTATTGATCGTTAGAATTTTAAAAGAGAGAATCAAATTTGAAACTCTTAAACTTTCCCCCAGTGCTGGGGGATCCCAAGTACTGGGGATGGTGTGAGTTTTGGACTTTTGAAGTTAAACGTGGACCCTCAAATTTATGACACTCTTTGATAACCAGACCTAAGATCGGGGCTCTAGGATGATAGCAGTTTCCATCATCTGAGTACCTCTAAGTCTTTATCCACTAAAATGTATTGCACAGCTGCCTAAGAATCTTTCTTGTCCTTCAGATCTATTAGCGTCTGTTTGCTTTATTAACCAGGTGGGGATAAGGAACTATTTAATTTCACCTTTCCCTTGCCTGCCAAATTCTGGGACATTTTATCCTAAATTTCCTAACCCACACCGGGTAATGATGTGTTGTTGTTCTTTGAATGTGTTTTAGTGTAACTCACAGGAATCTGTTTGCGGGACTGGGACTCTGCCCTGCAGCTTGGTCCGCGGCCTCCTGTGAGCAATGTCTTCACCCAGCCTCTGGTTGCCAGGACCTCACCCGGAGGAATGTTGCGGCCTGGAACTTGGCGTTTCCATCCCAGGAGGCCTTGCTGCTTCAGTTCATTTCATTCATCCGGGTCTCTGAAGAAAGTCTTGTCATGCAAAGGGGAGGGGGCGAAACCCACTGAATTCCTGCCAGAGATGCACTCTCTGGGAGTCCTGCCTATTGTCCTTGAGCAGGGTTTGTCTAAATGGCCCGGGCACACTTCTCTCTACCATAAAATGTACTGCTTGCGTGGGGAAAACGCATGGGAGAGGTTTAAGGTGGAGGAATCTGTGACCTCGGGCTTAACTGCTCTGGGTGGGGGAGGAGGGGTCTTGCGTATTTCAGGGAAGTTTGGGTTTTGCTCCCCTCTAAATCAAACTCTTGGGCTTTAGAGATTCTCCTCTGTGAGCTAAAACTACATACTTTTCTTCTAAGAACCTCTAAAGTGAGCTTTTCTCACAGCGTTCCAAGAGATAGAGGCAACTGCAACTTTGTCTCCTCTTTGGGAAACTGCTGGCATATATCCAACAGCAAGCACCCTTAGATTTTTTTCTCGGACCCGGTCTGGCAGTGATGATACAACCTGTCAGCTTCAGCCAGGAACAGGAGCTGCAGCTTGAGCTAAGTCTAAGAGAAGCAGAAAGCATCCTTAAGGAACATACTAGCGTGGACTGGTCTGGGAGTGCATGGTCTTTTTTTTTTTTTTTTTTAAGTTTTATTTATTTAAATGATCTCATATGGGGCCCCATATGGGGCTCAAACTCCTCACAACCTTGAGATCAAGGGTTGTGTGCTCCTCTGACTGAGGCTGCCAGGCGTCCCATGGTCCGAGAGTTAATTCTTTCAGATGAACAGGAAAGGAAAACGGACTGGGAAGAAAATGGCCAATACTAGCTTCTCAGCTGACGCACGGTGGCATGCTGCTGTGTTGGCAAAGTCATGCTCCCATTCCCCTTTCTACTACCCTGGGTGCTGTCCATGGAGTCTGCCTACCCAGCCTGCCTTCATTCCAACCCCTTCGGGGTTCATTTTCCCCAGCACATGCTCAATTCTTTACTTCGGTTGTACACAAGCACCAGTGGCTCCGTGTTGCCTACAGAATCAAGTCCAAAACTCAGTTTGGCCTTCGAAGCACCATAATCAAAGCTCCTACCTACATTCTTCATGACCTTCACTTCTGACAACCTGTACAAAGTCCTTCCCCATACTCCCACAGCCCACGATGCTCTCCAGATCTTTCTATTTCTATGCAGTGACATTCCTGATCTCAATGATGCCTTGCCCATACCTCCCCACCAGTCCAAAGCTCGTCCAGTTTTTGAAAGCACTATCTAACTCTGTTTTTCCTTAAGATTCCCTCATACTTCCTGCAACTGAAACCCAGTTTTCATGACCCATCAGTGTTATACCTGGGTATTTCTTTAAGTACCTTATTTTCCTGTCAAACTGAGAACTGCTTTCCTCCCCCTTTTTACTGTCCCCAGCACCTAGCACGTTGCCTTGTATACAGCAAGTATTCTGTATATGTCCAATGAACGAAAGGAAATATTTGAGATGATTTTTAAAAATGTGACAGTGAGTACCAAGAATAAAAGACCTGTAAGATTCTGCAGAAGTATAACAAAATTATCCCACTCAGATTGGGGAAAATATGTGAAAATAATCTGAATTTATTATTTCCACACAGTGTAATACAGGGGTGTGGCAACAAAATAAAAATTAAAATGGGTTGATATAAATATACTAAAGCCTAGTTTATCAGTTACTAAAATGATACAAGTCTGTTTTATTATAAAGTTTATATAGAAAAAAAGATTTACACTATACACAAAAAGATTTCCTTCCAAGAGCTGTAAAGTGGAGAAAGGGAAAAGCCAAATACTTGATTTAAAAGGTGGTGTTGAATGCGATCTGGCCAGCCAGCCCATCCCTTATTAGGAGGCCCCGTTGGGCTTCCTTGTCACTATAAATAGACATTCCATTTCTAATGCAATCCTTCCTTCCTGAAGGATCTCGTTACTTTTTTACTATTGAGACATGCTTTTATCTTTGTGGTCCCATTTCCAAAGCTTCTCGTGGTGACAGATCAGGAGGCTGGGCTTCTCTTCTCCCTCTCTTCTGCCTTAGATGATGGTATTCCTGGAGGGGTTGGTGTTTATCTGTCTTCTCAGCTGCCAAACTATCTTCTGAAATCAGATCTTAAGCCCTGAAAACTTCTAAAATGGGAAGTACCTATGAAAACTTATCCTCTCCCTCTCCTCTGGGTTCCCCCTGCCCCACCACCCGCTTGTACTGTGTGATGGCTCAGCTCTGTAAAGCACTTCGCCTCGGTGTGTCTTCTGAAGTAGAGGAAGCAGGGTCTCCCCGTGATTTCAGGGAATTGGATGTCCTTGGTCACGGTCGCATATTGTTTTGAATCCAGTCTAGGTAATTAGTAACCTTGGTATATATGCCAGGAACGTCTTTCTGCCCGCAGCCGATGCCCCAACTGATGATGCCAACCAAAGTCATGCGGTTATCCTTCATACACACCAAGGGGCCGCCTGAGTCCCCCTGCAGTAGAGAGAACGGGTTAGTTGTTTGCCAAAAATGCAGACTCTTTGAGGGGAAGTTAGGGTTAATATTTGTAGTGCTAATGTCATCTTCTTCAAAGTATTTAGTTCAGAGAGGGAAATTTTTATCAATCATCTTTTTTTTTCCAAAAAAATTTAAGATTTTATTTTTTAAAAATTTTCAGTGTTCCAAGATTCACTATTTATGCACCGCACCCAGTGCTCCATGCAATACGTGCCCTCCTTAATACCCACCACCGGGCTCACCTAACCCCCTACCCTCCTCCCCTCCAAAACCCTCAGTTTGTTTCTCAGAATCCACAGTCTCTCATGCTTCGTCTCCCCCTTGGATTTCCCCCAATTCACTTATCCTTTCCATCTCCTACGGTCTAGATCCGGTCCACGATTAGGCTGTATCTACATTGCAAACTAGAATTGAGATAATTGCTCAGCCATTTCAGGCCATAAAGCTCCTTCTTTTAACTCTACCACCCAGTAGCTGTGTGGCCTCAGGCTAACTGTGCTTCCGTATCCTTATCTTGAAGATCGGGATCCTACTCTCTACTGTAAGAGGTCGTTCTGGGAATTAATTGGGAGAAAGCATGACATTTTGCAAAACTCTTGGTCACGGTTGGCCGTTATTGTCTTATTGAATCAAAATCACTTCTTGTTTTTTGTTTTTGACTTGAAGCTTGCAGATGAAGGTTTCACTTTGCATACAACCTTCTTATGACTGTTGAGCTAGGGGTACAGCTGAGGTTTCTAAAGAAGCCATCCGAAAAGAGACAAAGGTTGTCAAGGAACTGGAGGGAAATGCTGATACGATTTACCTTATAAGAACAAAGCCCACAAAATCTGCAGTGCAAGAGCCCTGCTTCCTTCTTTTTTTTCCCCTCTAAACCCAACCCCTCGATGGAGAGCCTGGCACACTGTAGGCTTGAAATGGCTCATCGATAACGATGCCTTGGTTATATCTAAGTCCTAATCCCACAGGCTGGTGTGTCCCTTACGGGTGTCTGGTTATCACAAAACAGAAGTACCAACTCTGATAAGGATGCCAACATAGCCTGAAATAGTTCGCTTTCCCAGGCGACAAGCCTCATCTTAGGGCTGGTGTGAGTTTTTGAAACTTCTGTCTCACAACTCATCTGGGTCGTACTTCTGGGTGAGCAGCAGCTCCTCCTCCCCCACCCCTACATGGCAGATTCCAACTCTCCAGCCTCCAGAAGTCAAGCATCGCCTCATTTGTGTGGCTTTACCCATCACTTCAATAGTCAATCAATTGCCTGGGCTTACAGGAAACCCTGAATCAGGTGGAGTTTCCGGGGTAGACACTGGGGAAATTTCCTGCAGTTTAGATTTCTTAGGTTTGGGTAACTTTGATCTCACTCTGATGGTGTTATTTCTTTGAAGCCCTCATTTAGAACCTCCAGTGCCTCAACAAGAAGAACTCAACCGTTCTGGCTCTTAACTTTTTCCTTGCTTGGAACCTGAGGGCCAAGAGCCACTCTTCCCCTTGGAAGTGCCCGAGTGCGGCAAGACCCCTGCGTCTACCTGGCAGGCATCGTGCAGGTTTGCCTGGTTCCCACCGCTCCGCGTGTCTCCAGCGCACAGCATGTTTTTGGTGATGGTTTTGTTAAACAGATGCTGTGAAGTGCAGCGGCTAGATGGGTACAGCCTGACATGAGCCTCCTTCAGCCGCTCAGAATAGAAAGGAGAAGCTGAAACAGAGAAGGGAAAATATCTTACGGTCCTAGGGAAAGTTACTTATAAACCTTTTAGAAGGAGGAAGCCAACTATTCTAATAATGGCTAGCTCGGATCCAGCTTTCGGATGGCTGGGGCTGAAGCCTAGGAAATGTCAACACTGCTTTGACCGACAAAACCAAATATTTTACTTTTCAAAGAGATTTTTATTTATTGGGCGCCTGGGTGGCTCAGTGGGTTAAGACTCTGCCTTTAGCTCAGGTCATGATCTTGGGGTCCTGGGATCGAGCCCCACATCGGTCTCTCTGCTCAGCGGGGAGCCTGCTTCTCTCTCTCTGCCTGCCTCTCTGCCTGCTTGTGATCTCTGTCCAATAAATGAATAAAATCTTTGAAAAATATATTTTATTTATTTATTTGTCAGAGACAGAGTGTACGTGGAAGCAGGGGAAGCAGCAGAGGGAAAAGCAGGCTCCCCACCAAGAAGGAAGCCTGATGCGGGGCTTGATCCCAGGACCCTGGGATCATGACCTGAGCCCCAGGCAGCCGCTTGACTGACTGAGCCACCCAGGCATCCCCCAAACTAGATATTTTATAGGGTTTATTTCGCTCATGATTTCTCAGGAGCAGCGCTATTGACATTTGGGGCCAGATCATTTTTTTGAGGGGGGCGGTGCATTGCAAGTGTTTGGCAGCGCCCTTTGCTTCAACTCTCTAAATGTTAGTATAAACCTCCTTCCTCAGTCGTTAACAATCAAAAATGCCTCCAGACAGGGCCATTGTGTTCTGGGGGGCAAACACCCTGGCTGAAAACCACTGGCTTAACCTACTGTCATTGAATTCTCATACTCTAAGGCAGGAGGTGATTCTACCCCCATGTTCCCAGTGAGGGGGCCAAGGCTCAGGGCCGTGTAACAGGAAAACCCACGTCCTGGCTCCCACCCCTACCAGGCGCAAATCTAGGGTGCGGACTCAGACCTACAGGACCAGAGAGTCCCAAGAGCCCCACACCCTAATCACCAGCCTCCCCTTCTCATTGGAACTTTCCTGCCATCTTAAGCCCTTCCAAGCACTTGTACTATTCACTCCTTTCTTGACCTGCATAGTGACCCCATGAGGTGGGGAAGGCAGACGGTGGCTTCTTGGTCTGCGGGGAACAGCCTATATTTACACAGCACCAGTGCCTGGGCCAGGGCTAGAACATTCTCGTGACTTCTTCCTCTCAATATTTGCATGGCCCGCTGCCCTGGGGGCATCCGACAGGATGGAGCCGAGACTTCCTTCCACTTACACGCCTCGTGCTTGCCGTAGCCAGACAGCTCGCACTCTGTCCAGTCGGGCAGCTGCAGGGTGGCCTCGGGCAGACACACGGCACGGACAGCGTCGCTCTCCTGGGCGCAGTGTAGCGAGTCCGACTGCAGTTTTAGCAGGACTGGAAGGAGATCGGGAAGAGAATAAGCCTCGTGAAACGCTCCGTCTGATAGGAGGGGAGGAAGACAGAGAGGGCAAGGGTGTGGGAGGCAAAGGTGGGGACGCCCGTGGTGGGGCAGGGTGGCTGTCGTGTCGTCTGGAGCAGGGACAATAGGACGTCTCACCAATGTCATTGTTGTAAGTGTCATCCTCAAATTCCTCATGGATGACGTATTTCTCAACCTCAAATTTCTGCTCCTCTTCTCCGGGGACCTCGCGGTATGTCCTGCCCAAAACCACCCTGAGGTGGTGGGGATTGTACCTAACGGAGAAACAGCCTTAGGGTGTGCTGCTTGCTGGGGGGCTGCTTCTAACGGCCCCGGTTTCAAGGCCTCAAAATCTAGGGAGACCTACTGGGTTTTCGGAAGTCCCTACCTCTCCTGGAAGCAGTGGGCAGCAGATAGGACCCAGCAGGAACTGATCAGTATTCCGCCACAAAAAAACCTCTCTCCTGGTGACCTCCTGTTCTTGACAAAGATGGCGGCCTGCCATGGATGAGAGGTGATGTCTGTGTAGAGCCCTCCTTTGATGCGGAACTGCGGCTGCTTGTACTGTCTCAGACCACAGGTGGCTGTGAGAGGAAAGGACAGAGAAAAGAGATCAGACCTGCAGTCCTCAGGTGAGTTCCTTGAGCACCTATCCCGGTTTCTTCTCTTGGAACCCTGAGAGGCTGGGAAATTTTTGCTCAAGTTTTTGCTCACAGCGGCCTCCGGATTAGAACCCAGATTTGTCTGACTCCAAATGGGATCTTTCTGCTATGCTTCATTAGCCCGTTTTCCCCCGTACCCACCTCCTGGCTTCATTAATAATGTGGTCCTGCGGCTCCCTCCTGGAGAATGCCTGCCCCATTTCTCTTCCATCTACCCCACCTTGCCCCTCCGTCAGGGCCTAGATGAAATCCTACCTCCTCATGGAGCTTTCTTAACACTCCCAGCCCACCAGGCTCCAAGCGAGCTTACTGATGCTGCTCACTGGGGACTCTCCAGGCATGGCCTTCATTGTGAGTCCGCTGGTAGTTTGCGACTTACCCACCCAGTTATGTAATTACGTACCTTGAGCAACATTCGGGCTAAATGTGTGCTCACAGGAATGGAGTCATAATAATCTATTCTCAGACAACTTCTAAACTAAGGTTTTTTAGCAAAATGTGCCAGCTTGAATTTCCTCTGAGTCTTCCTCTCCCTCCACCCACCCAGTTCCCCTGTGTCAAACGGGCTCTGTGAGAAAAGCTGGAAGAGTTCACAGCAGAAGTACAAGCTGTGGGGTCAGAAGACGTGGGAACAGACAGACACAGGCTCTGCCACCTGGAGCCCAGTGAGCTTTGGCGGCCACATGATTGGGAGCTGGTTTCCTCATCTGGAAACTAAAGAGAGGAAGACCACCTCTGACCACATTGTCGGGAGAATGCTACCAGATCACTTTGTTATGGAGGCAGCCATCAATGTGAGCTCTCCTCCTCCATGCTCACCACGACCTCATCACCACCCATTAATAAAGGCGTCCGGAGAGAGAAGTTCAGAGCCTAATGAATTCTAAGAGAAACTGGCAAGTTCTTCTCTTTCGCTTTGCCCCTTTGTGTCACTCTTGTGAATGGGGAGTGAACACCTGCCCAGAGCATTGCTTCAGTCATGGAAAGCCCCTCCCCACCAAAGCCTTCCTGAAAATCTGGGAGCGACACAGTCTGAAGCAGACAGCTGTGAGGACATGGGAAGTGACAGAGGAAATGGTCAAGAGGGGGGCTGGGCAGCGGCAGGTGGCCAAGGGCCAGCCCTTACAGCACTGGGGGACGTCGCAGTATTCCCACGTCAACTTGCGGTCCTTCAGCACGTGACACCAAGGCTTGGCATCCCCATCTGGGTTCCTAGATGATAAGAGAGTTTAAGGTTTTCAATCACATCACAAGCCATGTGAGAGAGGAAGGAGGCTCGGTAAACCAATAGCCAAACAGTGAGTTGGAAAGGAGGGGCCTGAGTTCTGAACTTGGCTCTGTCAGAGATCTCACCAGAGGAAAACAACTTTAGTTTTGTTTTTCTATCACATTTTTCTATCACATTTTCTATCACATTTTCTATCACAACATTCTCCTCTGACAGGGATGTTGGAAGGAACTGGAAACTATGCTGTGAGGACACTCTTATGATTCACTGGGAGAAAGGCGCCATATAAGAACCGAGCAGATGAGGCCTAAGTGGCTATGGGACAGCACCTCGAACTTGCAATGTGGGCTGACAAACTGGTGAACTTCACTCTTTATAAAAGATTTTATTCTGGCGAGTGAATGGGTATGACTAGATCATATCCCTGGTTCCTTCCCACCCACTGGGTCTTTCCTATAATTTGAGCTATGAAATCTTCTCCCATCCCATGCCCCAGTCCTGCCTTCTGCCCAGACATGAACCCCATGGACCCTTTGCTACATACCGGCAGTAATTGTGGTTGCCCAGGCCCAGCGCCTGAGAATTGCTCTTCCATGCTGTGTAGACCTTGCCTGCTAGGGCTGCAGAATTCCAGTAGAGGCAGGAGGTACCAGACGCAGTGAGGCTGTATGTGCCACGGTATGCTAACCCCTTTCCAAAGTAGCAGTCCTCATTTTTTTCTGGAACAAAAGAAATCTCAAACTGAAACAAAAGCAATTAAATGCTACAGCATGTGAGTCAGGGTTTGCAGCTGGACCTGAGAGGGGCGGCAGGCCTGACAGGATGAAGGCAGCCAGCCTGCCCATAGGAGGGAGGAGATAAACAACCCACCTCTCCTCTTTCCTCCTCCTCCAAGCCCTTTTACAGAGGGGTGGTAAATGGCTTTCGGGTGGTGGGCCAGCTTTCATCAGTTGGATGTGGCTTTCTAGATTGCTGTGTTGAGAGATCCTTGAGGGTTCATTCATGTTGGGTAGGAAGGGTCTATGCCCAGCTGGTAGTGATTATTGCTGGAGCTGCTTTGAAGGTAATTGGGAGTTTCCTTGTTTATACTTGACAGGTTGTGGTGAACTGGGGCTCTTCAATGGAGCGACATGTCAGCAGACCCCAGTTTCTCAGATTTTGTCTGCCAGTATTCTGAAGGGTTTGTTGGCCTTGAGCAGGAAGAGAGCATATGGACCTAAGATGCTGCCTATTTGCCCCATTTTACCCTCCTTTCTCCCCACTTGAAACTGGCAGAGTGTACCACTCTAAACGACATAATGAAAATGATCTTTAAGGCCACCTAGACCACTGAGTCGCAATTTACTGATCCTTGAAGGGGAGAAGATGCTTTAGAATTACTGTAAAGGGTCCTCAAATTCATAGACATGTCAGACTTATCTGTAGGCAGAAGACACATTATTACTGTGTATGAATATTTAGAACTTTAAAACACATGTTTTATACTATTGCGATATCATTATTTGTAAAAGCAGCACAGAATGCGTAGTGCTTTTTTATAATTTAGTATTTTTAAATTTGGAAAATCTTCTTATATTACACATCTTAAAAGGACAGAGAGAGATGGAAAATACGCCCCTCAATCATGGCCTTCCTCAAAAGGCCTGGAAACCACCAATGCGGGCCCCCTTCTCTTCTGTACCTGAGGAAATGGAGGGTCGGGGGCAAAGAAACCAGCTCAAAGTCAACCAGCTAATTAGAGGCCAGGCCTGGATGAAGACCTACATCTCCTGACTTGTCTTCCCTCTGCAATGAAAATGATGAACCAGCAGCCTACTCCTTTGTCTCCTCAGCTGTAGAAACACAGTTGCTTTATCCTCTGAGACTCTACTTCCAGGATGCTGGGGTTTGGGGGGGGAAGGGGAGGTCGCACTTACCCTTGGGGCAGGCTGGCGTGCTGCAGAACTCACTGCTGTACTTCCCTGCCTTGAAGACGTAGCACCAGGGCCTCGAGTCACGGTCGGGGTTTCTGAAAAAGCAGCCAGGGAAGGCCGTGGGAGGGGAAAAGTGAAGCCTCCCTCCCAGACCCAAGGACTCTACATCCTCTTCCGGGGAAAAGGTCCGTACACTTCCGGTTGTACCCGGGAGAGCTGGATCAGGTTGGGTGGAAGTAGGATTTGGCTACTGTCTCCATCTGGAGACTAAGGGTGGGTTAAGGACTTGTGCACAGAAGCCGCGTTGACAAGGGCTGGCCTGGGATGATCGGTTTTATGGATTAACTTGGCTCTAAGTGCCCATTTATCTAATAGAACATTAATCTAGGTGCTGTCGTGAAGAGATTTTGTAGCTGTGGTTAATATCAGCAATCTGTTGAAGTGAAGGAGATTAACCCCCATCGTATGGGTCGCCTCCTCCAATCTGTGGAAGGCGTTAGAAGTGAAAGCTGGGGTGGAAATTCGGCCTCCAGACTGCAACAGAGAAGCCTGTCTGAGTTTGCAGCCTGCTGGCCTGCCCACGGATTTCAGACATGCCAGCCCCCGCAGCCAGCCAACTCCTTGCAATGAATCACCATATCGGTAGGGAGTGTATTGGTTCTGTTTCTCTGGAGAGCCATGGCAGATCGGCTCCAGGTCACTTCGGGATGTAGCAGTTCCTCCCCAGGGAGGGGAGCGAGCTCAGGAGCATAGGCGGCCCTCTCACCTGCAGTAATTGTGATTGCCAAGGCCCAGCTGGACGGCGTTGGGCCTCCTCCCAGTGTACGGCTTCAAGGCCAGCGCGCTGCTGTTCCAGTTGACACACTCGGCCCCGCTTTCCGCTGTGCTCCATGTGCCCCTATAGGTGATACCCTGGTCCTTGTAGCAGGTGACACTGGCATCTGATTGAAAGCAGGACATGTGATGCCTCCCATGTGAGTTCCCCCTTCTGTCATTTAGTTTTCCAAAGGGGTTTCACGTCTGCTCTGTTGTCACCCCAAACCAGCGAGGCAGGCTGGCTGCTGAAGCTATTGGGGCACAGGTGGTACACGGGGCTGGCCGGGGTCCACCAGGCAGACTCCAGCTTGGCTCCCAAGGCTCCGCCCACTGGGCCCAACACTCTGGTTTCCTAACCGACCCTTGCAGGATCCTTCCCTGCCCCGCCCCCCCCCCCACCGCCGCCCGCCTCCCCACATCACCACACACTGCCTCTCCTTTCTGGGAAGACTTGGGATTCTGTCCCTCTTCCCGCACCACCCACCTACCACTCACCTATTTCGCAGCGCTTCCCCATAAACCCTTCAGGACACTGGCAGACAAAATCTGAGAAGTAGAGAGCCTGCCGGCATACCCCGCCATTGAAGCACCTGGGTTCGCTGCAACCTGTCGGGCAAAACAAGAAAGCCCCTGGTCACCTTAAAAAGCAGTTCTAAGGATAATAGGAGTGAGCTCCACGTGTCAGGCACTATTCTGAGCAGTTTATAAAAGGAGCTCATTTCATCCCCTCTGCAAACCGTGAAGCAGTTACACCCATTGTCCCCATTGGACAGATGAGGAAGCTGAGGCCAGGCTGGAGAAGGCATGGGCCCTGGGTCACAGTCTCACTTGTTGGCTCAGTGCCTTCGCATGGGCCTAAGGCAGAGCCCATGGGGAACCAATGGCTGAAGTTCTGCACACATGCGCAATGGTGGTGGGGGGCAGTGGGAGAGCTGGAGCTCCAAGCTTGGGCTGCGGGCGCTTACGTACTTCGGACGGGCACAGAGTGGCACTGTGGGCGGCCACCCACGCAGCGACAGTACTCCACGCGGTTGCCCCGCAGGCCCGGGCGCAGCCATGACTCGTTCTGCAGGTAGAGTGTCTGCGTCTTCTCATCTCTGCAGCTCACTGGAAAGAGAGACAGGCGGCCTCTTGAGGGCACAACTGCCCAAACACTGCCACCTGCCACCGCCCCACCCCAGGTCCTATTGAGAAAGTTCCTCAATCACTAGTCATACAACCCATCTGTCACCCCAGCCGGAAGATAACACACATCTACCAATCAGTCGCCAACAACTGTGTTTGTCGTTCTTCCTTGGACGGACCCTCACCCTTGGAAGAATTTACCTATCAAAATGCATTTACTAAGTGATATTTTAATTTTTCATTTTATTTTATATTTTTATTTTTAAAGAATATTTTATTTATTTATTTATTAGAGAGAGAGAGAGATTGGGAGAGCATGCGTGGAGAGGAGCAGCAAAAGCTCCCTGCTCAGCAGGGAGCACAATGTGGGGCTCAATCCCAGGACCCAAGGATCATGACCTGAGCCAAAGGCAGATGCCCAACTGACTGAGCCATCCAGGTGCCCCTAATTTTTCATTTTCTTTCATCAGAAATATGTACATGTATATAATTGCCTACCAGAGTTTTTGACCCATATGAGTATTACCACACAAATGATGCATTGCTAGCCCAAAAGAAAATTGACATCATAGTGTGTGTGGGGAATGTGCTGCTCTCACTAGTATTTGTGATGTAATGAAAATGGTCTGAGTCCTCACATTGATATTCCTGGCCTCTTCGTCTCTCTCTGTTTGCAAAGCAGACTGCCAACTTAAGAAATCTTCAACTTTTCATTAACTAAAGCAGTGACACATGCTCATTGTAAATAATATTATTGTTTCTTTTGGGGGTCTGCTGGGACCAGGATACCCTTGTTGGAAATGCTGTGCTATCCAACAACGAAGGCATTGAGTATAGCGTTCGGGCACCAGGGCGGCTCAGTCGGTTAAGCGTCTTACTCCTGGTTTTGGCTCAGGTCATGATGTCAGGGTCTTGATTCAAACCCTATGTTGCACTGGGTATGGTGCCTGCTGAAGATTCTCTCTCGTTCTCTCCCTCTGCCCCACCCCACCACTCCCACGTGTGCGCACGTGCGCTCTCTCTTTATCTCACTTTTTCTTTAAAAAAAAAAAAAAAGTTACAGCATACTTCACTCTGGGGAAACTTCCACTTTAAAAGAGGTGTTGCAAAGCCTTCCAGACCCAAAGGAACTAGGTCATGAAGGACAAGAGAGGAGGGCCCCACGTTGGTAGCCTTAGACTTGAAGCTGGGCCCAGATTTCTTCCAACCAGAGTCTAGACAATCTGGCTGCGAGCATGTTCTATTTTTGGAATCTTACCTAGTGCTCATGGGGGATGTTCCTCAGGTTTCTAGAGTCGACTCTAGAGTGAAAAGTCTTTCCACACCTGTGCAACTTGTGTGAGGTAACCCAGGCTTGTTACTCTGGTTTTACCAACCGGAAGACAGGCATGCACAGAGATGGCAGTTAACAAAGATGCCAGGAGGACTCCGGCAGGATGGAGCTCCCAGCCCAGAAAAGGACACCAGAGAACCTGTGCAGCTGCATCCTGGCCACGGTGTAGCCTTGGGCCCATCATTCAATCTCTGGCTCTGTCTTCTCACCTGTGTAACAGGGCTTCGGGCCCCTGAGCTGGCAGCCCCTCCCCCCAACCCTGCCAGCTCTGTGACTCCCTGACAGCCTGACTCCTTGAGGGCACGTCTGTTCCTGTCCTCTCAGAACCGGGCCTTAGCTAACTAAGTGAATGAGTAAGGGATGGGGGTGACACAGACACATTCACAGAATCACCCTGCAAAATTTCACCTTCACACAGCTCAAGTAAGCTGGGTGTGGTGGAAGATAAACCCTGACAGAGCCTACAGTACCCTGAACTCCTAAGCCCTGATTTTGGCTCCCGCTTCCACAGAACCCCCACCCACCTCCCCTTTCACCTCACCTCTGTAAGATCTGGCTCCTCTTCTGAATCGGGTGTGGATTTCCTGCAAAGCGACCAGGGATGGAAAAAGGATCAGCACATGCTGGGCATTTTAGGAATAAACGTGGTTGACCCAGAGACCACTCACACCCCCGCCAATCAGATGCCACCGGGCCCGAAGATTCCCCCTCAGGTATAGCTGGCCCCAGGTGCAATGTCCACTTCTTGCTCTCTTTTCTAATTCTTCCTCTCCTTCTAGACCAGTGCTGCCATAAGAGCTTTCTGAGTGATGAAAATCTTTAATTCCTGTGCTGTCCAGTGCCATAACCACTAGTCGCATGTGGCGACTGAGCATTTGAAATGGGGCTAGTGCGACTGAACTGAATCTTTAATTGCATTTAATTGTAGCCGCAAGTGGTTAGTGGAGCGGTAGCTCACCTCCCTCTCCACCATGTCGCCATCCCCAACTGTATCCTCTAAAATCTCACTGTGGAGGTGTTGCTCATTGTGCCCTCCATGATGCCCCCGCTTGCTGGGCATTTTTAGAGAGTGTGTCCAGAGTATAGTTTCCATCCCAAGTGGATAGTAGGGTGGCTTTCCAGCTTCATGGCTGGTGCACCACCTTTTTAAAGAGGTCTTATGCATGAATGCAAACACATTCTTTAAAAACAGCTTCAAAGAAGGCAGTCCTGCCTACGGACACCCCCGCACTCGGACATAACCCCCGGGGGGCTCCTGAGTCCAACAAGGGTACATGGCGAGCTCGAGGCACAGACCTGAACTGCCCTCTTACCTGGCTGGACAAGGAGAGGGCTGCTCCAAAAAGCAGCAGAACGCACACCAGCTCTCTCTTCATTGTATGTATTGTTCCTTCAGAGTGAACCTTAAATTCTGGAAGAAGAAGGGGGGGAAAAGCTTCATAGTGGGATTGAGAGATCAAGGAGTGTGGCAAAGGTCGAGAACCTATGACTTGATCATGGCCAGTCCCTCCAGCATCAACTCCCACGGCAGGAAATGCCACAGGTGTCTGGAAGATGTTTTCAATTGTATATATATTTTTTACTGTGGTAAGATACATAAAATGGACCATCTTAACTGTTATGTGCACAGGTCAGTGGCATTAAGTGCTTTCACACTGTTGGGCAACCATCACCACCGTCCCTCTGCAGAACGTTATTACCCTCCCAAACTGAAACTCTGTGCCCAATAAACAATAACCCCCATTCCCCCGGCAACCACCAGAAAGTATGATACTTTCTGTCTTTATGACTATGGCAACTCGCTAGCTTCCTCATCTGGGTGGAATCATAGACTACGGGTCCTTTTGTGACTGGCTCATTTCACTTCGCATACCGTTCTCAGGGTTCATCCATGTGGAACCATGTGTCAGAATCTCTTCCCTTTTGTGTGTGTGTGTGTGTGTGTTTGTTTGTAAAGTAAGCTCTGGACCCAGCATGGAGCCCAACCTGGGGCTTGAACTCATGACCCTGAGATCAAGACCTGAGCTGAGATCAAGAGTCGGATACTGAACTGACTGAGCCACCCAGGTGCCCCCAACTCTCCTCCCTTTTTAAAGCTGAGGAAGATTCCGTTGTCTGTATAGACCACATCTTGCTTATCCATTCATCCGTCAACGGGCACAAGTAGCTAGGAGATTGTCTTGCCCAGAGATCTCTGTGGGCTGGCTGAATAGTGAGACCACACCTGGCGCTTCCTGGCAGTAGTGTCCCAGTTTGGTGCCCTCAAAGTAAATTCCTGCCCTGGGGTCAACTAGGTGGAACCATAGAAATGTCCGTTCTGAAACCTTTTCAGAGGACACCATAGGGACTCTACGGCCAGCACCTCACAGAGCCAACCTACCCCCATTACCTCGGTTCTCACACTTAGAACTCCTTGCCCAGCACAAGAAATGCTCTTCTGCTCTGGCTCTTGCCCTCCCCACTGCTCCCTTGGAAGGTCTGTCTCTTATTTTACAGGCAGGCTCAACAAAGTACAGATAGGCAGAAAGGAACCGAGCCATCTGGCCTTTGGTCATAAGACTCAGATCCTCCTAGACCCCAAATTCCCAGTTTCCATGTGCCTTTCCCCAGTGATCTTGCCCTCCGCAGCTTAAACTAGGTTAGTTGGTCGGGGTGTTATTTTGTGGTCTGGCAGGCCCACTCACTCCTTTGTCCACAAGAATTAAATCAGGCATTTCTTCCTTGACTCATTTCCCTTCAGTCACAACAACTTTCGGTCCCACCCCTCCCCCATCGCCAGGATCCTCAGGGCCCTGTTAGATCAGAGGCTTCCAAGACTTTCATCCGGGTCTGTCTCTGGCTCCTTTGTTTCTTTGTAAAGAAATTCCCCGTTGGAAGTGTCCGTTCCCTCACTGGCCACAGGCCCCCTTCAGAGCAAGGGTAAAAAGAGAGGGTGGGGGGGAAGATTCTTTATGCCCCACTGCTTCTTCTGGGGCTGCTGGGGACAGGCAGAGGAGGACAAATGGAGCCAGGACTGGGACGAGGGGAGGGAGCAGCGGGGGGCTGGTCAACAGGATTCCAAGGAGAAAATGCAGGCGAGGCTCAGAAGCCTGGCTCGCCAACCAAGTCCGCCCCCACCTCCTCCTCCATGGTGAAGGAAACAGAAAGAAGGCAGGATCTAATCTGCCTTAGTTCTAATTTGGAGGGCCAAGGACCCTCCTCATAGGATGTGCTCTTTGAGGGCCCTTTTCTCCTGGGGAGGAGGAAGCTTACTACTACCGGCTTCTCAGAGTTTCAGAAGAGAACAGTGGGGAGTTGAGCCCATCGACAACAAGAGCCCTTGGTGGAATCTTCTGATTCTGGCCATGGGACCTGCTCTGGCTTTCCTCTTTCTTGAAATTTCTCAAAACCCCTCTTAAATTTCCCTTCTTAATTTTATCCGATTTCTTTTCTTTTTTTTAAGATTTTATTTATTTATTTGACAGAGAGAGAGAGAGAGATCACAAGTAGGCAGAGAGGCAGGTAGAGAGAGATAGGGAAGCAGGCTCCCCGCTGTGCAGAGAGCCCGATGTGGGGCTCGATCCCAGAACCCTGAGATCATGACCTGAGGCGAAGGTAGAGGCTTAACCCACTGAGCACCCCAGGCACCCCTTCATCCCATTTCTTATTAACTTTTAAAAATAGACCTTGTTAAATGCATCCCCTCTCTTTCTTCCGGATGTTAATCCTGTTTCACAGACACATATAGATTGTCTCATCCTTTATTATCTTGGCTTTATGAAGAAATTCTGAAGCAATGAATGAGTAAATGAGCCACACATCAACAAGGAACTTAACCCTCGTTAGCACTACCTGTCAAACCAACCAGCCCTTTCCCAGGGGGTTATTTTCATTTTTTTCTCTGGATGCCCACCAAGACACAGTTTTATTATTTCAAGAATTCGGGGTCCTAAAAAAAAAAAAAGACATCTGGGTCCTTCTAACTGGAACATAACTCTAGATGTTGGAAAATTGCCAAGTGAGAAGTGCAGTATTGACACATTTGCATTCCCTGGACAAATGGGGGAGGGGGACCAGATGGGGAGGCGGAGCATGACTTAGGGCTTCCATTGTGGCTCCCACACAGCTGCATCATGGGAAAACCTTTGACAACTCAGGGGCATAAGGGGCCAAGGAGTCTATTTTTGCCTTCTGCTCCCAGCAGTGTCTGAGATAGTCTCTGTTCTGTCAGTCCTTATCTTCCCCCACATTTGGGGGACCTTGCTGGGCCTTGAGCTGATCCAGTGATAATCTCAAATGAGGCACTAGCTCCATCTCGTTGCACAGAGGCAATGAGAGCATCTGGACCGGCTGAATGGGGTGAGAGGATGACAAAGAAATGAGTCATCCCACCAGCAGACAAGCAGTGCTGTCCAGAGACAAGGGAGAAGGAAGAGGGGAGGAAAAAAATGTGTCCTTGTTTTGCCTTCATTAAAGAGGTGGGTGTAGAGGTCTGGGGGCAGTGCCTAGACAAAAAACAAAGTGAATACCAGAAACAGGGACTCAGACTCTGGGAGCGCGGGGCCAGCCAGCACCAGGACAGGCTTCAACGCTGTGAACAGGGGCTGCCACCAGAGGCCAGAGTGCCCTGAGTTCATGGTGAGGAGGGTGGGGGCTGAGATGTATGGAGTAAGTGTGAGAAATCCTTCCGGGCTCATTTTACAAATACAAAGACGACTTGTTATTTTTTTTTTCTGTGTTCTCTCCCTTTTGCCTATTTCATAGTTTCCCAGAGTCAGAGTACTAAAAAAGCAAGGAAGTAAGAGAAAGAAGGAAGGATGAATGGATGGAGTGGGAGGTAGGGAGAAAGAAAACCACCAGGAGGTCTCACTTTTGTTAGACTGAAATCACTGAAAACATTGTTGTGTGAGAGTAATGGATTCTGCAATGGCCATAAGGCCTGGGGACCCCAGGGTCCCAGGGCCCCAAGCCTGTCAGGTTCATGTTAGCATGTGAAGTTGATTTCTGCAGATTTGCAAAAGACACCCTCTCTGGTGGATGGAATTCAGCAGGCACAGAGCTTGGCAAATGGACAAAGACTCTGTGCAAAAAAAAAAACAAACAAAAAAAACTAAAACTAAAACAAAACAAAACAAAGCAAACAACCAAAACAAAAACAAAACCCAGGACACGGGCCTGGCAAACAAAGCATGGCCTGGATTTCAAGGATGCACGGGCAGGAATCCTGGTGAGGGACACCGTCTGCATGTCTGCATGCGAAAGCCTCATCTGCTTCCAGAGCTTCTCTGACCTTCTGTCTGGAAGCTGCACTGGGTCTTGCTGGCAACAGCAATACAGTGACTCCGTTCCCAGGTTCCTCTGAACAGCCATGAGTGATGACTGTTCTAGGGGAAAAACGGGAACAATGGACTGGTAACCAGGGAGGGGGTTACTCTGCCAGATCCAAGGAAGTGTGCCCTTGTGGCTGAGAAGTCAGTGGTCACGCTAGCCAGAACTCGGTGTTTATTTCGGCAGCGGCAACATGGGGCAAGGCTGCCTAACGGGAACCCATTCATAGGTGTTGGGTCTGCATTGGGTGAGGCCGCTGGAACAGCGGCAGGATAGCTAGAAGTCCTGGGGAAAAGTAGATGAACTGTTGTCCTCAGTGCCTTTACATGCCCCCCCCTTTTTTTAAATAGATCTATTCATTTGAGAGAGAGAGCACGCGTCCAAGTGGTGGGGGAGTAGTGATGAGGGAGGGGCAGAGGGAGAGGATCTCAAGCAAATGCCCCATGGAGCCCAGACAGGGGCTCAATTTCATGACCCCGAGATAATGAACTAAGACGATGACCTAAACTGCAGACAGGAGTCAGACACTTAACTGACTGAGCCACCCAGGGGCCCCTCGTGTCCCTTTGCATTGATTGCCCTTTTCTCTCCACTCTCCTACCTTCTCCATCTTCCCCCTTAAAAATCTGCCTTCCAGAAAGGGACTGATATGCTCATTCACATAAGGTTACATTGACAGTAAAAGTTGATACGCTGCCCTTCCCAAAAGCATCTATATTTTGAGGCACAAAAATCAGCTCCCAGGGGCGCCTGGGTGGCTCAGTGGATTAAAGCCTCTGCCTTCGGCTCACATCATGATCCTGGGGTCCTGGGATTAAGCCCCGCATCGGGCTCTCTGCTCATTGGGGAGCCTGCTCTCTCCTCTCTCTCTGCCTGCCTCTCTGCCTGCTTGTGATCTCTGTCTCTCAAATAAATAAATAAAATCTTTAAAAAAAAAAAAATCAGCTCCCAGGGATGCAAAACCAAGTGGGATGGACTCTTGAGGTTTCCTCCAGGGCTGACACACTGTGGTTTCTGCTATTGTGAGAACAAATGATATAATGGGTATAAACTGTGAAACACTTAAAAATGTGTATTAGTACTTTTATTTAAACATGACCACATGCATGGAATTGATCTGCAATAGAAGAACTGTGCAAACACAGTCACTTGACCAAGTTCTGTGGTTCTAGGTACAAACAATGCAATTGCCCCTGCTGGTATAGAACTCAGGGACTGTTTTTACTCTTGCCAGCAGGAAGAAGACAGAAATATGAGCAAGCTAGAGGAGCAGGGAAATTGCAAGGGAAAGACAAAAGTAAGTTGATACTATGATCAAATTTTACACCGTGTGCAAGGTTTGCTAGCTTAATCTTTGGTAAAGGAGATTCTCAGATTATTATGGCTTTGCAAAGCTTCTCTCTGGAAATCTGAGCAAGAAAGAGTCGGTCTCCAAGAATACCAATACTTTAAAGTGACTCATAGCTTTAAAACAAACAACACCCTCCTTCCAGCCCCCACCCCAACCACCATGGCCCAGAATGGATGCCAACAAATTAGAAAAGAAATGGTCCAAGGAAGAAGCCCTTGGAATAGCAAAGGCATCTCACTGGGACAACAGAGGGGGTGAGAGGGCAAGAGGAGCCCTGCCCCCATATGCGAGGAACCCCCCCCCAAAAAAGCTCACCTTTGCAGGTTCCAGATGGAACACAGGACGGGAGCCACTAGCCTCGTAGCCCCCGTCTCGCTTACAAAGGTCCCGCTTTTTATAGAGCTGTGCTTTCAGAATAAAAACCATTTTCAAAAACTGCCATCATGTGAACAATTCTTAACTTTTCAATACTTAATTTTCTGTGTGTCAAAGTTTATTTTCTCTCTTCTTAAAGAGCCTGCTTTCATAACGGGACAAGAGAGGAAGAGCCTGTTTCTTATCTAATATGATCCATTCCAATGAGGTGAATAGAACAGAATCCTCTGCTAGCTCCCACCCATCTCATGAGTTACTCAGGGCAGAATTCTCTCCAAAACATCTTCAAACCATAGGCGGGGGGATGACTTGTGACTGAGTTACATGAAACTGACCAGGCTACTCCAAATCTTGGCACTGAGCTCTGTCGTCTACTCACTGTCCGTAGTTTGCCAGGTAATCCTGGTTGTTTGGAGGAAATAAGGGAGAGCTCTTTGTGGCTCTAGGAAACCAGAAGTCCATCCTGCCTCCTTTTAGGATAGAAACAAAAGAAACCCTTTCCTAATAAACTTTTTACGCGGAGAAGAAAAAACAAGGTTCAACTGACAAACGCTAATGCAATTAGTCAGTGCAATAAAATGTTAATCCCAAAGTCTGAATTTAAACAAACTCCTCAATCTGAGGTTGATCTAAAACAGTGTCTCATCTTAAGCATGAAGGTAGTTCCTCATGTTCCTCCCACTCCCTAAAGTCAACATCATTGCAAAGCAATGATATACACAATCCTTTGGTAATTCTTTAGTTTACCTCCAGATTTCGACACCCATGAGTCAGAAAACTGGTCAGAAGCTTTCCTTGTATCGTTACCGAATGCATACACATTTTCCTGGGCTCACAGGAAAGCAATGTTACGGTGTGTTTGCGAGAACTGTGTGTGGGTTAATGCCCCTTGCTCCACAGGCATTGGAGCACCTACCACTCGCCAGGCAGAGTCTACAGAACCTTTATATATATATCATATATATAATACTATAGAATAGTATTCTATAATATATAATAGAATAATCCTATTCTCTTGTTTTTACAAATGAGAGAATCAAACTTCCAAAAAGCATCAGGACCTTGGCCCTAAGGCGAGATACGTGGTGAGAGGTGGTGTCAAGACTCGAACCGACACTATTTCCAACCCTCCTTCCTGCGTCCCGATGCTGGACCGTTATGTTTTTCATGCACTCAGAGTTGCTATTTGGGAAGGACAGCATGTTACAGTGCAAGGGGCATAGTCTTAAGTTCAAGTTCCATGACACAACCATGACACACAGGTTGTGTATGGTTTCCTGGATTTTTTAATGGGCCAATCACTCCCACCTTGCTGAATTATTACAGCAACTAAAGAAGAAGCAGGCAAAGGCCCTATGACACAACGGCCAGTGCACGGTAAGGTCAACTGTACTGACAGTCATGAGTATCCTTCAATAACGGGGGCATTAAGCAACATTAACAGCTTCTCCCTGGAAAAACAACCGAAAGCTACCAAGACAGAAAGATGCTAACATCTACGGGGTTCCCCACTGGGGTCAAGCATTGATACCCAAATACTCCTTCCTCGATCACGTGGACATCTTGTGATAACCTGCAACCAGATTCTTCACAACTGATCTAAAAGTTCACGCCTTTCATCTACATGAACAGGAATCATTATTTTCTGGATATATGAGGTGGTGTCTTTCACCTCATGTTTAATGTTTTTTTGTTTTTTTGTTTTTTTTTTAATTTGCCTTTCCGGGACCTATTTACATCAGGATTATGCCGGACTCTCCGAGGAAGCTGGAATTAGCGCCAGAGACCGCTGGGAGAAAAGGCTGCTGCTGCTGCTAAGGCCCCTCTCAAGCAGACCACATGGATGTTTAAAAACCAGAGACAGGAGGCTAGAAAAATAAGGAAATCGGAGCTTCCCAGAAAAAGAAGAAGAAGAAGAAGAAAAAAACTTCCCTTTTTCTCTGCAGCCCAGGGGGCAGACACGGGCTCTTGCTCTGATAAGGCAAACTAAAGCAAGTTTCTCTTTTCTATGAACAGGACAAAATGTGAAAAGCCAGCAGGAATCCAGCTGACCGGCGGGCGGCCTTTCCCTTTTAGATTACTCATAGCAGGTTACTGGGCTCAGCCTCCCTGCTGACTGTCCTGTTCCCCTACCTGCAGAGGCCTCAGCTGACATCAAGCTGTTCATGCAACACTCTCTCTCTCTCTCTCTCTCTCTCTCTCTCGACGGGGCTCTAGGGCCACTTTGTGTGTCCTCCTTGGGCGACATCTGTCAGATCCGCCACCCCAGCCGCCTCTCCTTCAAGCCCCAGCTCAGTCTAATTTCCTCCTTTCTTGGATTCATGGGCAAAGACCTAACAACTCTATGTATCCACCATCAAATGTTTACAGAGCACCCACCATGGCCCATGCACAGGCTCCATGGTATAAGGACATACATGCTCTGTCCTCAAAAACTCATAGCTTAGGCATGGGACAGACAGGTAATTAGGTCATCATAGTACAGTGAGATCAGCGCTGCGGTATATGCAGGGAGGTAGGGGTAGAAGGAGGAAATGCAGAGGAAGAATGGGTCTTAGTAGAACGTGGAGGAGGGAGATCTAGCTTCCTCTTGGTGAGGTAAGGAGCTGGTCAAGGTAGGTTTCCTGGAATTGATAATTATTATATAAGCCGCTGGTTAAACAAAATAAAGAAGTGCTCCTCAGAGCATAGGGCCAAGAGGTGACCATTGCTGTAAATGGTCAGTAAATGCTGTAAACTGGTCATTTTGCAAAGGATCAGTCGTTTACAAAAGCCTTGTGGTCTGGGTAATAGCAGCGAGCAGCCAGAGTCCCTTACTCTTCAGCACAAACACCTTCCACTGGACAAAGGAATTCGATTCACACACCCCAGGCTCTCCCTTCAAGGGCTTCCCTAGGAGGAAGTACGGTTTGGAAAGCCTGAGAGTTCTAAGGATGCAGGAGCCTTTGTGGCCTGAGTTCGGTGTCTATTCCCTAATGTCTGGTTGCAGATTAATGGACTATTTGTGACCATGTAATAAACAGAAAAGGCTTGGCATACAAAGGTATCCCAGTATCTAGGTTCAGCCTGACATTGAAGTGGGTTACTTCAGAGGCTCAAGGTGGAATCAGGTTTTCTAGATCAGTCCCCGGACAACCTCTCCAAGCCGCTGATGCCTGTGTCAGAGCATCCCATAGGCAAACCGTGCTCACCTGCCCATGGGCCCGCTAGCCAAGAGTGAGTCACCCTGAGGATCGTGACTATTGACACAGATGGTGCTGGGCAGCTGCGAAGAACATGCAATTGCATTAAGTTTTATAGGAAGAACAGCTAGTTGGTATTTCCTGGGTAATGGTAATAGGCACCCAAACTTGCCCAAGTCATCCCTTTTAAAAATGTTTATGAAATGCCTGTTGTGTGGCTAACACCTTGTTCGTTTTCCCTTCTGGCACTCATGTTACTTTTCAGGCGATCGAGAGCCTTGTCTGTCACTCTACCCTCTTCCCCAGAAGTCAATTTCTCAAGCAGGAGAATGGACAAAAGATCGTCAAAAAAAAATAGGCTATTCTTATGTGTAAGTAGACAATGAAGCCAGTATTAGGAGACCATGTGGCTGGACCTGGGGTTGGACCAAAGTGAAGGATTGCTAAGATTTTTTCTGGCTCTGACTTTCCGTGAGTCTAAATTGTCCTCATTCTTTTATCTGGTTTGATTTGAGACTACCAGTTTTGTGAGCTGGTTGGCTTATAGCCTGAAACTCTGTACAGAATTTTTCTCCATGCAAAGCTAATGACCCAAAGAATAAATGAAGAGAATATTCTGGCCACTCATTGTCCCTCGTAGCCACCTTATCAGAGCAGAGCTGAAATTCCCTCACAGAAAGTAGACATTTTACTCTAAGACCGCAGACACACGGTGCCAAATAATCAAGTGAGATTGAACATTCCAAGTCAACACCTAAATTCTTCCTCAGCACTGGCACTCAGTATCTCAAAGAAGTGCATGGACTTTGAGTTTGGACTGGAGCTAAGTTCACCACCATTCTTGGGAACCATGTTTCCCCCTTAACTGTCCGATCAAAAAGAAACGGCACACATTTTAGAAGCTTTGGAAATGCTGCTCCTTCTAAACGATGATCTTAGTCAAAGGGCCCCTTCAGTTGCTATAAAACCCCCTAACCAGAAAAGGTGCTGTTTGCAGATTAGTACCAGGGCTCCCCTGGACAGAAAGTTTCACCAGATGCTCTGTGGTCCCAGCCAGTCATTTACAAAAGCGCTAGATGGGTATGGTCACTGAGTATGGCCGGGCCGCTGGTTACTATAGTCTGAACTGTACTGAGCATGGTTCTACTGTAACCCAAGTCACTGCTGTCCCTCAGCTACCCCCTGGCTGCTGTCCCTCTGCAGGAGGAAGCCACTGAAGAGTAGCACAGATGCCAGGAGTATCTAATAGAAGGCATCCCAAAATAAACTGAGCTGGTCCGAGGGAGTCTGGACAGAGACTAAGCCACTGGGCAGAGGGGAGCTACCCTTTACTCTTGATGAGATCCAGGTTTGAAGTCGGCATCTCTGAGAACACTTTAGGTAGAATAAAGTAATGGGTGGCATGGGGCTCATTCGATTTCAACATTCACAAATCCCTGCTGGTTCCCGAGCCTGGCTCTGCTCTCACAGGAAGCCCTCCGGCTGACCATCATATATTGATTCTGGACAAGTCAGCGTCTAGATCCCAGGATGTGTCTTCTTGCCCATGGGCAGGAACTGCTGAGGAAGTCACCTTCAAGGGGACTCCGCTTACTAGTTGTATTTGCAGAATTTCTTCATGGAATTGCAAATGCGCACACACACACACAGACACACACAGACACACACAGACACACACACACACAATTTTCCTCTGTCATCAATCCACTGCAAGAGATCACCGTTATTAATCCGACCTGACCACCAGGTAAATCATTTCCACACTTCTTTGCATTTGAGTTTGTCGCTAGTTACCTGGGAGCTCAGCGTGTTTTCCTACTTCTCTGCCTCCCTCCCGTCTTCCCTCCCAGGGAGGTTAAGAAAATAAAGATAATAACGGCAAAAATCTGGAAAGCCCTGATAGGCATCGCGCAGAGCACCTTAGGAAGCAAAACCATTCATTTTATTCTCCCCCGCCGTAATTGCAAAGTCCTTAAAGAGGACCGCACACTTGCACACTGGGCCAAAACTGACCAGTGGAGATGGAGGCTGGGGATGTGTGGAGGGAGATCAGAGGCCTTCTCTTTCCCAACACTTTCCACCTACTTAATTCTGCTCTGAGGCGAGTCCTGTGCCTCACTCCCCCATTCCCAGCCTCAGCTTCTTAACAGGCTCACCGAGGGGTGGGGGCGGCAGCCAGACACTGTGGACCCTCCAGGCTCTGCTAGCCACAAATCCCGAAGGCAGCTGATGGCACTTTTTTTGCCCGTTATTCATGAGGGGATCCCATTGTCTCTTCAGAGCATTTGTCTCTAATTCTTTGTACTTTCTCTTTTACTCTGCTGAAATTTTTCTCCAAGAAATAATCCCTCCTATTCTCTCTTCCCCGAACGCCCTCGCTCCTCCAAAAGGCTTCAGCCCATCCCAATGAAATGCAGCTACGAAAAGCAGGCTCCCTTGGGACTCGGATTCTTGCTAATCCGCTTTTTGCCTGAATTACAAAGTCAGTCCCTCATTAAGGCATTCTTCTATTGGCGCCGTTTGCCAGAAAGATTTTTAAGAGAGGCAGGAGGACATGGACGGACAGAGAGGCGCAGAATTCAACTTACCGTCCCTGCTTGCCTTCCTTCCCTCCCTCCAAGACAGCTTTCTCTTCAGCCCTGGGCTCTTGCAGGACCTCAGCTCCAATCTCCCTGCACGGCTCTGGCCTGCTTTAAATTTCAAGGCAGGGGGTGGGGTCAGTGGCCCTGGGTGGGCGGGTTTCTCTGTAGCAGGAGGATGCCCAGTGGACAGGGCCAGGAGGGAGCCCAACAGGGCGGGCCTGTTTTTGTAAAGAGGGGGAGGAAGTTTCTGATGGAAGCAGCGCAGCCCGACCTGGCTTAGGGCCAGCCTGATTATTCACAATCCTGATGTCATCGAATCGCAGGAATTTGGGAGTTGGACGGAACATTAACAATCATCTTCCTTGAAGGCCCTGGTCTATGACCTAAATGAGACCCCCAGGATCAGCTGGCTGTAAGCTTATCATGGAAAGAGGAATTTACAGTTCTAAACAAATGCACCCAGAGGAGGCCCAAGGGCTTCTTCTGGAATCTCCAGCAGTAAATCTGCCCCTCGAGACACAAGAGGGTAGAAGGAAGGACAGGAAGGACGGGACACAAGCGTTTGGAAGAAAGGACGGGACAGGTGGACCAGTTCCCTCCAGGCATAGAAGGGCTGGGGAGAGGGGCGTTGGGCCACTTGGGGCATGGGGTGGGGGTTGATAAAGGTGGGCAGGGCTCCTCTGCTGTGGAAAGTACCCCGGCCTGGAATCTGGACCCTGCCACCAGCCCTGCCACTCCCCCGCCCTACAATCATGGAGAAAATCATTTCACTTCTCTCTCAAAGATGGCTGAGGACTTCTCGGCTCCAGCATTCCCTGGGTGGGGCTGTGGAATAAAGGCAGGGGGTCCCTGAGCCAATGCTCTGTCTAAACTCTTTCTCTGCACAGCCTTGCAGGCAATTCCAACGTTGGCTCTCCATCCCTTAGACTGAGGGAGACTTTCCCCTGTTCTGGAGTTTGCTCTTAAATGTAAATGCTCCTGGAAATGCACAACCTGTTTGACCTGTTAGAACCCCCGCAGATGACTGATAAGGAAAAGGAGCAGGCTTGAATCAGCGGTACCAGTAATGAGGGATGTGACCTGAGCCAGGGCTTTCTAGATCGTGCTGAGCTAGCGCATCGGAGGTGCCGTGCGTGGACTAGAGCAGGGCCCCAGACACCAGCTCCCCGGTGTATCTCAGGCCTCGAGATGGGGCATCTGTGGTGTTGGTTGATGTCTGGCCTAGACAAGGCAGTGTGAGAGAAAGAAGGAAGAGATGCCAGGAGAGGGATCAGAAGGCTGAGGTGGGCAGCAGAAATTGAGGGAGGACCGGTCTTGTAGGAGAGGCCAGATTTCCAAAGATTCTGAAGAGAGGTGAGATGAGAGCTGACTTTGAGGTGGGGAAGTAAGGGAGGCGTGTCCAAAGTCAAACTGTGTTTCCATATTTTTATCTAGCTGTGGCTTCTCCAATGAGAAGGAGAACTTGTGTGTGTGTGACTTCTCTACAGAGAAGGAGAACCACGGGGGGGAGCAGGGGTGTCAAGTTAGCTGCAAGCATTAGAGCTAGGACATCAGATAAGAGAGTGGCTCTGTCCTACTTCCCTGTAATATTGGTTGCCGTGATAAGGGCCAGAGGCCTTTTCTGCCCTTTATGTTTCGGCAGGGAAGGAGGGGGTCTTTCATCTGAACTCCTGTGGGGGCTGATTTGCTCCTGAACAATTACATTTAAATCCTTAGATCACACAGAGATTGGAGTCTGGGTTTTGGCTCCTAAAGCTTGAGCAGTGGAGTAGGGTCTGTATACCGCGATGTATGTTACATGGTGTATATTACAGGGTGTGATCCAGGGGCAGACAGGGAGAGTCCTTTCCTACCACTTGTCAGGATACCTACAATTCCACCTTTAGAAATGCATTCCGGTAGGTTTTTAGCCCCCAGTTAAAATGCTAATTTAATCACGGCCTTCAAAGTAGTCTCCAGGGGGTTAGAGCTGTCTGTTGGCCTCCAGGGAACTGCAGGCCTGAGGTCTTGAGGGAGAGAGGGGTACACCAAGAGGGACCAGGAGATTAAGAGGAGGGGTTTCAGGTCACCAAGAGGTACCCTGCAGCTCTGCTACAATACACCTAAATGACTCAGACCAGATTATACCTCCCTAGGAACCTAGGAACTGGGGCCTTTGTGTTCCTATGAAAAAAGAGATTATTTTTCTTCAGGGAAACCTGAGCAGGAGGAGGTACAATGACAATGGGGGCCTTGATTCTAGTCAAGGGATTGCTGCGGAGGAGGGAAAAAGAAAAAAGAAATCTTGGTGAAATCACATCCTGGGAAAATTTTATCCAAGCCCTTTGCTTTCAAGGAAGAGAAGTTAAGACGCAGGCCCAAGTAACACGGAGACAAAATGGGCTCAGGGAAACCGGAAGGAAATATTGCTATAGCGCTTTCCCAGGCTGGCCTAATTTCTTGGCGGCCCCCATCCCTTGAAGATTGTGTGAGTCACAAGTGGGGACCCCTTATCACGGGAGTGGGTGCAGGGATGGCGCATGAGAACAAGGATGGCACTGAGACCCCAGCGGTCTAAGAAATGATGTGATGTCTGTGGAAAGTCCAAGAAAAGAGAAATGGGCAAGAGCCTTAGAACAAGATGGTTTGGGACCAGAAGACAAAAATTTTATGTATAACCTAGGGAGATTTAATTTTGTTAGCCATCAGGGTGGTTTTTTTAATATCTTATTTTTTATTTATTTGAGAGAGAGAGAGAGAGAACACAAGCAGAGGCAGAGGGAGAAGGAGAAGCAGACTCCCCGTCGAGCAGGGAGCCCGATATGGGGCTCAATCCCAGGACCGTGAGATCAGGACCGGAGCTGAAGGCAGACACTTAACTGACTGAGCCTCGCAGGCGCCCCAGCCATCGGGGTTTTTAGGGAGTAGGGTTGATATCATAACAGATGTGAGGTGGTGCTACATGACATTCGTTTTCTGTGCCTTCACCCCAGCTAGAGACTCTCAGATTGCTCAGCCGTACCAGTGACCTGAATTCCATATAGACACCGAGAAACATCGAATAGGCTGAAAGCCTGAGAAGTGTCTGTCTTTCTTTCTTTTTTTTTTTTAAGATTTTATTTATTTTTTTTGACAGAGAGAGAGAGTGTGGAGGCCGAGAAAAATGAGGCCGACCCGCCTTAACTTTAGCCTTAGCACAAGTGCAGCCATCTTAGCTCCAGCAGCCATCTCAGGCCCCTGCGACCAGGGGCTGGACTTTAGTTCCGGGTGAAACCACAAAATGGCCCAAGCGTCAGTTACGAGAAAAACCGCAGAACTCCCTAGTAGTAGCCAACCAGGTATTCTGCATGATAACAGAAACTGGACCTTGAGACACAGGGTCCACACCCCCTACTGGCAATCCCCTAAAATAACATATAAATACCCCTGCTTTAACCGAGCTCGGGGTCCAAGTCCCTACTCCGCTGCGTCGGGTATACTTGGGCCCAACCTCGAGCTTGCTGAATAAACCCTCGTGTGATCGCATCGGTGTTGGCTCCTTGGTGGTCTCTCGGGTACGAAACTTGGGCACAACAAGAGAGAGCACAAGCAGGGGAACAGCAGACAGAGGGAGAATCAGATTCTCCACTGAGCAGGGCGCCAACGCAGGACTCCATCCCAGGACCCCAGGACCATGACCTGACCCGAAGGCAGACACTTAACCAACTGAGCGAGCCACCCAGGCATCCTGAGAAGTACCTTTTTTTTTTTTAATTTTTTAAAAAAGATTTTATGTATTTATTTGACAGACAAAGATCACAAGTAGGCAGAGAGGCAGGCAGAGAGAGGGGGGGAAGCAGACTCCCTGCCCATCAGAGAGCCCAATGCAGGGCTCGATCCCAGGAACCCAGGAGCATGACCTGATCTGAAGGCAGAGGCTTTAACCCACTGAGCCACCCAGGCGTCCTGAGAAGTACCTTTAAATATGGTTGTTTTGTTAAGAATCATTCACGAGGGATGCCTGGGTGGTTCAGTGTGTTGGGCCTCTGCCTTCAGCTCAGGTCATGATCTCAAGGTCCTGGGATCAAGCCCCGCATCGGGCTCTCTGCTCAATGGGGAGCCGGCTTCCCCCTCTCTCTGCCTGCCTATTTGTGATCTCTCTCTCTCTCTGTGAAATAAATAAATAAAATCGTTTTTTAAAAAAAGAATCATTCACGAGATGGTAGTGGAGTTCTTTGTACTATTCTTGCAACTCTTCTATAAGTTTGAAATTATTTCAAAATAAAAAGGTAGGGGCATCTGTGTGGCTCAGTTGTTGAGCGTCTGTCTTTAGCTTGGGTCATGATCCCAGTGTCCTGGGATCGAGCCCCGATTGGGCTCCAGGCTCAGCAGGAAGCCTGCTTCTTCTTCTCCCACTCTCCCTGTTTGCATTCTCTCTCACTATCTCTCCCTCTCTGTCAAATAAATAAATAAAATCTTAAAAATAAATAAAAATAAAAAGATAAAAATTGGGTTATTTTCTTGGGGAAGTAATTCTACTTCTGAATAGGGGTGCCGACCTCCCACCCTGTTAAAAATCCTTGTATACCTTTTGACTCCAACCTCAAAATAGCTACTAATAGCCTACTGTTGACTAGAAGCCTTACCGATAACAATTGATTAACATGTATTTTCTGTGTTATATGTATTATATGCTGTATTCTTTACAATAAAGTCAGCCAGAGAAAAATGTTATTAAGAAAATCATAAGGAGGGGCACCGAAGTGGCTCAATCATTAAGAGTCTGCCTTCAGCTCAGCTCATGATTCCAGGGTCCTGGGTTCAAGTCCTGCATCAGGCTCCCTGATCAGTGGGAGGCCTGCTTCTCCCTCTCCCGCTTCCCCTGCTTGTGTTCCCTCTCTCGCTGTCTCTCTCTCGGTCAAATAAATAAAATCTTAACAAAAAAAATCATAAGGAAGAGAAAAAACATTTACAGTACTGTACTGCATTTTTTAAAAAGTCTGCATATAAGTGGACCCATGCAGTTCAAACCCACGTTGTTTAAGGGTCGATTGTATGTAGCACAAAGAAATAAATTTTTTAAATTCCTCAAGAAGAAAATGTAGGTATAAAACATTATTTTGGCTATCTGAAAACTAAGAATAACCTATGGCCAAAAATAAAGTACTAGTATGTTAGTATAATGCAATATTACATAGCCATTATGATGATTAATAATATAATTACATAGAAAATCAAACCTGATTATAAATTACCCCAAAGAAGTAGAAAACAAATTGTATTATGCACTGTACTATAAACCAGGTGAACACCCCATGTATGTACTAATAAAGACTGGAAGAGAAAATCAAGTGTTTGAGTGTTGTACTTTTTGGTGATTTTTTTTGTCAATTCATCTCCTGATACTTTTAAATTGTTTTAATAAAAAGAGACTCGCTGACTCCACAGTGCACCCAAGCTAGTGTGACTGTATCTAGTAGTCTCTCTCTGACAGAGGCACCGGAAGGACAGGCTTGTCTTGGACAACGTGTTGGAAGATTAGAAATTTTCCTTAACCTGTTACAAAGTTACCCACGCATTTGTTCTAACTCTTCTTCAATACATCTCACTTTCAGTCAATTCCCTTTTGGAGTGGATCGAGTTTCTCCCTCCTGATTCTCTAGAACAACTTCCTGTCCTTGGTTCTAAGCTACCCCTTTCACCTCTGAGACATGACCTCCAGTTTCAGACTTCTAGAATGGGTAAACAAGTAGCTGTCCACCTGCACTGGCTCCCTGGTGAGGGCTGCTGGCCAGAGCCTGCGGCTCTAAATCAGGAAGTTTGTCTTTTTTCTCCAAAATCAGTTGGATGACTCTGGGCCAGTTTGCCCTCTGCTTTAGCTTCTTTGAGAGCAATAAAGTCATGGGAGTATCATTTGGCTCAAGTAGGGTAACACAGGAAGGAAAACACTTTGAGGCAAGTGACATAAAATTGGTGATTTCAGGTGTTGGGTTTTTTGTTTTTGTTTTTGTTTTTGTTTTTGTTTTTTGACAGAGACAGACACAGGGAGAGAGCGAACACAAGCAGGGGGAGTGGGAGAGGGAGAAGCAGGCTTCCCTCTGAGCAGGGAGCCGGAGGCGGGGCTCAATGGCAGGATCCCGGGATCATGATCTGAGCTGAAGGTGGACGTTTAACCAACTGAACCACCCAGGTGCCCCAAATTGGTGATTTAATAAGCCCTTTTGTAAACATTTTTTGCAACTCTGTACTCTCTTCTAAGCAATATTAGTGGCACTCCTGTGAAAAAAAAACCAATGCTAATAATATTTTTTTCTTTTAAAAGCAATTTTGCAGGGGCACCAGGGTGGCTCAGTCAGTTAAGTGTCTGACTCTTGATTTTGGCTCAGGTCATGATCTCAGGGTCGTGAGATTGAGCCTTGCATTAGGCTCTGTGCTGGGTGTGGGGTGTCTGTGTTCTATTAATTTTGGGTGACTTGAGCTACTCTAATCCCTTACTTTATACTTGAGGACACCAAGAAGTGTCTGCCCCAGGGGCCAGTGTTGGAGTGCTGGTTTCCTCCATCTGCCTTTGTATCCGGTAGCCTCTTGGAAGTCTTTGATCTGTCTCCTCTCAGCCTTTCCTGTCATTTCTTTTTGTTTTGAAACAAAAAGCAATAACCAAAACCAAATGGGCACAGATCCCTCCATCCCTTCTGCCCCCAGGCTGGCCCCAAAATGTGAGGTCTTTGCCATGTGTGGTGGGGACAGGCTCCTCAGAGAGAGCCGCCCAGCCCTCCTCACCTCTGCGATGAGATCATCGGTGATAGGGGAGCGGGATGATTACACAGGGTAGGCTCTGCATCAGTTCTGGTCACCAGCTGGGGAACAGCACATGTTTGGGGCGGCAGGAACATACTGTTTACGCTGGACCCACCTTCCTGCTGCACTATCACAGCACTGTGCCCTGGTGGCCTTCTTCCTGAGTCAAGCATTTTTGCCCAGTGAATAAAGTTCTGGTGTAGCTTTCCACAGCTCTCTGCGTCTCCAGACTCCACCTTGGGGAAATGATGCGTGTTTTACAAGATGCTTTTTGAAATCATGACTGACTGAAATGTACATTTTTTTTTATCCCTGTGACATATTTGTACCAATCTGTGCAAATCTAAGATCAAAATTTTCCCCCAGCCTTTATCTGTGAGATACAGGGTTTCCTGTTTGATTTTAGATTGATGTCTTTAGTCACACACATTCCAAATGTCACTTGTCCTATCTCACTGTGTTGGTTCAGGGATGAGGTGGCTCAGTCCGCAGCTTTTATTAGAAACTGAGGGAAGTTGCCAGAACTCAGGGCACTGAACAAAGCTCCTGTTGATCTGAATATTCTGACCTGACCTCCAATTAAAAAGAAAGACTTTGTGGGGGTGCCTGGGTGGCACAGTCAGTTGGGCGTCTGACTCTCGGTTTCGGCTCAGGTCATGATCTCGGGGCTGTGATCTCAGGGTTGTGGGCTCGTGCCCTGTGTCGGGCTCTGCACTCAGTGGGGAGTCGGCTTGGGATTTTCTCTCTCTCTCTCCCTCTGCCCCTCCTCTCTACTCTCTCTCTCTCTCTCTCTAAAACAAAATAAATAAATCTTTACTTACTTGTCATGATCATCACAACTGTAACAGGGTCAGGGCCACAGACCCACCAAGTTAGAATTTCATGTGTTTGGGCTAATATAGAAATTACCTTGGAATGTGAAGAATGTGTACATCAGGCTAGAAAACACTATCATGCCAAATTTTTTTTTTAAGGTTTATTTATTTTACAGAATGAGAGAGTACACAAATGAGCGGGTGGGGGCGGGGCAGAGGGTGAGGGAAAGAATCCTAAGCAGACCCCAGGGGCTGAGCATGGAGCCTGATGTAGGGTTCCATCTCACGCCCCTGAGTCATGACCTGGGCCGAAATCAGGAGTCTGACGCTGAACCAACTGAGCCACCCAGGTGCCCTATGATACCAATTAAAAAAAAACCAGACTCCCCAAAGGGTTAACAGCATAGGAGAGGTAATAGCTAAAGATCTGAAAAGCAACTGCTTTGAAATAATACTGGAAACCAAGGGAATAGGTGAGTCTCTCCGTAGAGAGCATTGAGAATGCCAAGGTGTGAACCTTGGAATTAGAGTAAGATTTTCTAAGATGAGAATTTCTAGCAGGTGGTGGGCTTTGGGCCGTGGGGCTGTGTGTCCTGGCTGGCTGAAGGCAAAGTGCTCAGGGACAGGAAGGACTGGCACCAAAGAGCAAGGAGATCCAAGGAGCAGGAGGTGGCAAACCGCAAGGCTGTGGGGGCAGGTAACATGAAGAGGAGAAGGAAGGCAGTTGCTGGGGAAGTGGAAGGTAATCTGAGTCATAAAGGAAAGTACGAATTATTTCTGAAGGGTGGCGTCGATCATGCCGCCCTCCATGTCACCGCATCACAGCTCTCATACCCAGAGATGGTACCTATTTGGAGAACAGATAGTGAAAGGAAGGAGACTTCAAACAAGGAGTAGCCAAAATCTCCCATGGGGGCTTGCCTTGAGCCACCATGTTGTTATACACTCTCACGTCTGTTCTTCAAACATGTGACATCCTAGGAGAAAGACAGAGAAGGTATTATACCCGATTCACAGAGCAAGAAACTGAGGCCCGGAGAGGACTTGCCTGTGGCCACAGAACTGCTCGCTCATGAGGGAGCCCAATAAGGTCAACCAGATAAAATCTGGGCTTCAGCCCTGACGCCACGTGGCAGAGTTGCTGTCCTCCTTTCTGGCCCCTGTCAACGGCCAAGCAGAGAACCCAGCATCAGCCTCCCATAGGAGGCATCTCAAAACGATGATTGAGTTTGTTGATGTTTTTGTCTGTCCTGCAAGCAGGAGAACCCACACCACATCAGAAACAGACTCTCCTGGCACGTTGGTCAGAGGGATCCTGTTGTGGTAGCTCTCAGGCCTCGTGGCTTCCTGTAGCACACGCCACCCCTGAGCTCTTCAAGTCCTCAAGGCGGGGCCGCGGGGCGGGCTCTTGTCTCCACAGAATGTTCCTGAGACTGCCTATTACATTTTCCCCTGCTTGTCTCCTTCACTAATGGGAACAGTCCTGTGACCTGCCCTGCATAGCTCAGATCCCAGCATCTAGGGGGCACCCCCCGGGAACCCCTCATCTGAGCCCACCACAGCCTCCTGGTCAGGGGGGAGGGGCTCAACACCCAGGAGCTGCAGCTGCAGGGGCGCTTCCCCCTTCCCACCTGCCTCCACCCTGTCGAGCCTGGAACGGATCACTCTTTTTCCATCCCTAGAGATGCCAGAGGCATGCCCTTGCCAGAGTAATTAAAGTTGTCCCTGTAGATGTGACCTCCCATTGGACATAAGCCTCACCATGGTGGCCAGGCCTCTTGGCCTCTGCTCAGGCAACAGCCCTCCTGCTGCCACGGGGCCAGGCTGGGGAAGCCGCCCTCTAGCTGAGAGAGGCAACAGGAAACAGTGGGATGAACAGGTTCAAGTCTGGATTGTAGCCGCCCGGAGGCTCTAACCGCCTGTAATAGCCCCGGTACGTTCCAGAGGTCA
The DNA here is from genome assembly GCF_002288905.1 of Enhydra lutris kenyoni. Taxonomy (NCBI): domain Eukaryota; kingdom Metazoa; phylum Chordata; class Mammalia; order Carnivora; family Mustelidae; genus Enhydra; species Enhydra lutris. The sequence goes on from NW_019154095.1 coordinate 38,918,322, forward strand.
AGCACCCTGAGTTCCTGGAGCCAGTTTCCCCATCTGTAAAACGGAAATGAAATCCAACACTGCCTACTTTCAGAGGAGTTTTGGAGGGTCGAATGAAAATTGGCGAAACACTGTTATGTAAACAGAAGTCAAATTTTTTCCCCCTGAAGTAAGCTCTATGCCCGCGATGGAGCTCGAACTCATGACCCTGGATCAAGAGTCACATGCTGTACGGACAGCCTGGAGGCCGCATAAGACGAAAGATGATTCCCTATGAAGTAGCTTCGTGACGAGGACAGAGCACAAAGGCGGGTGGGCGGCAGGGAAGTTGGGGAAGGAAGGAGAGCTACTTCTGCACACTCCCCCTGCAACCGGCTCGGGGCATTTTGTTCAGGCCACCCCAGGGTTGGGCAGCCGCGTAGGTGGGGTCGACTGTCTGGAGGGTCAGCGGTGTAGGGAACAGAGGGCCATAAAAGGCTAACATGCATCATTTCCTTTAAGCACTTTGCAGGTCCTAAACAGGAAATGGGGCCTGAATGCTGAATTCCTATAAATAATTCAAGATAAAGCGGTAAAAAAAAATATATATATATCTGAAGTGGTTCTGTCTGGCTGGGAGTTGGACACAAAGTCAGACACGATCGTTTAGGAATGTCCTCACGCCATCGGGACCGAAAGGGGACCATGTATCACGCTCTGACATCTCCCAGCTGTAACAGATGCCAGGAAGGCTCTGGACCCCGCAGCTGATGTCAGCACACCCCTCGGGAAAGGACAATTCTGGGAACCCAGGAACCTGCATTTTTCTTTTCCCGAGGTTTTAGATCCTGGAGTGACTCTGCCACTCGCAAATGTGCCATTCTGTGATCCTGTATGACCTGTTGTGCCCCTGCAGGCCAGTGGGGCGAGGCATGGCTTCCTCTGGGGTCCTGCCACCCTTCTTGGCCAGTTGTCAAACATTTCTCCACCCCCGGCTCCCTTGATCTGGCTATCATCTTAAAACGTGTTTTCTAAATGTTAGTAAAAGGAGGATGAGGTCACCATGCTGCATGCTAATAGCTACTATCTCTTACGTAGCCCTTTCCGGGCTCAAGCACGTCACATATATATATTCAATCCCGTGAGGTTGGTGCTGTGATCGTCCCCAATTTGCAGATAAGAATCCTGAAGCCCCCAGAGCGGCAGTCACCTGCCCAGTGTTTCACAGCTGGTGAGTGACAGCATGCAGTCCAGCGGGACTCCAGCGTTTGCCTATGCAACCGCTGTGATGACAGAAGCACCCCGACAAGACTGTCCCAGAGAGGCGGAAAGGTCATTAACAATGCAGCACTTTGGGCCTGCGCAAGCCAGCTGCCCGTGCTGGTGAGCTAAACCCACCTACCCCCAGCCACCTTGAGCACAGGAGATTTATTGGGGGGTCAGCAGGCCTGATGGGCAATGCACCCTGGTCTTTGCTTGCCGTCTCTCCTCTCCCCTCTCTGCATGACAGCTCCTCTCTGACAGGTGCTCCCTGTCTCCGGGGGACGTGGGCGTAATAGCTCCGGCTCAAATTCTTACAGTCCATTATCTAAGGAAGATTCTGGCACTGGCCTGGCCTGGGTCCTCTGTCTGTCTCTGCGGCCTGGAGAGTGAGGTCTGTTACCAGACGAAGCAGAAAGGGTTGCAAGAAGACAAAGGCAGGAGGTGCCTGGGTGGCTCAGTCGGTTAAGCTTTCAAGCTCAGGTCATTAACCCCAGGGGCCTGGGGTCGAGCCCCACATCGGGCTCCCTACTCTGGCTTCTCCATCTCCCCCTGGCCCTCTGCCTGCTCATGCACTCTCTTTCTCTCTCTCTCTCAAATAAATAAAAATCTTAAAAAAAAAAAAAAAAAAGACAAAGGCAGTCAATACAACACGCTACTCCTTGAGAACAGATACTAGTCTCTCTCTGAACTGAGATCCTTTATCTGAGTCGCGTGGAGGTGAAGGGAGTTTTGTACTCCCAAATCCAAGGGTAACCAAATCAGATTTGCAGAATTATAGAATTAGAAAAAGCCCTAGATTTCACTAGGTTTAGCCTACCTTTGGCGCTTTCACTGCTCTCAACCCACCAGTACTCTACCTATTGGTGGTGATCTGAGATACCAGGGTGCCTCTGCCCAGCCCTCTCCCTCCAGAACACCAGGAAATAAATCTTACTGCCCCAAAGAAATGAAATTAGGCAAAGTTAAATACGATCGCAGGGTAAAAGATGCTGTCTATCTGAGGAAAGTCTCCGTATAACCCTCCACAAAAATAGGTCTAAAAAGCCCCAGCCAATTGAATGCACAAAGTCACTATCACTTGACGGCTGCCCGATTGAATCACTTGCTTTCCCTCTTTATAAAATCTGACTAACTCTTCCTCAGACAGGTGAGACAGAAGCAGGTGCACACCACGTCGGGTTTCCACGTTCTTCTGTCTAGACAGTCTGTTTGATATTTCTGGGGTATCCTAGGGGCCATGCTCAGAGCTTTTTGCAGAGAAAGTTAATCTCTTTCATGTGATTGAACGTTTCCTGACCCCGATCCCTAAAGCTACTTCATTTTACCATTTCATTCTGATACACATACTGAGATCTGGGAAACTTCATCTCAAACAAATCCTGGGCTTCTAAATTCAAACCATATGGTGGGTCTTCACTCCACCTAGGGATCAGGGAGACAGAAGAAGACACAGGCATTCACCGATGGACGGGCTCAGTCTTTCACTTTTCAAACATTTCCTGGATCCTTCGCTATGTGTCAGGCAGTGGGCTCCATGCTGGGGTTCGAGAGCCAAGTGACTCTGCCATCAGGTCACAGTCTGGTGAGGGGACACGAGTTTAGACAGCTGATCCTTGTACAACATATGTTTGCACTGTGTGGGTCTACCTAGACTCAGGGTTTGTTGGTTTGTTTTATAAATGTAGTACAGTACTATACATATATTTCCTTTCCTATGATTTGCCTTTTTTTTTTTTTTAATTTATTTATTTAGTTGACAGAGAGAGAGAGAGCAAGCAAGGAGAGCAGAGGGAGAGGGAGAAGCTGAGCAGGGAGCCTGATGTGGGGTTCGATCTCAGGCCCCTGGGATCATGACCTGAGCCGAAGGCAGACACTTAACCAACTGAGCCACCCAGGCGCCCCTCCTTCTTAAGATTTTCTTAATAACATTTTCTTTTTTCCTAGCTTACTCTAGTGTAAGAACACAGTATATAATAATGTACAAACTAGGTATTAATCAACTGTTATGTTATGGGTAAGGCTTCTGGTCAACAGTAGGCTACATTAGTAGCTAAGTTTTTGGAGAGTCAAAAGTTATACTCAGATTTTCCAGTTGCACAGGAGTCAACACCACTAATGACAGCAGATCCCTTAATGATACTAACTAAATCAGTGTAGTTGTACTAGATACTAGAGAAGTCGGCAGAACTTTTCTGTAAAGGGCTGGATGATAAAAATTTTAGGCTTTACAGACCATGCAGTCTCTGTCCTAACTACATGGTGTTGTCATTTTTTTTTTTTTTTTAAGATTTTATTTATTTATTTGACAGAGAGATCACAAGCAGGCAGAGAGGCAGGCAGAGAGAGAGGAGGAAGCAGGCTCCCCGAGAGAGCAGAGAGCCCGATGCGGGGCTCGATCCCAGGACTCTGAGATCACGACCTGAGCCGAAGGCAGCGGCTTAACCCACTGAGCCACCCAGGCGCCCCACGGTGTTGTCATTTTAGCATGAAAGCAGCTACAGACAATAAGTAAGGACCTGAATTAGGTGTGCTAAAAACACCTGTTGGCTGATAAAACTTTACCTACAAAAGCAGGTGGGGGGTTGGTTTGGCCCATGGGCTGCAGCCTGCCTGGTGGCTGGATGAAAATGTCGTGGGACAGGATGGAAGGAAATACCTGGTGCAGCTCGTCTCAGAGAAGGAAGATGTCACTCTCACAGAGGAGACACTAACTCGAACAGTCTTCATGAACGAGGCATTACTGCTGAGTAGAACATGGGGAGTATCACTTTGCCACCTGGACTGGGGCGGGGGGGAGGCGGTGAGTCACTGGAAAGGGAGGCCCATGGTAAAGCAAAGGGTTTAGTAGGCCACACCAGTTCATGTGACTAGGGGTGGGGGAAATGGGGAGCCAGCGATGATGCTAGAGAAGGAGTGGGGGGCCAGCCCAGAGAGGCTCTCAGAACCACATTGAGGACTTTGGTCTTTGTCCTCAGGGCAGAGGTGGAAAAGGAGCAAACTTCTCTGTTCCAGCTTTTATTCTAGATAGTTTACAGAAACAATCTCCTTTTGTCCTCGCCAAACACAGTGAGGTCAGTATTATATTACCAACACAATGTTATTAACTCATTAATAATCTGGTATGACTAATTAGTTTGTGATAAGAACACTTGCCCAAAGTTCAAGTGTTCTGCTTCCCTGAAGCAGCAGAGTCAGGCTTCAAACCCAGATGTCTGTGGTACTAGACCCCTGGCTCTCCCCACCACAGCTGTCCCTTGTGGGCTCCCTGCACAGCAGAGCCTTTCCTCCCTTACTCCATGGCCAAGGGCCTCCCCCTGCTAGCAGGAAGGGTTGGGGAACGCCACTGATTTCTCAGAGTTGAACAGGACTTCATGGGGGAACAGGGGAACCCTTGGGTGGTGAGGGAGATCTCCTGAGGGGTGGGAGAAATGGGTTCTCGAGAAGCCCGGGCACAGGCCAGTCACTATGGGGAGTCAGGTGGGGAGGGCAGCAGGTCCCTCCTGGCACCGAAGTGTTCCCACAAGGCTGGCCGGGAGCCAGCTGAAAGCCTGGTTTGGGGGTGGGGAGGGTGGGGGAAGGGCGTGCCTTCACTCCAGTGTCAGCCCTGGAAGGGGCGCAGAGCCCAGCTGCTGTTCTCTATTGCCTGAGGTCATGAAGTGAGAGGAATTCCAGAGATTCCTGCTGTGCCATCATCCCTGGCTCATCTCCTTCCCGTGCTGACTTTACTTGGTTGCTTGGTTGCTGAACACTTTGGTTCTTTGGGTCCGCCCTCTGAAAGTGAGGGTCATTCACCAGAGCAGGTCTCTTTTTCCTCCACCATATGTGCCACGCATTTATTTGGTAGGTGTTCAGTAAATATGTGTTGAATTCAGCAATTAATATTAAAGTATATAATTCGTACAAATGTCTTTTATTTGGGTTTTCCACACTTGCTCCCCATAAGACCTTCTGAAGCCATTCACAGAGGTCTGTCCTTTAGAGAAGCCTGGCTTCTTCCAACCCCAAGAGGCATGGACACCAAGTGTGAGAACCTCAGGCCCTTCCCCAGACCTAATAAATCAGAATCTTTAGTCTAATGAGATCCGCAGGTGATTCGTATGCACATTTGAGTTTGAAAAACAGCAGTACATGATTTGGCAACTGCACTTAAAAATGGTGTCTAGGGGCGCCTGGGTGGCTCAGTGGGTTAAAGCCTCTGCCTTCAGCTCAGGTCATGATCCCAGGGTTCTGGGATCGAGTCCCGCATCGGGCTCTCTGCTCAGCAGGGAGCCTGCTTCCTCCTCTCTCCTCTCTCTCTGCCTGCCTCTGCCTACTTGTGACTTGTGATCTCTGTCAAACAAATAAATAAATAAATAAAATCTAGAAAAAAAAAAATGGTGTCTAACCCCAGACTTTAACCTCAAAAGCAATGTTCTTCATATATTCTGAATCCAGCTCTAGTCTGAGTCCAGAGACATTTTTAACCCCCACAAAGTTCTCCCCCTTCACGGTTTTTGCCCTTGCCTGTATCTGTCCCTTTCCTGCTTCTAGTGACAATGAAGGGTGGCTAGGTAAGAAGGAAGTGAGAGTAGAAAAAATTTTAAGTGACACATTTGAGAATCAGAGCCAAATACCTCACCACTGAAATTCCCATCTTTCATAGGCTACGTATATCCTGTGTCTTGTTTCTGGATTCCTTTGCCAAGCCTTTAGAGGTTCAAAGTGAAGGTGAGGGGACTTGTCCAAGTTCACTCGGCTCGTAAAGTGGCAAAGGCTGGGCAGGGGCAAGAGAGTTCTCTAGTGCACCCCTGTCCCTGGAAAGACCCCAGAAGTCCTACAGCCCTTGGTCCTCAGCTCAGCTCCTAAGCACAGAAGGCAGGCTTTCCTCATGGCCGTCGCCTGGGGTAAAGGGAAGAACACCAGCTTCAGGGTCAACACACTTGTTTTGAATCTTAGTTTCCCAATTTGCCAGCACAACATGTTGCCTTGGGTGAAGCGTACGCTCTCTGTGGCTGTTCCTCGTTTGTGAAACGGGGACAATATTCACTTTGCAGAATGGCTGTGAGGTTCAGAGAAAGAATATCCACCAGGCCTGCACAGAGCCTAGCACATCCAGGATGCCCCAAATGAGTTGTTGTCATTGCCCAGACAGTTGTTCTCACTCATCTCCCAATAAAGCCTTCTTCAGACTGTCACCTTCCCCCAGAACATTCATTGGCTCCCCGCTACCTATGGGAGACCACCTGATCCCCAGCTCACCTTTAGCCTTCTAACCTACTTTTCTTTAATAAAGACGTGCTTACAAATCCGATTTTCTTTTTTTTTCTTTTTCTTTTTAAAAGATTTTATCCACTTTTTTGACAGAGGGAGATCACAAGTAGGCAGAGAGACAGGCAGTGGGGGCGGGGGAAAGCAAGCTCCCCGCTGAGCAGAGAGCCAGATGCGGGGGGGGGGGGGGGGGCTTGATCCAGGACACTGAGATCATGACCTGAGCCGAAGGCAGAGGCTTAACCCACTGAGATACCCAGGGACCCCACAATTCCGATTTTCTTATTTCTAACTTACATAAGCATTATTTCTTCTACAAATGTATCCAATCATCTGTTAAGGAGTACTGGTTGATTATCAGAATTAAGCGACTAATTGATGCATGCTGTTATGTCTACTAGGAATTTTTGGCAGTTTTATTTATTAAAAAAGGATATATCCTATTTTGAAAGCCCTGCACCTTCTTTTTCTGTTAAATTAGACTTGAGGTTATTATTGCTGAAAGTGCATGTAAAGTTTAACCTGAATCCCATTTTAGACAGTTGACTCTCTCGAGGCGGAGCTGGCCTTCACCCTTACTAATAACCCCTCTCACTATATTGCGACATAGATGACTTCATGGTATTAATCGTTCATGAGTTGTTCACTTAGTTACGGGATTTCAAACCGGTAAGATTTGGGGTGTGTGATTCTGGTTAATTTTTTATGCCAAAGTTGCAAGTTTTAGCTTTTGTTAACCTTCACAATTCCTTTGCCATGTTCTTACAGCACTTTCTTAAAACCGTCGTTTTTTTTTTTTAGTTTTTTTTTTTGTTTTTTTTTTCATTTCTGTGAGTGAACTTGAATGTTTGAGGAAATGTTAAGCACACTGTAATGAAACTTAGGAAAGGACAAGGGTCAGTCTGGAGGAATTAGGAGTCCCCCAAATAAATAAGTTACAGCTGGGTTCATTCAAGTGTACCTTTCAGTCTCCTTACCGTGCTCTGACTCATCTCCTCTACCAGTCCAAATGGGATACATGATTTACATTTGTATTGCCAAAAATTCCTAGTGAACATAACAGACATCAATTAAGTGGCTTAATTCTGATAATCAACCAGTACTCTTTAACAAACAACTGGACAATAAGAAATAAGAAAATTTGATTTGTATATATTTTTCCTTGAGAGAGTGAAGTGATGTATGAGTGCTTTATAGAGTTTTTCTTTTTCGTTTTTTAAAATTTTATTTATTTATTTGACAGAGAGAGTGAGCACAAGCAGGGGGAGGGGCAGAAGGAGAGGGAGAAGCAATCCCCCATGAAAAAGGGACACCACCACCCCACTCCCCCGACAAAGGGCTCTATCCCAGGACCCAGGGATCAGCTGAAGGCAGATGCTTAACCAACTGAGCAACCCAGGTGCTCCTATAGAGTTTTCCTTAATTATTAGATCCTCCTTGGAGACTTTCATAAGTTCTGTGCTCTAGAGAACATAGCTGATTTATTCTTAACCCAAATGCTGCACCTTTTTCCTGAGAAAGCCCAGGAAGCCCATCTGGGCGTTTCCATTGTCCCACTTGAGTATAAGTTTAATTATAATGCTAACGTTTGCATGCTGTGTCTGTAGCAAAGCATAACATCAGGTGATTTTATAGCTATGTTTTATGATTATACTTGTGCTTATTCTGCTACTGAATGAAAGCTTTGCTGATATGGGGGTAAGGAAACTCAGGAGTAAAAAATTATCAATTACAGAACAGACTCTCAGAGAGATATAAGAACCACACGTGATTTGAGTTTTAAGCCATTACTAGCAGTTCTTCAACAAAAAATGCATTGTTTTTGTTAGTTTAGGATAAAGCATGGTAAAGTATTTAATTCTTTTTTTTTTTTTTTTGACAGAGAGAGCGGGGGAGGGGGAGGAAGGGAGGGAAAGAATAGGAGAAGGAGAAGCAGGCTCCCCACTGAACAAGGAACCCGATGTGGGGCTCAGATCCCAGGACCCTGGGATCATGACCTGAGCTGAAGGCAGAGGCTTAACTGAGCCTCCCAGGTGCTCCAAAACATTTAATTCTAATGAGGGTCTTGGCTTATGTATTCTCTAATATTAAAGTCATTTTCTTAAAGTTACCAATTTGTACCCCCAAATGTAATCATTTATTCAGTCAATGATCATGATCATCAATAGATGCTAAAACCATTAGGTGAAAGATTATTAGTGAACAATTTTCATGGCAGCAAAGTCCTGGCCACAGAATAATTATGAATCATAAATAGAAATGTACCTTTACAACGGAGAGATCTGGTGGGCACCACCTTATTTTTTTAAAAGATTTTATTTTAAGTAATCTCTGCACCCAACGTGAGGCTTGAACTTACAGCCCTGAGATCAAGAGTCACATGCTCCACAGACTGAGCAGGCCAGGCGCCCCTCATGATCACCACTTTAATCAAGCGGTCAAAATCACCCTCCCAAATTGTGTGACAGTCTGGGTATGTGCCTCCTAATTTAATGCAAAAGCACACAAAAGCACCCACAAAATATTGCCTAGAATACTCAACCTGAGTATAATCCAGGTTGTAAACCTAACTTCCAGTTCACAGGAAGTCCAGGGAGGGGAAAAATTGTTAAGAAGCCAATTAGACAACCCTAGGCAAATCCAGACTATGGAACATTCCACAAGACAACTGTCCTGGGCTCATCAAAAGGTCAAGGTCACTGAGGAAAAAAGTCGGGTAGGAGAACCGCTGGATTGAAAGAGACCGAAGTATACAGGACAAGTAAGTACAAGGCAACAAAATCTATAAAAACATTCTTGGGACAATTTAGGAAATTTGAATAAGGATTATATAGAGATGTCGTTATGGAATGATTACTAATTGTCCAGGTGTGATAACAGTACTGGTACTGGTAGTTATGTAGGAAATTGTTTTTATTCTTAGAGGACTCATGCTGGAATATTTAGGGATGACGTCTCATCCCACCATAATGCCTATAACTAACTCACTTTCAAATGACATAATGAAATATAAACATAACATCTATCAATCTACTGACCTATCTGTTGATCTATCCGTTGATCTACCCATCTAGACAGAGACAGAGAGAGATTGAGAGAAAGAGAGAGGGCGCACAATATGGCGGGCGAAATATTAGCAGGTGTTTAACTCGGGTGGAAGGTTTGAGGATTTTTACTGCACAATGCTTTCAACTTTACCGTGTGTTTGAAATCCAACACCCCAACCCCGTCCTTTCCTAAAAAAAAGGGAAAAAAACAAAGTATCTTCGTTTATATTTTAGTGGGAACTATCCACGTCAGTTGAATTTTCACTTCACTTTTAAAATCTTGGACATGCTTGGCTCTCTGCTCAGCGGGGAGCCTGCTTCGCCCCCTCTCAGTCTGCCTGCCTCTCTGCCTACTTGTGATCTCTCTCTGTCAAATAAATAAGTAAAATCTTAAAAAGAAAAAAATCTTAGACATGCTTTACACAAGGAAGTATTGGTTTAGTTCAAGGACATGAACTCAACGACTAGGATGGAATTTACCACTCTAAGGACAGCTGCGTCAAACCTTCATTTATTCTTTTTTTAAGATTTATTTATTTATTTTTGAGATAGAGAGAGCACACAAGTGGGAGGGGCGCAGGGAGATGGAGACAGAAACCTCAAGCAGACTGCACTAAGCAAGGAGCCTCACATGGGGCTTGATCCCACGACCCCAAGATCACAACCCAACTGGAAACCAAGAGTCGGACACCTAACTGACTGTGCCAACTAGGTGCCTCTCAAATCCTCATTTATTGTTTGATTTAAAAAAAAAATCACTTCTGATTCCTTGGGGACATGGTCAAACGCGATGCGGTGAGCCATCTAATGGTGTTTTTGGTGTTAGGGCCTTTCGGTTTCCAGTGAGCTAGATGCATTTCTCATTGGTGTGCTGGGGTTTGCTCATGCAATTCTTTTTTTTTTTTTTAAGATTTTATTTATTTATTTGACAGACAGAGATTACAAGTAGACAGAGAGGCAGGCAGGGAGAGAAAAGGAAGCAGGATCCCCGCTGAGCAGAGAGCCTGATGTGGGGCTTGATCCCAGGACCCTGGGATCATGACCTGAGCCGAAGGCAGAGGCTTTAACCCACTGAGCCACCCAGGCGCCCCTGGCTCATGCAATTCTAACAATACACAACTAACAACGAAGTCAGACCTGACCTCTATGTTTACAAGCCTAGAGAAGCCCATCGGGGCATTTCCATTGTCCAGCATTAGTAGAAGCCAAAGTAACCCAGGAGGTTTTTGCATGCTGTGTCTGTAGTGAAGCATAAAATCAGGTGATTTACATAAATGTCAAAGCAAGGTAAATATTCTGTAAGATACATTAGTAATTTCAACAATATTTGTACTTTTTAGAAAAAATATTTTATTTATTGGGGCGCCTGGGTGGCTCAGCAGGTTAAGCATCTGTCTTCGGCTCAGTCCAGATCCTGAGGTTCTGGGATCAAGCCCCACCATGGGCTCCTTGATCAGCGGGATACCTGCTTCTATCTCTCCCTCCCCTACTCTTCCTCCCCAATAAATAAATATATAATCTTTAAAAAATAAAATATTTTATTTATTTACTTGAGAGAGAGTGAGAGTGAGATGGGGGTAGGGAGAACAGAGGGAGAGGGAGAAACAGACTCCCCGCTGAGCGGGGAGAACCACTGGACTCGGGGCTCAATCCCAGGACCCTGGGATCATGACTTGAGCGGAAGGCAGACACTTAAGCAACTCAACCACCTAGGCACCCCACAACATTATTTGTACTTAAAAATCGGTCTTTGGAGGGGTGCTGGGAAGGCTCAGATGGTAAGGGATCTTCCTTTGGCTAAGGTCATGATGTCAGATTCTTGGGATGACCCCAAACTATTTCTAGTTTATATTTAACTAACTCATGTGCTTTTGTGCCCATGTACCTATCTTCATTGTGCATTGATTTTCATGAAATGAAGATTTATTTTATGTCTCACAACATTAAGTAAATAGCATTTACAGATTATATGCTGTAAGTTCTTAGACTCTATTTAGGTTTTTATAACCATGTCTGGATTACAGCATCTCCCTCATTTGAAAAGATACCATGTAGGGGCACCTGGGTGGCTCAGTGGGTTAAAGCCTCTGCCTTCGGCTCAGGTCATGATCCCAGGGTCCTGGGATCAAGCCCTGCATCGGACTCTCTGCTCAGCAGGGAGCCTGCTTCCTCCTCCCTGTCTCTCTGCCTGCCTCTCTGCCTACTTGTGGTCTCTGTCAAATAAATAAATAAAATCTTAAAAAAAAAAAAAAAAAAAAAAGGAAAAGATACCATGTGACCTGAATGATATTGAGTGCCCCTCATTGTCATAATGTTTTATTTAAGAGGAATTAAGGGCAATTTTAAGTTACATGATCTTGAAAAAAGAACAGGATACCAGCTATGTATCTCAACTTAGAAACTACTTTGAAGGGGGGGCACCTGGGTGGCTCAGTTGGTTGGGCGTCTGCCTTCGGCTCAGGTCATGAACTCAAGGTCATGGGATGGAGTCCTGCATCCAGGTTCTTGCTCAGCGGGAAGTCTGCTTCTCTATCTCCCTCTGACTGCCACTCCCCCAGCTTGTACTCTCTCTCCAACAAATCAATAAATAAAATCTAAAAAAAGAAATAAAGTGTGGTCCTAAAGATGACACAGTGAAGAGGAAGGATATGACTAGGCCTCCAGCCTTGTAAATGTCTCACTAATCATTAAAGCTGTGATTAATAGAGCTCAGGTGTGTGAATAAAATTGCTTTTAACAAGGGGCGCCTGGGTGGTTCAGTAGGTTAAGCCTCTGCCTTCGGGTCAGGTCATGATCTCAGGGTCCTGGGATTGAGCCCCACATCAGGCTCTCTGCTCAGAGGGGAGTCTGCTTCCCCCCCACCGACACCTGCCACTATGCCTACTTGTAATCTCTGTCAAATAAATAAAATCTTTTAAAAAATTTGCTTTAACAAAATATGTGTTTAGATGTAAAGGATTTTTAAGTATATTGGTTTAATTCCAGTAGGTATTATTATTACTTCAGTAAGCAAAAAGTGAAAAAAGTAACAATTTTTAAAAAATGTTTTAAAAATAGATTTTAAGGGGCACCTGGGTGGTAAAGTCAGTTGAGCATCTGACTCTTGGTTTTGGCTCAAGTCATGATCTCCAAGTTGTGGGACCCTGACATTGGGCTCTGTACTCCACATGGAGTCCACTTGAATATCTCTCTCCCTCTTGCTCTGCCCCCCAAACCCCGCCACACTGTCTCTAAAATAAATAAATAAATCTTTAAAAAAATAGACTTTATTGGGGTGCCTGGGTGGTTCAGTTGGTTAAGCTTTTGCCTTTGGCTCAGGTCATGATCTCAGGGTCCTGGGATCGAGTCCCGCATTGGGCTCTCTGCTCAGCAGGGGGCCTGCTTCCTCCTCTCCCTCTGCCTGCCTCTGTCTACTTGTGATCTCTCTCTCTGTCAAATAAATAAATAAAATCTTTTAAAAAAACAGACTTTATTTTTAGAGCAGTTTTAGGTTCATAACAAAATTGAAAGGAAGGTATAGAGAAGTCCCATATACTCCCGATACCCCCCCCCCCACCGCCAATGCAGCCTCCCTCCCCCAACATCCCCCTACAGGAGTGGTTTATTCCTTACAACTGATGAAAGTCCATTGACACATTACCATTGCCCGAAGTCCATTGTTGTCCTTTTTTTTTTTTTTTTTTTAAGATTTTATTTGAGAAAGAAAGAATGAGCAGTGGGGGGTGGGCAGAGAGAGAAAGAGAGAGAGAGAGAAGCAGACTCTCTGCTGAGCAGGGAACCTCGAGGCAGGGCTCTATCCCAGGATCATGGGATCGTGACGTGAGCCTCAGGCAGATGCTTAACCAACTGAGCCACCCAGGCGCCCCCCACCTTTTTGAAAAGATTTTATTTACTTATTTGAGAACGAAAAAAACGAGCAATGCGGAGGGGCAGAGAGAGAGAGGGAGAGAGAGGGGGGCCCAAATTCCATTGTTTTCATTAGGATTCACTCTTGATGTTGTACAGATGTAGCCACCATTACAATACACAGAAAAGTTTCCCTGCTCTCAAAGCTCTCCTCTGTGCTCCAACTCTTCGTCCCTCCCTGCCCCCTAACTGCTGGCAACCACTGATCTTTTCACTCTATAGTTCTGCCTTTTCTAGAATGCCATGTAGTTAGAATCGTACAGTATACAGCATTTTCAGATTGCCTTCTTTCACTTCTTAATATACATTTTAAGTTTCTCCATGTCTTATCACAGCTTGATAGCTCCTATCTTTCTAGTGCTGACGTTGGGGAAGGTCATAAAAAAGACATGACTGCCAATCGATCTGTGAGCTGGAGGTCGGGGGTCAGATGTTCCTCAACCACTTCCTCGTCTTTGAAATGTGGGTTCCTCCTTCCTTTCTTGCTCTCAGAAGCTGCTCCAACAACAAAGTGTTGAGATAGTGATGTGGTCTTGAAAACACCACCACCACAGTGTACATGACTGAACCCAGTTATATGAAGATGTAAAATTTTAAGATGTGGTGGGGGGCACTGTGGGGATCCATCTGTCTTGCTGCCGTCCAAGGTTGGTCTTGTATGTAAGCTCCCTCTCCTATTAAAACTGCTGCCTGGAGCTCCAGTTGCGCAATCGGTTAGCGCGCGGTACTTATAAAACTGCCGCCTACCAACTTGGAGTGGCCTGCTTCTTCCTTCATCCTCTCCCTGCCTTTTGACTACAGGGACCAGTTTCAGATTATAGCTGGGAACTCCCAGGATGGTTGCAAACTAACAGTTGAATAAATTTTCATTGATTAGATGTACCACGGGTTATTTGTCCCTTTACCTATTGGAGGATATCTTGGTTGCTTCCAAGTTTGGGCTCTTATAAATAAAGCTGATATAAAAATCCGGATGTGGATTTTTGTGTGGATGTTAAGTTTTCAGCTCATTTGGGTGAATACCAAGGAGCAGGATCGTTGGGTCATATGGTTAGAGTATGTTTAGTTTTCTAATAAATGGCCAGAATGTCTTCTAAAATGGCTGTACCTTTGCACTCCCACCAGCAAAGAAGGAGAGATTTCCTGTTGCCCTACATCTTTGCCAGCATTTGGTATTGCCAGGGTTTTGGATTGGGGCCATTCTAATCAGTGTTTAGTGGTATCCTGTTGTTTTAATTTGTAATTCCTTAATGACATATGATGAGGAGCATCTTTTCATATGCTTATTTGCCATCCCTGCATCTTTTTTTTTTTTTAAGATTTTATTTATTTATGTGGGAGAGAGAGAGAGAGTGAGCAGGAGGAGGGGAAGAGGAAGAGGGAGAGAATCTCAAGCAGACTCCATACTAAGAACAGAGAGCCTGAGGCAGGGCTCGATCTCATGACTCTGAGATCATGACCTGAGCCAAAATCAAGAGTCAGATGCTTAACCGACTGAGCTACCCAGGCACCTGTATACATCTTTTTCAGCAGATTGGATTAATTCCAGTTGGCATTATTATTACTCTAAATAAATCAAAATTTGAAAGAGGACCCATTTTTAAAATGTAATTTTTTCATGGATTGCTGTAAGTAGTGTTGTCTGGGCTCCTAAACAGAGATTTTAAGCATTTTGTTTTGACTTGTTTCCTTTTGTTTATACCCTAAGGGATATTAGATTCAGATAGTGTAAACAAACCCTGTTCCTGCTCTTTTCCTGGAATGAGGTAAGGCTGTTAGTGGTGGAAGAATTCTACAGTAGAAGGCAATCATGACCGGAGACCGCACCGGGGTGATTTCTTAGATACTTAAAGTTCCTAAAATGGGTAGCCACATACAGTTGATCATAAAAATTAGCTAAAAGCTTATGAAGTAGGGTGCCTGGGTGGCTCAGTTTCTTAGGGGTCCGACTCTTGATTTTGGCTCAGGTCATGACCGGAGATGTGAGATCGAGCCCCACATTGGACTCTGCACGGGGCATGGAGCCTGCTTAAGATTCTCTAAATCCCTCTGTCTCCTTCCCCTCTAAACAAAAACAAAAACGAAACAGACCCTTGTGAAGTAGAGTTAATTATAAATTTTTCAAACCATGATTCAAAGCTGACTTTTTTTTTTTAAGATTTTATTTATTTATTTGACAGAGAGAGATCACAAGTGGGCAGAGAGGCAGGCAGAGAGAGAGTGGGAAGCAGGCTCCCCACTGAGCAGAGAGCCCGATTCGGGGCTCAATCTCAGGACCCTGGGATCATGACCTGAGCTGAAGGCAGAGGCTTAACCTACTGAGCCACCCAGGCGCCCCAAAGCTGACTTTTCAACACAGTTACAGGGAACTACTTGGAGGAGATGATATATTTGCATCTGTTTGAACATAGTATTAACCAATCCAATTAATAACATGACATGACTTCTATGCTTTCTTACTCCATAAAAGGATTGATAATATTGTTTTTTGTTTTGTTTTGTTTCAGAGATTTTGTTTATCAGAGAGAGAGAGAGAACACAGGCAGGGGGAGCTACAGAGGGAGAGGAAGAAGAAGGCTCCCTACTGAGCACGGAGCCCAATGCAGGGCTCGTTCCCAGGACCCCGGGATCATGACCCGGGCCAAAGGCAGAAACTTAACTGCCTGAGCCACACAGGTGTCCCAAACAGTTTGATAATATTAAGAGTGATTAATTATAGTGATTATAAATGAGGGTAAATATTTAAAGTAATTGATTAATATTTAAGTAAGTACATAGTCATTTTTTCAAAATTTCAGAATTGACAACATCATTAAAAGGGCAGTAGGAATAAAGGTTACTGAACTGTAATAAAATGTAACACTTTTCATTAGCCTAAATACTTGGTTATTGAGCAATGCAGGTTTGAAAGAGTGATCATCTGTCCTGCACTACTAAATTTAAGACCAGGGACAAGACTCATGATAACGGCATGGAGAATAACTAATGGGGAGTCAAGCAGACTCCCTGTTGAGTGCAGGGCCTGACACTGCCCAAAACCATGACCCGAGCCAAAATCAACAGTCAGATGCCCAACCAACTGAGCGACCCAAGCATCTTGAGAATAACTATTTTAAGGTGAAGTGAATATTGATATAATTTGTTCAAATGTGTGAATAATGTAGTAAAAGTGGTCATTAGGTTAATACAATTAAAATATTAAATATACGGGGCACCTGGGTGGCTCAGTTGGTTAAGCATCTGCCTTTGGCTCAGGTCATGATCCCAGGGTCCTGGAATGAAGCCCCATGTCAGGATCCCTGCTCAGCAGGGAGTCTGCTTGTCCTTCTCCCTCTGCTCCTCCCCCCTCCCACACCCTACTTGTGTTCTCCCATTCTGTCTCAGATAAATAAATAAAATCTTTTTAAAACATTTATAAATAAATATTCAAGATAATAATACTTTTTAATTTCGAGTATTATCTAAAACCAAAACATAGCTATCATTATCTAAAGCTGAAAAAAAAAACTGTTATAAAAGTAACAGTGACTAGAAATTCTTAAAATCTTTTTTTATTTTTTTGATTTTTATTTATTTAGTTTTTGAAGATTTTATTTATTTATTTGACAAACAGAGATCACAAGTGGTGGGGGAGCAAGCCCCCTGCTGAGCAGAGAGCCCAATGCAGGACTCGATCCCAGGACTCTGGGATCATGACCTGAGCCGAAGGCAGAGGCTTTATACCACTGAGTCACCCAGGTGCCCGTTAAAATCTTTTTTTAGAGAATAAGAAGTAATAAACTTCTACTAAGTTTGCATCATAATCCAAGGTTTAATTTAAATTATATTTATAGTACTTGAACCCAAGAATAATTTTAGGGTTAAGTCACAGAAGAGAGATTACATGTGAATTTATGTATGTTTATATATAAAAGATGGGGTGGGGGTTCCTGGGTGGCTCAGTCAGTTAAGTGTCTGCCTTTAGCTCAGGAAATGACCTCAGGGTCCTGGGATCCAGCCCCGCATCGGGCTCATTGGGCTCCCTGCTCATCGGGGAGTCTGCTTGTCCTTCTCTTCTGTTCCTCCACCCACTCACTCTCTCTGTCTCTAAAATAAATAAAATATTTTAAAAAATCATAAGAGAAAATGCATTTACAATACTGTACATTTATTTTAAAAATCCATATGTGAGTGAATCCACGCAGTTCAAACCTGTATTGTTCAAGGATCAACTGTACCCTTACTGTGGCGATCATTTCACAATATATACACATATGTGATCATTACGTTGAACATCTGAAACTAGCATAATATTACATGTCAATTACCTTTCAATTAAAAAAAAGAGAGAAAGGACAGAGGAACATGCTAAATGACCCAAGTCAATCAGTCAAATCCATACAATAGGAAAATCTATATTTAATATGCTGTTTTATTCAATAAACACATGGCCTGGGGAAAAGATGGGAATAGGAAAATGTAATCAATTTTTTAAAAACTTAAGAGACCTATCAACCACATACAATATGTGAACCTTGTTTGGATCTCAATTCAAACAAACCAACTGTAAAAAATAATTTCAAGGACAATTGGGTAATATTAAACAGAGATTGGGCTTTAGGAATATTAATAAATTATTGTTAATTTTGTTATATGTATTATAATGGTATTAGGATTATATTTTTTAAGGCTTTATCTAGATAGATACATTCTGACATATTTATGGGTAAAATCAAATGATATTTTGGAGTTGCTTTAAAATAATACAGCTTTTTAATTTTTTAAATTTATTCTTAAAAGATTTATTTATTGGGTGCCTGGGTGGCTCAGTGGGTTAAAGCCTCTGCTTTTGGCTCAGGTTATGATCCCAGGGTCCTGGGATCGAGCCCCACATTGGGCTCTCTGCTCCGAGGAGAGCCTGCTTCCTCCTCTCTCTCCCTGCCTGCCTCTCTGCCTACTTGTAATCTCTGTCTATCAATTCTGGATTCTTTATTCTGGATGAATAAAATCTTTAAAAAAAAAAGATTTATTTATTTATTTGAGAGAGAGAGGGAGAGTTTGTGAGCAGGGTTGAGAGGGGGATGGGAAGAGGGTCCAGCAGACTCCATGCTGAAGGTAGAGCCCCATGCAGGGCTCAATCTCAGGACCCTGAGATCGTGACTTGAGCCTAAATCAGGAGTTAAATGCTCTACCAACTGAGCCACTCAGGTGTCCCAAGCTTTTTTTTTTTTTTTTTTTTAAATGTGTGGGGAGCAGATGAATGAAGAATGGCCAGGTGTTCATAGTTTGATTTTTCTCTGCCTTTGTGTATGGTTGAAAATTACCATAAAATACTTTTTTTTTTTTTGACAAACGAAACAGAACAAAACGAAAATCAGCTGAGTGGGAAACCTGGACTTCTACCCTCTCCTGACTGTAATGAGGCAGTACCCCCACCAACTCACCTTAAGATCCTCTGTGAGAATTATGTCAGAAGCAGGGAGCTAAAATACAAGGTTAAAAACATCCAGAGCCTCATAATGTAACACCCTAAATGCCCAGGTTTTGATTAAAAAAAAAAAATCACTCATCATATCAAGTATCAGGAAGATCCCAAACTGAACGAAAAAAGACAATCAATCAAAAAATGCCAAGACTAGGGCGCCTGGGTGGCTCAGTGGGTTAGGCCTCTGCCTTCAGCTCAGGTCATGATCTCAGGGTCCTGGGATCGAGTCCCGCATTGGGCTCTCTGCTCAGCAGGGGGCCTGCTCCCCACTCCCCCTGCCTGCCTCTCTGCCTGCTGTGATCTCCCTCTGTCAAATAAATAAAATAAAATAAAATAAAAGAAAGAAAGAAAAGAAATGCCAAGACCAAGATGACAGAGATGGCAGAATTATCTGTCGAAGATTTTGAAGCAGTTTCAGGGAGCAGGTAGAAACACAACCAGAGAGCGCCTGGGTGGCTCAGTTGGTTAAGCGACTGCCTTTGGCTCAGGTCATGATCCTGGAGTCCCAGGATCGAGTCCCGCATCAGGCTCCCAACTCCACGGGGAGTCTGCTTCTCCCTCTGACCTTCTCGCTCATGCTCTCTCTCACTGTCTCTCTCTCTCTCTCTCTCAAATAAATAAATAAAATATTAAAAAAAAAAGAAAGAAAGAAATACAACCGGAAACAAATGAAAACCAAGGAGAGTCTTAGCCATTTGTAGTAGAAAGCGGTGGGGTTAATATGGAAATGGAAGCTCATCTGTTTATGAGCCGAAGGTAAAGCTGTGTTGTTAATCTGGCGGAAGAGGAGGGAGGGGTGGGACTCTGCCTTAGCGCAGAGCTGTTCACTTGCATCAAGTAGAGGGGCTCCCGAAGGTGGCAAAACACAGAGCATCAATTCGAAGTAAACATGGTTAAGGGCATCCTAACTATGGTTGGGAGAAAAATTTCTAGCACTGAAAAATAGTTCAGAGGCACCTGGGTGGCTCAGGTGTCGGGCAAATACCTTCCAGTCGGGTCATGGTCCCAGGGTCCTGGAATCGAACCCCGCCTGGAGCTCCCCTCAGCGGGAAGTTCGCTTCCCTCTCCCACTCCTCCTGCTTGTGTTCCTTCTCTGTCTGTCTGTCAAATAAATAAATAAAATCTTTAAAAAAAAATAGTTAAGATTTTGAACAGACCCAATGTTGCAGGTATCCGGTGCTCTGATTAGACAGCCCCTCCCCCACAGCAGCACTGTGTCCTGTAAGTAATAGAAAAATTAGAGATATTAAGGTAGAGGTTGCCAGGAGGATACGTAAAGGAGGTAGGGCCCCTAACAGCAATAACAAAGGTAACATAAAAACTCCCTCTGTGTGCTTGGTCAATAAACAGTGGTCGAGTTTGTAGGGGTGGGGGAGCACTCTGGCCCAGGCTGTTTTCTGCCACCTTCCACAAAGATGTCAACCTATTCTGCCTTGTTACTGGTCATCGTCCTCACTCTGTCGCACATGCTGCTGCCGTCCACAGTCCTTCCATGGCCTTGAGTTTATAAAGCCAATGCCACGTCTGCTAATGGTGTCCCCCTTTCCCCTCTGGTCCTCAGAGCCTCTCCCAGCTGCTTCTGGTGCTTGCGATGCTCTCCAGGAGGGTTAAAGAACGCTGGGGACCAGAGACACCCTGTCGCCATGGTCACAAATGTCTGCTGTGGTAACAGGCTTGCTGACAACGGGCAGGTCACTTTGGACATAGGTCTGTGTCTTCTCTGTCCTGGGAGGCCTAACACATCTCCAATCCCAACCATAACCCTAAAACGTGGTTAGGATTAATAGCAATATTAACTGTTGATCAACATGACAGCCGGCAGAATGTCAGGATGTCCGCGGGCAGAACTTCGTATGTGCTCCCTTGCGCTATTGCACGAGTGCTGCGCGAGGCTGAGGCAGATCCCCGGGACTGAGTGTAAGCAGGACAGGCCTGGTGGGGACCTGAAGATTGTAAGGACAAGTGAGTACAGTGAAGGACTGGTGTTCAGAACAGTAAAATAAGAATATATTATGCTGCTTCTGTGATAAATAATTTTAAGAACATTGGACACATAATATTGGAGCTTTTAAAATAACCTGTGGTCTAGAATTTTGTCTATATTGGAAAAATTAGAATATAGAGAGAAATTGGACCGAACTCAATGTAGGACTTTAATTATTGAACATATCTTGCTTTATTAGCAGTTACCCTGTAGGGGTATTCTAATCTGACTTGAAGGCTATACTGTCTTATATAAAATCCACAACAGGTTTCCTATTATTTTCGGGGGTAACTACTTCCAGTAATCAGGTTTTTCTCATGGATGATACAGAAACACTTTTCACTAAGTAATATTAATGATTTTATTCAACAGGTTTGTCATACGTTGAGGCCATCCAAACAAGACATGGAAATCCAGGCCTATATATTTGTCACATGGGCAGGTGATTTTATGATTAGTTAAAGTGTCATAGTTTTCTTTTCTTTTTTAAGATTTTGTTTATTTATTTGACAGAGCAAGAGCCCGATGTGGGACTCGATCCCAGGATCCCAGGATCATGACCTTAGCCAAAGGCAGATTCTTAACCGACTGAACTACCCGGGTGTCCTGAGCCTCATAGTTCTCTAGTCTGACCTCTACTCGACACAAGGTGGTTAATCACCCTATGGGGAGAAAAAGATGGTAAAACCGTCCATTCTGGGTTTCCCATCTGGAAAATAAGGGAGGACACACGCTCCCCAGCACTGTAAGATGTTACAAATGATGCTTTAGACAAACAGACCCAATGTAAATGTGCCGAGTGCTTTTTGCTTCTTTTATTTATTTATTTGCTTTTAAGATTTTATTATTTATTTATTTACTTATTTATTTTAAAGATTTTATTTTATTTATTTGCCAGAGAGAGAGCACGAACAGGGGGAGGAGCAGAGGGAGAAGCAGGCTCCCCACTGAGCAAGGAGCCCAGTGTGCGACCCTGGGATCATGACTGAGCCGAAGGCAGACACTTAACCGACTGAGCCATCCAGGCATCCCTAAGATTTTATTTCTAAGTAATCTCTATACCCAGTGTGAGGCTCCAACTCCCAACCTGGATACCAAGAGCCACATGCTCCACTGACTGAGCTAGTCAGGTGCCCCCTTTTGCTCCCTTTAATCTCCTTTACTGTGTGCCTGTGTTGGAATAACAATTATTCAAAAAAGGAATTTACAATTAATAGTATATATTAAATTATCAGCTAGGAATGGATTATCCAGCCACACGGGGCTGCTCTCTATAATCAGGCCAGGGATCGGAAGACTGTGAGGACTATTTCCTAAACTCTAGCGGGCTGGGCTGCACACCAGCCCTATCCCTGTACTCTATTTTATTCCCTACAGAGGAAGGTCTCCTGTTGCATTCAAGAGACTGATCTGACGGTGTGTGGTTGCCAAAAGGATTTATTTTCAGTATTCTACGATAATAATAATAACTATGATAGCAATAATAATAATATATTTGCTTACTACTTGAATGCATAATTTGTGTTTATTTCTCATTTCATCCTCATGCCAACCTAGTGGGACAGTTATGATCCCCCAACTTTATCAGGTTAGAGAGGCTGGCCTCACGTCAGAACCAGGCCTGACCCAGGGCAGCTGTGCACGAGGCCCACCTGTGAGGCAGCGTCCTGAACCTCTAGGTGAGGGTGTTGAAGACAGCGAGCAGGCTGCTGACGGACCAGGCCCCTGCCGCAAAAACAAGATGTCTTTGCGGTTTGTTTTTTGTTTCGTTTTGTTTTGAAGATTTTATGTATTTATTTTAAAGAGAAAGAGAGAGCGACGTGAGCTGGGGGAGGAGCAGAGCGGAAGGGAAAGGGACAGACCAACTCTGTGCTGAATATGGGGCTCGATCCCAGGACCCCGAGACCATGACCTGAGCCAAAACCAGGAATCGGGTGCTCGACAGACTGAGCCACCCAGGCACCCCCATTTTTTAAATTTTTTTTTTTATTTTTAAGTAATCTCTATATCCAATGTGGGGCTTGAACTCACAACCCCAAGATCCAGTCTCGTGCTCCACTCACTGAGCCAGGTGGGCGCTGTGGTCCATTTGATTTTCAAAGTCCTGGCTTTCACTTTTCCCACGCAGAGGACCACTTGGCTGTTAAGACACTGGTTCTCAAACTGGTGGACTTAGGAATCATCTGAACCTGTCAAAAGGCAGATTCCTGGGGCACCTGGGTGGCTCAGTGGGTTAAAGCCACTGCCTTCGGTTCAGGTCATGATCCCAGGGTCCTGGGATCGAGCCCCGCGTCGGGCTCTCTGCTCAGCAGGGAGCCTGCTTCCCCCCACCCTCTCTCTCTCTCTCTGCCTGCTTGTGATCTCTGTCTGTCAAAAAAAAAAAAAAAAAAAAAAAAAGGCAGATTCCTGGGCTCTTCTTCCTAGAGTGCTATCCCATAGGTCAGGGGCGAGGCCCAGGAATCTGAACTTCTAAGAGACTAATGGTCTGTGGGGCACACTTTTGAGAAACAACGTAGGCTCTACATTGAAGGAGAGCTAACATGGACTGTTAAAATTTTTTAAGTGCAGTAAAATACACATAATATAAAATTTGCTGTCTCAGCCATTTTCAGGTGTACAGCTCAGTGGCATTAAATATATTGACATCATTGGACAATCATCACCAACACACATCTCCAGGACTCTTCATCTTACAAAACAAAAACTCTGTACTCATGAAACAACAACTCCCCCCGCTCCTGGGCAACCACCAATCTACACTATTTTTATGAATTTGATCATGCTAGGAACCTCATACAAATGGAATCATACAGTCTTTGTCTTTTTGTGACGGGCTTGTTTCACTTAGCATAATGTCCTCAAGGTTCATCCATGTTGTAGCCTGGGTCGAATTCCCTTCCTTTTTAAAGGGTGAATAATTTTCCACAGTGCTTATGTACCACTTGTGTTCATCCATTCATCTGTCAATGGACACTTGGTTGCTTTCACCTTTTGCGTATTGCTAATAATGAACAAAGTTGTCCAAATATTCTTCAAGTCTCTGCTTTTGGCTACTCAGGGTTTGTATCCAGAAGTAGGTTTACCGAACGCACATGGTAATCCTGTTTTTAATTTTTTGAGGAACTACCACACTGTTTCCCACAGATGCTCTACTGTTTTACATTCTTACCAACAGCGTACAAGGGTTCCAATTTCTCCATGTCCTCACCAATACTTGTTATTTCCTTTTTTTTTTTTTTTAATATAGCCATCCTAGTGAATGTGAGGGGATATCTCATTGTGGTTTTGGTTTGCATTTCCCTAATAGTGATGTTGAGCACTTTTTCATGTACCTATTGGTCATTTGTATGTTTTCTTTGGAAAATTGTCTGTTCAGGTCCTTTGCTATTTATTATTTTATTTTATTTATTTATCTGACAGAGACACAACAAGAGAGGGAACACAAGCAGGGGGAGTGGGAGAGGGAAAAGTGGGCTTCCCACAGAGTGGTGAGTCTGACTTGGAACTTGATCTCAGGACCCTGAGATCATGACCTGAGCCAAAGGCAGACACTGAACGACTGAGTGACCCAGCACCCTCTTTGTCTATTTTTTAATAAAGATTTTTATTTTTAAGTAATCTCTACACCCAGTGCAGGGCTTGAACTTACAACCCTAAGATCGAGAGTTGCATGCTCCCTGACTTGTCCCCTTGCCCATTTTTAAATCAGATTATTTGGGGTTTTTTGCCATGGAGTTGTATATAATCCACTTTCAGTTAATTTTTGTGTGTGATATAAGGTAAGTGTCCAGTTTCATTCTTTCGTGTGTAGCTATCTGATTTTTCCAAGACCATTTGTTGAAAAGACTGTCTTTCCCTAGCATAAGTTTTAAATCAGTAAGACCTGGGTTCAGATACTGACTGCCATCATGGCCACTCCAGCAATATATAGGAAGTCTTCAGGAAAATCTCCTACAAATGAACTTGCCCTCTGAATGGAAGTCAGTGGGATACAAAGGCTGTGGTTCATCTGTTTTCCTAATGCAGCTGCACCAAGGTCTGTGTGCCTTTTCCCAGACAGAGGGTACATTTGTACCCAGGGTGCGAGATCAAAGGACCTTGGGAAAACCATTGTCCTAAAGGGGCTGTTAAGCCTTTGTTGCGAAATCACACTTTTTACAATTCTCTGCATGTGAGGAGTAGCTCTCTCTTTTCCCGTTGGTCCCACCAAAGAAGTGAAACATTGTGATCGGATGACACCAGGGGTCCTCAACTTCTGATCTGAGGAAAGCAGCAGGTCAAAACACCCCATCCCCTCAGGACCTCCACTGACTTTGTCCACGAAGGCTCAGTGGCAGATCCCGTCGCTGGCCGCCTGTCAGCAGTGTCCAGGGGCCACCCAGCTCTGGGGCAGAGAAGCTGTTGGGTGGTGGACAATCCCACAGGTAGGCAGAGAGCAGTGTGGGCTTTAACTGGACACCACTTAGTAAGCATCTGACAGAAAATAAAAGTGGAGTGAGACCCTGTCTCCAGGATCCCATAGTTTCATCTTATTGTGGTCACAAGAGGATAGCAGACTCAGGCCGAGAGGGGAAAGGCATCCCTTAGTTTTTCTGACGCAAGAGCCTCATCCAGAAAATGCCGGAAAACATAAACATTTTGGAAAGCAGTTTAGCAATAACTATAACAACATTTATAGCTGTGTACTTTTTGAACTCGCAATTCCACTTCTAGGAATGTCAATGAAGTTCTTGACGTGTGTGCAGAGATACACATTCAAGGATTTTTTTAGAATGATTTTTATTTTTTGTTTGAGAGAGTGAGCACAAGCAGGAAGAGGGGCAGAGGAAGAGGAAGAGGAAGAAAGAGACTCGATGCTGAGCAGGGAGCCCTATGCGGGGCTCCATCCCAGGACCCTGGCATCGTGACCTGAGCCAAAGGCAGACGCTTAACTGACTGAGCCACCCAGGTGTCCCATTACATATTCAAGAATGTTTATTGCTGCTTTCATAACGGCTGACATTTGGAAGAGCCATGAATGGGTTAAGAAGTGATACATCTGGGGCACCCGAGTGGTTCAATGGGTTAAAGCTTCTGCCTTCAGCTCAGGTCATGATCCGAGGGTCCTGGGATCCAGCCCCGAATCAGGCTCCCTGGCTGGCTTCCCCCTCCCCCTCTGCCTGCCTACTTGTGATCTCTCTCTCTCTCTCTGTCAGATAAATAAATAAAATCTTAAAAAAAAAAAGAATTGATACATTCATCCAACTGGCTATGAAACTGCTATTAAGAAGAATATGAATGGACAGAGATATATTTTCAAGACATTGAAAGTATTAAGTAGAAAAAGATGGCAGAAAACTATCTCTGTGAGTGGCCTTCTGGGCGTTTTCACTTTCTGTACTATACATTGTTGAACTGTTCTGATTATTCCCCCGGGATACACCGCTTTGCATTTTTAAAATGCATTTTTTTAAAGATTTTTATTTATTTATTTGACAGAGATCACAGGTAGGCAGAGAGGCAGAGAGAGATGAAGGGAAGCAGTCTCCCCGCTGAGCAGAGAGCCCAATGCAGGGCTCGATCCCAGGACTCTGGGATCATGACCTGAGCCGAAGGTAGAGGCTTTAACCCACTAAGCCACCCAGGTGCCCCTACAAAATGCATTTAAACAGGAAAAGTGTATGTCCTAAAACTTATGTATGGTGATCCAATTTATGAATTTAGGGATTTATATGAAGCCCCTTGCTCGGATCAACCATGGATGGATGCTTACCAAATCCTAGCTCTGCAATACCAGGAAACATCTGGGAATAAGAGATACTTCTTGACCTTGTTGCAGAAAACCACAGCATCCCAGTAGAAGAGCCTGTTTCTCCAGCGGTTTTTCTGCCCTTTGTCCCTCCACAGCAATTTCATGTTTCCTGACTAAGGAAGATGAACTAGCTGTTTAGACCGTTGATACCATCATTTGTCTGACTGCTTATTTCTGCCAGATGACTGTTCAGAGACTATCAGATGCTGGTGAAATAAGAAGGATGTTCCCCAGGAGGCTCTGATCTCTATCTTATTGCTTCTTTCACAGATATCTTTGGTCTCACTGCGCACTGACCATAGTAAGAGGACGGGTGTGCCTCTTTTTAAGAGGCCCTGATATCTTCTCCAAATACAAATCCCAGAACAGATAAGTGAAGTGTAGAGACTGCTTTTAGGCCACCAGCTTCAACCATGGAAAGCTGAGCACAGTAGAAGGACCCACAGAGATCCCCGCCCCCCTGGCTGAATACAGAGAGACCCATCAGGTCACCCACTTCAAAACAGCCATAAGCCCTAGCTGACCAGTGGGTTACTTAGAGCTGGACCCAGGTACCAAAGGAGGAAAATTCCATACGTTCCCATACCTCCTCCCCTTCTTCCTTTAAGGACAACCCCTACACCGAAGCCTCGTGGGGATGTTCTCTCCCTCGCTGTCCTGTCCACCGCTGCCTGCAGTGTATTCAATAAACGTCTCTCGGGGCACCTGGGTGGCTCAGTGGATTAGGGCCTCTGCCTTTGGCTCGGGTCATGATCCCAGGGTCCTGGGATCGAGCCCTGCATCGGGCTCTCTGCTCAGCGGGGAGACTGCTTCCCTTCCTCTCTCTCTGCCTCTCTGCCTACTTGTGATCTCTGTCTGTCAGATAAATAAATAAAATCTTTAAAAACAAAACAAAACAAAATAAAGGTCTCTCTCCTTTGTTCTGCCTCCATGAATTCTTTCAGGCTCGCACACTGCTGCCGGCCTCTGCTCGATCAGTCACCCCACATTTGGTGGCCCCATTTGATTGGCAGACCCCCATAGGAAGGAGCAAATTTAACAATCGCAAAAGGACTCTCCTTTATAGAAGATCTTTAAAGGGTTCTTTTCAACAGGGACTCTTTCTCATTCATAGGAAAAGGATTCACTTTATAAAAATATGTTAACACAACCTTTCAGAAACATCTATTACTACCTAAGATTAACTGCAAGACCTTTATTGTTGGGGGGAGCAGGGAGGGATGGGGCAGGTGGCCATGCTGATGTTCTCCTGAATCCTCGTGACACATCAGAACCTGCTAAGCCCTGTTATAAGGCAATGATTTTCAAACAAGTCCTGAAGGGGAATGAGAGGCTGACCTGAGTCTCCACATTCTACTAACTTCTCTGTAGCCTGGAGTCAGTCGCTTCATCCTTTCTCCTTTTCGTCACTAGCAATGATGGAGAACTATCTTTGTGTATTATCTTCCAGATATTAAAACATATTATGAAGCTATAATAAGATAGTACCCCTGACCCTGGAGAATAAGAGAAAGCTGAACTGAACAGAATAGAGTTCAGAAGTAGAATCAGAACAAATGAGAATGATGTTTCTGATAAAGGTGGCATCTCAATGAAGTGAGAAATAAGATGGATATTTAATTTTTAGAGATTTTATTTATATATTTGAGAAAGGAGGGGCAGAGGGAGAAGGGGACTCCCTGCTGAGCAGGGAGACCGATGTAGGGCTTGATGTGGGGCTCGATGCCTGGACCCTGGGATCATGACCTGAGCCGAAAGCAGACACTTAACCGACTGAGTCACCCAGGAGCCTCGGTAAGATGGATTTTTAAATAAATGGCTGGAACAATAAGCTAGCTCCTTGGGGGTAAAATAGTACTGAATCACTACCTTATTCCTCATACAAAAAGAAATTCTAAATGGATTACTAACCCTAAAAAAAAAAAAAAAGAAGAAGAAGAAGAAAGAAACTATAAAAGTACAAAGAGAAAATTAGATTTTTAAAAAAAATAATCTTGTGGTAGGGAGGCTTGTCTAAACAGAATATAAAGCCCAGAGGCCACAAAGCATCAGTGAATGGGCTATCATAAATGTTTAAAAGTTTTTCACAACAAAACTAAGCAGTGTCAGAAAATAAGTTGGGAAAAATTTTGTCAAAAGGCTAATTTTCTCAGTTTACAGGGAAGGTATATATATATATATATATATATATATATATATATATATATATATAAATAAGAATAAAGAAAATATATACTTAGAGAAAAAAATATGAGCAGGAGGTATGAAACACACAAGGCCAACCAATGAAAGTTAGTCAGCATCACTTGTAACACAGGAAATCGGAGCCAAATTGACAAAATTTTAAAATGTTGTAAGTATTTAGAGTTAGTAAGATTTGGTCTAAAAGACACTCCCATACCTCACTGATGGGAGTATATGGAAATCAGTATAATTTTCTATTCTTTTCAAGGAATAATTGGAAGCATATCATATTTTGAATGTATATACTTGATCCAGCCTTTCACTGCTAGAAATTTGCTCTACGGACATATTCCCAAATGTAAGCCAAGATATATACTCAAGAACACTCATAGCAGCACAGTTTTGTCTATTAGCAAAAAACTGATAACGTTCCAAATATGTCCATGAGAGGGGACGGTTCATATAAATCATGTTACATACACACCATAGAATAATGCTCAGCTGATGTCAATTAGGTGGAAATGTACAAGCTGCTGGCAGCTCGATTTCAGTTTCCAAACATCATTCTCCACCAAAGGGAGCCAGGACTCCTGGGAGAAAAGGCTGATTCCAGGGCTGTTGTCTAGAAAGCATAAGATGATCCTAAAACATCTTTTCACGCCAGAATGTAAAAAAGTGCTCAAAGAATGATGGGGACAGATCAAAAGGACACTTAAATTTGAAATGGCTTTCACTGGCCGTCCAGAGCAATTTGATTATCAAAACAAATAAAAATAATGGCATTGGATTATAACTCATTGAATAATATAAGAATCTAAGAGTTGGGGGCTCCTGGGTGACTCAGTCGTTAAGCGTCTGCCTTTGGCTGGCTTGAGTCATGATCCCAGGGTTCTGGGGTGGAGCCTCCCACCCCCCCTCTTCCCCCCACCTCCTACCCCCCCACCCCACCTTGGGCTCCCTGCTCAGTGGGGAGTCTGTTTATCCCTCTCCTTCTGCCTGCCGCTCACCCTGCTTTATGCTTCATAAAAGCATAAAAAAAAAAAAGAATCTAAGAGTTCACACTAATATAAACACACAAATATATAAATGTCAGAGAAGGGAAAGCTCTTTTTTAGAATGCCAGCTAAAAAAAACCACCTTCTTTACATAGAATTCCATCTATAAGATGATAGTAGGAAAGTCATCAGTGGATGCTGAGTTGAATGGATGAAAGTTTGATGAGGAATTGGACATTTACACAAATCTCCTTAATTACAAAGGGAAAATAATAATTTTACAAGCATAGAAATCTGGCCGACCTCCCCTTAACCAAGTGAGCAAAGTCAAGGGCACCAGTAGTGGGTGAGATACAATGACATCCTGAACCCCCTGAGATACTACTCTGATACGGGCACAACATCATGTCAGACAAACCCATATTCTACAAAATAACCCGCATGTGCTTCCTAAAAACGCTAACATCAAGGAGTACAAAGAAAGCCTGGGGAATTTTTCCAGAAAAAAGGAGATGACGGGATAGGAAAATTAAATGCAATGTGTGATCCCGGATAAGGGAAACAGCTAAAAACAGTGGAACAACTGACAGAATTTAAGTTCAGACTGTGAATCAGGGATCGGTATCAATGTTAAGTCTCCTGATTGTAATAATTGAGCTGTGGTTACGTAAGAGAAGTTCCTATTCTTAGTAAATACACACTGGAAATGAACGGGAGGGGTACAGTGTCCCCAACATGCTTTAAAATGGCTCAGGAAAAATAATATGTAAATGGAGAGATAGATACAGAGAAAATGATTAAATAAAAGGGTAAAATGCAAATGATTAGTGACTCTGGGTCATGAGTTCTTTTATTCTTGTAGGTTTTCCATAAGTTTGAAATTATATCAAAATTAATATATATGCTGGTATGGAAAACATTCCAAGATGAGTTCTGGGGTGACAAAGGGACAGTACAGAACCACGTGTATATTATGTTGCTTTTAAACAATATCCCCTCTCCACATTGTGCAAAGGACATACAAATGATGTTTGACAGTGTTGGCTCTTGGGGGACAGGATAGGAAAAATCAAGACCTGGAGAGAAGTTTTCACTTTTCATTTTTCATCTTCCTTCTTGTCGAATTTTTCCTTCCTTCTGGTAAAAGATGTTCCATACATGTTAATTTACTTCCTTCTTCTCCTCCTTCCAATTAAAATTCAAATGCTCCAACAAAGGGCCCCACTTGGGCCTGAACTTGAAGATGGAGGCCCAAGGGAGAAAGGAGAAAGGGATTGGGTGCGAAGCACTCAGATAGAGCCCCAGGGCTCCTGAGCCAGGAAGTGGAGCGACCCAGGGACCAAGACCCAGTTTGCCTATTTGGCCATCTGGTGGCCCTGAGCGTGGCTGGCAGCCTCCTGCGGAAAGGAGAAGCTGGGACTGGCAGGTCGGTGGGACCGAGGCCTGACAAGAGGAAGTGCTGAAGGCCGCCTGGGCTCCGGATGGATTTGGGTCTGACAGTTGAATTGCAACATAGCCTGGGTCGGTGATTAAATTTCCCATCTCAGAGGGCTGTGTGGCCTTCTTCCGTGCTCCCCACCCCCCACCCCCACCCCCTGCCCGGCCAGACTGTGCACTGGCTTTTCCCTTTCCTCTCTGTTTCTCATTCTTGGCACAGGCTCTGCAGGCTCCGTGATTAGCAGTCCTTCCCGCCTCAGCGAGCTCAGCCCTGCGTTCTTCTGGAGCCCTACCCTGTTGGGTCAGTTTTTTGGTCATCTCTGGCCTCTGACTCTTAGGCATGAGAAATCCAGCCCAACCCAGCATTCTGACCACACCTTAGCAGTTCTCTAGAAATTGCTAAGAAGTTAAGTGAAAATGGACCAGACTGTAAAACTACTGTGAATGCATCAGTGATTGCCAGGGGCTGGGGTCAGGAGCTAGGGGAGGGGTTGATGGCAAGCGAGTCTGGGGGAATCTTCTGGGGTGATAGACCTGTTCTATAGAGTGATTTTCTCATGATAGTGACTAGCCGATATACACTTGTAAAATAACATGTTAAACGGTACACTTAAAGTTGGTAAATTTTATTATATGTAAGTTATACCTCTATAAATCTAATTTTTTAAAAGGACCAAAATAAAATAAAGCTATTATCTGTGTATTTAAATTATCTGACATCTCCTGATAATAAAATGAATAGGGGTCTACAGTTCTTTTTACTCCAAGGAATTATCCCTCTGGGTCATGCTGTTTTGCCCACTTGACAGACTTGCCCACGGGACCAGTGTGAATTGATTCAGATTGGCGTTTCTAGCTTCTAAGGGGAGGCATAATTCATAGCAAATCACTACAGGTCTCCTTTTCTTTCTTTTTAAAGAGTTTATTTATTTATTTGACAGAGAGAGACACAGTGAAAGAGGGAACACAAGCAGGGGAGTGGGAGAGAGAGAAGCAGGCTTCCCTCCAGGCAAGGAGCCCGATGTGGGGCTCGATCCCAGGACCCTGGGATCATGACCTGAGCGGAGGGCAGACCCTTAACAGCTGAGCCACCCAGGCGCCCACGAGTCCATTTTTCTTACCGAAAGTGGAGGCTGGGCTGGGACAGAGAGAGATATTAGATACCACATACATGACCTGTTTAGCTCAGAACTTGCTCATGCCAAGGGGAAGATTTCCAGGGGTCACAGAGGGTCTGCGAACATCATGTCAGCCCAAGAAGCTGCAGCTAGGAGCTGGTGGATGTGGCATCAGCAGCGACACAGGACAGGCTTTGGGCTAGAGCCCAAAGCATTGGGAATCAGAATGGAAGTTAGAGGCTGTGTTGGGCATCTCACAGTCCCTGGTTGCAGGCTCCTCTTTGGGACTGAGCTGAGGTTGGGGGTTGTTGATGAGGAGAGCTGACTGCTCAGGAACCAGGAAGGATCTGTTCTTGGTTCAAGAGCAGGAGGTCTGGAAGCTGGGGGAAGGTCTGGTGGGGGGCTAAAATCCAGGTGGTAGAAATAGGAGCTTCTAAAGAGAAGTTGTCCGATGTTTAATTTCAAATTGCTGTGGCTCTGTGATGGACCTTCTTTCATCTCTCCCGACTTTTTGGTGAACTCTGTGAAATACCAACTCCTTCTAGGAATGATCATTTGGATGAATGGGAAGGAAAGGACTGACTTCCATGCCTGGGCAAAGAACGGGATCCATGAACCCAGGATGGCAACCTGAGCCCGAAACTGATTCAACTTTTCCAATACAGAAAGGATTATAAATGCATTATTATTATTATTATTATTATTATTATTATTATTACTACTATTATTAATTATTACGTGGAAGACTGTACTCGGTGATGTGGGGCACCGAAGAGGCAGGCAGGAAGCTAACAGTATTGGAGGAGGCAGGTAATAAACAACGAACTAATATTGTGTCAAAATTAGTGGGAAGCCCCTTTCTGCAGCTGTGCTAAGGTGCTCAGACCTCCCGAGGAAGGCCCAGTTGGAGTAAGGCCCTCACTTCCTCTGGAAGCTAGCACCATGCTCTGCACTGGCTAGCCTAGCGCTCACCTGCTAACTATGGCCTCGCTCTGAGTTCACCTGCATCCGCTCAGCCCTTGGCGGGGATTGGAATATGTGACCCAGAAATATGCCACTTTGACTTTTGGATTATTTTGAGCTGAAGGCAATCAGGACCCAGCTGACTCAAGAAAAACGTTTACCACCCCCTTAACTATTAAAAGAATTAAGATAGGAAACCTAGCTCAGTAAGAGAGAGAGACAGCTATTACCAGAGAAAACTTATCTGAATGACCTATCTGGATGGCAGTGTAAACCTCTTATTACCAAACATTTGATCTTCTTATTGGTGACTCACGCTGGCCAATGTCAATATCAGGCAGGTGAGGAGAAGGGCTGGTGCTTTGCCCCAGCAGGAGATCCAGCCACCTCTACGGCTGCTTCCTCAGTACCAGAGAAGAAACTGGAAGCAAGGAAAGAAGCAATCAAGGGTTCCAATGATAGATAACAGAGGCTTTGTTCTTTATGATTAGATCTCTTTGGTAACATGTTCCATAAACAGATGAACTCTCTAAAAAAAATTAGCGGTGCCTTGAAGGACTGCACTAGACATGTAGGAACAAAATACCCAGTATTTATTTAAATACTATTTAAAAGGGGGACCTATTTAAAAAGGGGGATTAAGAATTTTGCTGGGCGCCTGGATGGCTCAGTTGGTAGAGCATACAACTCTTGATCTCAGGGTCATGATTTTGAACCCCACGTTGGGCATAGAGATTAGTTAAAAATAATTTTTTAAAAAGATTTTATTTATTTATTAGAGAGAGAGAGCCCACAAACAGGGGGAGCAGCAGAAGCAGAGGGAGAAGCAGGCTCCCTGCTGAGCAAGGAGTCCAATGTAGGACTTGATCCCAGGACCCCGGGATCATGGCCTGAGCTAAAGGCAGACGCTCAGATGACTGAGCCATCCAGGCATCCCTAAAAATAAAATCTTAAAAAAAAAAAAAAAGATTGGGACGCCTGGGTGGCTCAGTTGGTTAAGCAGCTGCCTTCAGCTCAGGTCATGATCCCAGCGTCCTGGGATCGAGTCCCGCGTCGGGCTCCTTGTTCTGTGGGGAGCCTGCTTCTCCCTCTGCCTCTGCCTGCCACTCTGTCTGCCTGTGCTCGCTCTCTCTCTCTCTCTCTCTCTGACAAATAAATAAATAAAATCTTAAAAAAAAAAAAGAATTTTATAAAAGTGGGAGGTCAGAATCAGAGGTTAACTAAGATACATGCCACCCACCTCACCCACCATCATACACCACCATCTCCTACACCAAATTCCTGGAGAAATGTGAAAGGACTGCCCTTTTACTGTAAGGGGCAGTGAAAGGTTTGAAACCCTTTCATTGTGAATCACAAAAGACAGGGATCTCAGCTAAAGTCAGGATGATTGCATTTTAAAGGTAACAGTATTAATAACTACATTCAGAGAGGGCTTAACAAGCACCAGGCTCTCTACTAGGCGCCTCATGTATATAATCTCACTTATACCTGTGAACTGTGAGGAATAGGTTTTATTAGCCCCCATTTCACAGATGAGAAAACTGAGGCTCAGTGAGATTTTGTAAACTGCCTGAGTTCTCAACGCCAAGAAAATGCAGAGTCAGGATTAGAATTCATGTCTTTCCGACTCCGCTCACCTCGGATAATCAAGTGCTGAAGAATACAGTGTCTTTGCATTGGCCGATTCATTCATTCATTCATTCATTCATTCAGTAAATTTACATTGCTTTACATCTCTATCATGTACCTTCCATGGAGTAAAAGCTCAGAAGGAAAGTGAGATAAGAAACACACCTGCTAGGTATGTTTAATAGGTATAAACACGCAAGCCCAGCCTGCATTCCGTTTTTCCCTGCCACCATTGCCAAGGGTTGGGCAGCTGTCCTTTCGTTATTTCTTTCTCTTTCATTTGATTTACTGGAAGAAAAACACATGTGTGTAAAAATGAAGGGAGCAGGCAAGGTGATTTCCTCCCCCCAGCTCTCTTCCTCCAGAAAGGGTGACTCAAGGGCCCTAAATCCTCAGCTTTCTGTGTTTCATGCAAGATTTGAGGCACGGTGACCTGGCAGGCTCTGCTTCTGGCTTCTCTGAAGTTTCGCTATTGGCTCAGATCTCATTCGCCGAGATGGAAGTGAGCGGCTTTTTCTTTCCTTCTTTTGCAGCGAGCTCTGTGCTGACCCCCGAGGGTGCTGGCTGTTGAAGTTCATGCCCACCCTCCTTCTCCACCAGCCCTTCTGCATCTCCCGTCAGCTCCCCTAGAAGAAAAGCCGTTTCTTCATGTCTTTCAACTAATGAGTTTTCCAACTTTTCTGGCAGAAGAATTTTTGTTTGTTCAAGGAGCAAGTTTGGACTTGCAGAGTCTTCTCTCTGCAGGGCTGGAGTATAACAAAATTGGAAAGATAATGAGAGTTACTGAAATCACTGAACCAGAGCTGGCTCGATGAGGGGCCGGCGGGGGGCCGGGGGTGTTGCTGGGGAAAGCCTTCCTATTCTGAGTGGTCTGTTTCATTGGCTTCCTATCCGTTAATCTGTCTTCTCTTACTATGTATGACTCAGCTCCCAGATTGTTCAGAAAACAATTCTTTCCTCATTCAAAATTGCTCAGTGCTGCTTTGCCTGGCTGCTATTAGGGGAGAGAACAATTTTCTCAACTGATAATACAAAAAGATTGCGTAAGAAGATAGTTATCTTTGATTTATCCTCAGAAGAAGATTTTATTTTTAAAATAAACCCTTTAGAAAATGTATCCTTATCGCTAGTATGGTTCTGTTTCCACAGAATTAATTAGGACAGATTTTTTATTGCCTCATCCTTGTTACTCATCAGTTGATGGCTTTCCGTGTATCTTACGTCCTCAATACGATTCTGGGTACCTCTGATGAGTTACATTGCTTGTATCTCCTGGGTTAGTGGTGCCCAGGACTGTGCCAGGCACTCAAGCTGCTTGTTGTTTTTTGATTAGCCTATAGTCATTGCTAAAAAGCACACTAAGCAGCAAGGAAAAGGGTGATTTTTTTTGCTCTATCTGAAAATAATTTTTTGTAAACGGTATGCTCATGTCTCTAGAACAGGATAGAGACCAGACGTAGGCAGTGGACATGTCTTATCTTGAGGGAAAACAGGGCTTAAGATGATAAATATGGTGTGATATGATAAAATCTGGGGGCCTCTTCCTGGGCCATCACCAAAATTTAAAGATCTAAATATATGTTACCTTATCAGGGAGATTGATGTTCCATTGAAAACCAAGTTATTTTGAGCTGGGTAATTGAGAACTCTTAAATTATAATGGAGCAGAATAAGTCTTTGGCAGGGCTGTGGCTGTCTTGCTAAGTTTCTTAGGGATAGGGATTTGCAGAAGTGATAGGATTAAAGAGAAATTTTTTATTTTTTATTTTTTAAAGATTTTATGTATTTACTTGACAGAGAGAGAGCACGTGCACATGAGTGAGTACAAGCAGGAAGAGTGGAGGTGGGGTGTGGGAAGCAGACACCCCCCCACCCCCACCATTAGCAGGGGTGCCATCCCAGGGCTCGGAGATCATGACCTGAGACCTGAGCCAAAGGCAGACGCTTAACCCACTGAGCCACCCAGGCACCACCCAGGTGCCCCTAAAGAGAAATTTTTTATGATTTCGTACAGCAAGCGGACTTTATATAGGGCCCAGAACATCTAGGTGCTCAATAAATACGTCTTAGTTTATTTGTTAAACAAGCACCTATGTTGTGCTTGGAATATGTCAGGAATGATTCTAAGCACTTTACAAGGATTTAGTCATGCTCCTTTCTCTTCCTGCTCTGAAACTGAGGATGCTAATTAGCACAAAATGGTAAATACTGGGGTATGTGGGCCTGGCCACCTATGACCTGATGACCCACCTGTTTGGTTTGACGTATTGATATGGAGAACAAAGGCACAAGGAAATGTAGATAAAATTAAATTTCCTTGTAACCCACAGCCCACTGACGAACACTTGAAGCAAGCAGAATGTGACATTCCTCCAGGAAACTCTCAGCTGCCTTAATGATGCTTTTCTAGAGGGAAAAGCAACCTTAGGTTGAGGATAGCAAGGCCTCCAGTATCCTGTGAGTCTTCTTTAGCATATGAATGTTTTTTGTTTGTTTGTTTGTTTGTTTTTTAGATTTTATTTATTTATTTGATGGAAGGAGAGAGTAAGCAAGGGAAGCAGCAGGGAGAGGGAGAAGCAGGCTCCCAGCTGAGCATAGAGCCCAAAGCTGGGCTGGATCCCAGGACCATGGGAACATGAGCTGAGCCAAAGGCAGACTGAGCCACCCAGATGCCCCTGAGTTTTCAAATACATAAAGTTGTTTGCAGTATACTGAACATTTTCTGAGCCACTCAGGTGCCCCAAAAGTCCTTTTGGAAACTTCCCTTGGTCTTTACTTCCCCAGCTCCCAAGAATATAATTGGTTGCGCCTCACAATCCTGGGGAAGCAGCTCTTTCTGCCTATGGCTCCTGTTCCCATGCTTTAATAAAACCACCTTTTGCACCAAAGATGTCTCAAGAATTCTTTCTTGGCTGTGAACCCTGAACCCCACCACTTCAAACCACAGCACTCTGGCCCTATGTGGGGCTTCGGGTCTTCTCATCTGAACTCTGAGCCTTGGTGAAAACTTAGTGAGTACTTCCTCTCCTCTCCCTTTACTTTCATTTCAGGGACTTTTCAAGGAGTGTGGTCTCACTGGAACACTTTCATGTCAATTTCTCAGTCTGAAATCCTCTAGCCTGTGGCTTCTCTATGGGGACGAGAAAGCCTACCTTTTGCCTGGATGTTAGTACCCTGGCCAGAATGGTAATAAGACCCAGAAACTTGATGCCCTCTCTTCATTTCTGTCTTTATACACAATTGTCTGTCTTGGGCACGGGACAGTCACCTAAGTCATCAGGATGGCTGCCAATCTTAAGACTCCCATGTGAAGTTTCCTCCTCATTGGTCTAAGTGATCCCCCCAACATCCCTGGTCTAGCTGCTTCTGGCCGAGGGAACTCCACTCGGAACCAGCCGAAACCAGTACCCAATGGAATGAAAGTCCAATCAGAGACTGTTTCCTAGAGAATTTGGCTGCAATGACTACATGTTTTGGAGTGTCACTTAAACCATGGTGGATTTCTATCTTTACTATTACTCTGGCCTGACATGGACTACCTATTTGCACTTAGGTGGGAAGAAAAACATGGTGTCTGCTCATCTGCCTGAGCTGATGAGTTTTAGAACGGCGAGCCGTTTTTCTCTGCTTTCTGGCAGCCCTTCACCTCTTCTGCCTTCCCCTCCTCCTCCTCCTCCTGCCTCTGCCCCATCTCAGGTGCGGCCTGCATACACCAACCACTTCCGATTTTCCCCCTGACACCCCAGGTAAAAACTGAAAATGGGGAACAAATTGATTGACTCTGAAGTGAAGGTTTGCTGAAGGTCAGATAAGCTCACGTTGTCTCTGTTGCAATTTGTCAGCAAAAAGAGGACTTAAATGATGGTTAATTTTGTCTGTCTCAAAGTTTTCATGGGTAAGTGATAAGAGAGCTTTCAAAGTCTTTGATAAACTGAAAATTTAAAGTTTTGCTTGGATAATAAATGGGATTGAATTCATTGGACATCTAGGCTTTTTCCAAATGGGATAAAATACTGAAGTATTAATTACCAGACTTAGGTTTGTGCTTTTGACTTCATATTGCTGAGGATACTTGGATCTGTTGGTAAATATGCTTTGTGCTTTATTAAAAGATTATACTACTTAAAAAAATGATGTTTTTAAAATTGTAAAATGTATTTTTAAATTTGCTTTTGAAAAAATTCTGGCATAACAGTTCACAATGGGTTACTATTTAGTTTTTACTAGAGACTAAGTTTTCCGAAAACGCAAAACTCTGCTAGGTGTAGTCAAGACTGATGGAAATAGGGGAACCAACTCTGAAAGAAAAAAGTTGTAGAAGTTTATATACACAAATCTTTAGAAAGGAAATTTTTTTTTTTTTTTTTTAGATTTTATTTCTTTATTTGACCAAGAGAGGTCAGGCAGAGAGAGAGGAGAAGGCAGTCTCCCTGCTGAGCAGAGCCCGATGCAGGGCTCTATCCCAGGACCCTGGGATCATGACCTGAGCCGAAGGCAGAGGCCTTAACCCACTGAGCCACCCAGGCGCCCCAGAAAGGAATTTTTTATAAAAGATTTTTATTTATTTCAGAGAGGGAGGGAAAGAACAAGCATGAGTGGGGGGAGGAGGAGAGGGAGAAGCAGACTCCCTGCTGAACAGAGAGCCCAATGTGGGGTTGGATCCCAGGACCCTGGGATCATGACCTGAGCCGAAGGCAAATGCTTAATTGATGGAGCCACCCAGGTGCCCCTGGAAAGGAATTTTATATGTGGTCAGGGTTAAAGTTAAAATGAAAGGATTTTAAAGGTACACTGGTAGAAGATTGAGATTCTGCTTTTCTCTGTTCAAAAAAGTTTTCTTGGATGTTGGTTTGCACTTGATAAGAAAATATAAACAAAGGGTTTTTTGTTTTTTGTGATTTGTTTTTTGTTTGCCCAGAAAAACTAAACTTATGTTTTCTCTTTAGAAGTTCTTTTTTTTTTTTTATTTTATTTTTTATTTGAGAGAAAGAGTGAGCATAAGCAGGGGAAAGGCAGAGAGGGAGAGGGAGAAGGAGACTCCCTGCTGAGCAGGCAGCCCGATGCAGGACTCGATCCCCCAGGACTGTGGGATCATGCCCTGAGCAGAAGGCAGAGGCTTAATCGACTGAGCCACCCAGGCACCAGTTAGCAGGTCTTTGATTACAGAAATCTCAGTGTTAAAGGAAGTAAGTTTTGTTAACATGTATGTAACACTACATATCTGCGTTTTGACTCTCTTATTGTCCCTTGGTTAAAGGTTAAATAAATAAATAAGTTATAAGCTTTGTAATGATCTGTAATCCACTATTCAATCATGCACTTTATAACTTTCTGAGTTTTTTTTTTTTTACATACTTCCTAAGGCTTAAATGATAAATGAAGTCTTATTTTTACCAACTAGGCTTGCTTATTTGGTATGTTAATTTTCTCTGGAAGCAGTGTTAAACAAATAAAAAGACTTAGGTTGTATTGCTTGGGTAAATGCTATATATTCTAGAGATTATATGCAATTCCCAAATTAATACGTTCTGGTATAAGGCCATCACTTTATATTCTGATTATTGATGTGCTATGTGTCCCAGAAATGACCAGATTTCCTTGTCAGCTCTTTTGTAACCTCTCGTCAGATAGTTAGTCATGTCCATTTTTCAGTTTTTTATCACTGATAGTTATTGTTCTTATTCTCTTGTGAAATGTGTTTCATCTTCAAGGAGATTCATAAAAAAGACTTTTGACAAATACAAGTTTTTGATCTTTAAAATCCTAAAACTAAAATTGGCAAAAATGTCCAGAACTAGCTAAAAGCTGCATTCACATGGAACCAAGAATTAGTAACATGAGACTAAATGAACTAAAGAAGATGATTATGGTTTTTGTAACTCTTGTTTGAAACATTCCTTGTTCTGTACTTTTTGTTCTTCCAGATTAAGGAAACTTTCTCTTAAGATATCTATGACGTACAGAAATAGGATAAAATTTGTTCACAGAGGAACAAATTGAAGCATTTAACTTTTCTCTCTAGTGGAACCCTCTAAAATTCAAAAGGTCTCAGTAAGTGTTCTTTCTTCCATGGCAATCCTAGTCATTTGCATGGGTTCAATAAAAATCTGTTCTCCCATGGGGCACCTGGGTGGCTCAGTGGGTTAAAGCCTCTGCCTTCAGCTCAGGTCATGATCTCAGGGTCCTGGAATAGAGCCCCATATGGGGCTCCCTGCTCAGAGGGGAGCCTGCTTCCTCCCTCTCTCTCTGCCTACTTGTGATCTCTGTCTGTCAAGTAAATAAATAAAATCTTAAAAAAAAAACAAAAAAAGAATCTGTTCTCCTTGTTATAGGACTTCATTAGAAACATTAGTTATTTGACCAGGGCTTTGACTGGAAGGTCACATTTGAGAGACCTGCATAGACTCAGATGTGACCCGACAGCTTTAAGGAACTAAGGCTGACTTTATGAAGCATGAAGCCAGTAGGGCTCCATGGAAATGTTGGCCCGATACCTTGCTTGCAGAATTTCCAGCAGCCTTACCAGGTGAGTAAAAAATGTCATTTCCTGGCAGGTGCAGGAACTGCAGGATACCTTGGGGACTTCAGCAAGAGGAATTTGCCCACATCTACAGGTACTGCATCTCTGATGGCAAGCATTTGGCTTGGTTTCTGGCCTAGAGACACTACTAAAATTCAACCTGGAGATTCCTTACAAAAAGTTCCAGCAAAGCAGATTCTAAGAGATCTATATCGCCAACCATTATTCTTTCTGAGCGTATGTAAATAATAAGGCCAAGTTTGTTACAACTGGACTTGTTTTTCAAAGGAATTAGTCTTGATTTGGCTATCTCTGATTTTAAAAAGGAGGGTGATTATAGACTACAGAGAAAATATTTCAATAACACATCTTTGTAGATATCCTATTTTAAGCATTGTGGTTTAAGAAAACTGGATTAATCTTTTTGGTTAGGGCTTCTCTGAGTGAGGATAGCCCCAAAACAACCAATAGGGTTAAGTTCCTTTGAGTTACTATATGAAAAACCTTTTCTCACTGAACACCTATGAATAGATGGAAACTATGATGCTCTGTTAAGTTATTCACTTGAGGCCAGGTTAATTCATAATCTCTAAATGAATACACAAACTATATCCTCCCTAAACCTGACCTGATCGTCACTAGGAACCAACTCCATATAAACCCCAGAGAGATGGTTTATTTAAAGGATTGGAAGTCCAATACAGCAGGAAATTTAACTCCAAAATGGAAGGGCCCCTATCGGGTCATATTATATACTCCCACTTCAATACAATTAGAGGGGCACTCTTCATGGGCTCCTAGATTTAGAATAAAACCTGTACCTCCTTCACTGGAAACCAATGAGCAAACTAACGTGCCTTCTTATTCCTGTGAACCTGTGGAAGATCTCAAATTTCTCTTTAAAAGACAATAAAGTACTGGAGTAAAATTTTAGTTAACTATCAATATCATTTAAAAAAAAATTGTCTTTATTTATTTGACAGAGAGACAGCGAGAGAGAGGGAACACAAATAGGGAGAGTGGGAGAGGGAGAAGCAAGCTTCCCATTGAGCAGGGAGCCTGATGCAGGGTTCAATCCCAGGACCCAGGGATCACCACCCAAACCCAAGGCAGATGCCTAACAACTGAGCCGCCCAGGCACCCCATCAATGTCATTTTTACTGGGCTCCTCTTTCTCATTATAATATTAACCTTATTTTGTTGTCTTTTCTGGTGTCTCCCTGCTTGGTGCCAAAACTTCTTCACTCCCGTAACTTCCAACTGACAAATAATCCTTTCTACTTAAGGAGGTTCGTGTATGTTGTCTACCTTGGATTGGTTGCCTCTGACTTTGGTAACTCCTATACATATAAATTCCTCATCTGACTAATGTTGACCCACAGGTAGGGATATCTCTATGACCTTATTTAGCTGGAAGAAGTTACAGAAGATAAGCCCTTCCACCCTCAACAACCTTAAAGATTTAAGGGTCAGAACTGTTCAGGGGGTATGATGAGGAGAACAAAGGCAGAAGGAAATGTAGATAAAATTAAAGTTCCTTATAACCTACAGCCTATTGACAAACACTTGAAACAGGCAGAGAATAACATTCCTCCAGGAAATTCCCAGGTGTGTTAATGTTAATGTTTTGCTAGAGGGAAAAACAACCTTGGCTTGACAATATGCAAGACTTCCAGGATTCTGTAAGTCCTCTTTAGAATCTGAAAGTCCTTTTGAAAACTTCCCTTGATCTTTACCTCCCCCAGCTCCCAAGTATATAACTGGCTGTCCCTCACAATCCCAGGGAAGCAGCTCTTTCTGCCCATGGGTCCTGTCCCCATGCTTCATTAAAACCACATTTTGCATCGAAGATGTCTCAAGAATCTTTCTTGCTGTGTGCTCCGGGCCCCACCATTTCAAGTAACATCAATATGTTCCTAAAAGTTAACTTCGGCCACAGGTTCTGTGCAGGCGGGAGTATCCTCAGTGTCAGGCATGGCTATTACCACCATTCACTCCTCTGCTTCAACAACCCTGCTGGTTCCTTTCTCTGACTTTCGTGCCCTCCTGTCTTCCCTGCTGCTCTTAGGCTGAACCTGATGAAACCACTGATGTTTGTTGCTGGTGTTTCAACCGTTTCTGTATTATTTTAAAAAAAGGCAATTTCATGTGATTCAACCTAATGTTGCCCACATTTTAAAGAAAAGAAATGGATGCTTGGAGTGGTTAAGTAATTGGCCCTAAAATCTCAGAGTAGTCAATAGCAGTATTAGGATCCAAAATCCAGTTTGCCTCCTTCTGAAATTAGTATACTTTTAACCAGATATTAAGAGCTTGGACCTAAGAACATGCCACTTGGTTTGGAATATCAGTTCATCTACTTACTAGCCCATGCCTTTGACATATTTTCCTCTCTGCACATCCGTCTTCCCATCTACAAAATGGGGATAACAATAATGCAGGGGCGCCTGGGTGGCTCAGTCCTTAAGCATCTGCCTTTGGCTCAGGTCATGAGCCCAGGGTCCTGGAATGGAGCCCAGAGACATTGGGCTCCCCACTCAGCAGGAAGCCTGCTTTTCCCTCTCCCTCTGTCCCTGCTTGTGTTCCCTCTCTTGCT
Organism: Enhydra lutris kenyoni; assembly: GCF_002288905.1. Lineage (NCBI taxonomy): Eukaryota > Metazoa > Chordata > Mammalia > Carnivora > Mustelidae > Enhydra > Enhydra lutris. Next base: position 38,962,427 of record NW_019154095.1, read on the forward strand.
GCTCTCTCTCTTTCTGTGTCAAATAAATAAATAAATAAAATGTTTTTTCAAAAATGCAGTTATTATCCCATGTGTAGGGGTTGCCCTGAGTATTTGAATGAGGAATTCTAAGTACAGAGAACATTTTATAAATGTAGGGTATTATCTTCAGGTTTCCTTTAATTTTTTTTTTTTCCTGGTTGAGTAAATCTACCAACACACACCATCTTTGTGTGATAGCATAATGCCACGGAACTGAGAAATTCCGAAGCAAAAGACCTTATTATAATGTCAAGTAGGTAGGAGTTGAACGGTGACCCCCAGGGCTGTGAGCTTCTCTCACAACTTCCCTACATCACCGCGGCTGAAACTGCAGTTTCGCGTTAGCACTACGAGATTCCTCCCGCTCCCTCCCCGCTTGTCTTCATTTTTTTTTTTTTTTAAAGATTTTATTTATTTATTTGTCAGAGAGAGAGGGAGAGAGAGCAAGCACAGGCAGACAGAATGGCAGGCAGAGGCAGAGGGAGAAGCAGGCTCCCTGATGAGCAAGGAGCCCGATGTGGGACTCGATCCCAGGACGCCGGGATCATGACCCGAGCCGAAGGCAGCTGCTTAACCAACTGAGCCACCCAGGCGTCCCTTGTCTTCATTTTTTTAAGGGGGTGGTGGGGGCTGACACTTCCAGGGAGTGCGGCTGTGATTTATTCTTCTTGACACCGGGCCCCAAATCCTCCAGATAAAGGGGACGCAGCCCCAGGAAAGGAGGCGCGGCAATTCTTGTAAACAGTCCCTAAATAAATCCTGGCGGGGGCACGGGAAATTCCACCCCGTTAGAAGTCTAGGAAGCGGTGTGGAGTTCACCCCGGGAGGGCTCTGGTGAGGAAATCCCCATCTCCCCCGTCCCAGAAGCCGCAGCAGGTTCAAGTCCTGCGTAAAGCGAGGTGGGCGCGCTCCGGGTCATTTCAGAGGCACTCTCTTATCTCAGGGAGCGCCGCGTGTCCCAGGTGACTGGGGCCGTCTAGAAGCCGCACGCATTCCTCCCAGGGTCACCTGGGCGAGGATGAGGAGCTGCCCCGGGGCGGCCCCCACAGCGGCGGGTGCGGGGCGTAGTCTGGGCGGGCGCCCCCCCGCGGCTCCTTTAAGGGCGGGCCCGGCCCACGTGCTCCGTGACGTCAGAGCAGGAAGTGTTTGAGGAAGTCGCGCTGGGCCGGCAGGTTTAAGATTCCCGCATTTTAATGTCTGCGGGGAGGTGCCAGAGACCCCGGTTTCGCCGCCCCAGCCCCCGCCTCCCCCTCCCGGGGGAGCGGCTCCCCTGCCCCGCACTCCTGCCAACAGGTGAGTCCCCCGGGCGGCCGCGGGGGAGGGGCGGTGACACCTGCAGACCCCCGTCTGCTCTGCACCGGCGAGCTCGCGCCTCCCTCCTCCCTTGTGGCTCCCGAAGAAACTTCTGTGGAGTTTAAAAGTCGGGGTTTCCGGGCATACAAGCCTTTCCCTCGCGCGGGTTAGAGTGGGGAGGCCCGGGACAGCCCCTGCGGTTCCAGGTGGCCTCTTGGAGGTGGTGGCTTTGGGAGAGAGTCACGATGCGTTTGGACTGTGTGAAGACACACGTGACCGTAGGGAAACCCAGTGTTAGCCTCTGTCCCTGCCGCCTTGAGCGGAATGGGCGCGGAGCAGGGCGCCCCTTGCTGGAGTCCAGGCTGGGCTCCCCTCTCCGAGTTCGGGGGGTGTGGAGAAAGATCTCCTTCGAGTGACTTTCTTCCCCGTCTCCTTCCACCACAGCTGAGGTGGGGGTGCGGGAAGGTGAGAAAAACAAAAGTTCGCTGCCAAAACCCGCACACCAGACACCATCGTTTATTTACAAAAAGAAAACGGTCTCTCGCATGTTCTCTCTTACCTTCTCCATCTCCTTGAGTTTCACTTTTTTCTTAATGTTAATTAATCTTTGTCCCCCACACCAAATTGCTTACAGAGTTAGCACGGCATCAGTATGAGCTGGTCACCTTCTCTGCCAACCCAGACGTGTGGGGCCTGGGAGATGAAAGAACGACTCGGGACAGGGGGATTTGGAAACGTCATCCGGTGGCACAATCAGGTAGGGCCTCCGTGGGGCTGGGAAGGACAAAGGCGAGTAGGGGTGGTAGGCGAGGCGGAGAAGACAGGTTTCCCTCCAATCGCCTCTGCCCCACGCTGCTGGGTGGAGGGGATGGGCCTCACCTTTGGCCATGGGCTTGTTGGGAGAGCGTGAGAACCGGGAACTGGAAAGGGGCCTTCGATCTTCTGAGCTGACTCTAAGTTACTGATCTCCAAACTTTACTGACTATGCTCCCCAAGTAAATAGTAAAAATAGTTTAAGTTTTCAGACTCAGTTTTATGTATCTTAAATTATATCTGTGCTACCATCATGCTATCGTGTACTAATAATTGCATGTTACAAAACATACAAAAATAGAACAGTTTAAAGGATGGTTGTAGAAAAATATATTTAAGTGTTTAAAAAATCGGTTTAAAAATATTTCAAATATGTACTCATTATGATGCCTTCCCGGTATTGTTTGCAGTACTGCACAGCACAGAATATACAGATCTATATGAAAGTGAGATTTGGGCGCTTGGGTGGCTCAGTGGGTTAAGCCTCTGCCTTCTGCTGGGGTCATGATCTCAGGGTCCTGGGATTGAGCCCCAAATCTGGCTCTCTGCTCAGCGGGGAGCCTGCTTCCCCCTCTCTCTCTGCCTGCGTCTCTGCCTACTTGTGATCTCTCTCTCTCTGTCAAATAAATAAAACCTTAAATAAAAAAAAGAGAAAGTGAGAATTTTATCGTTAAGAATAGTGGATGAAAACCCATGTTTCAAAGAATTTTTATAATTTGGAGTTATTTGGGCCAATTTCTTTTTAGATCTGATTAGATCCTCATTGTTTTACTCCTGTGTCTGAAATGAGTTGCGTACAATATAGAAGTGTTAGTTCTTGCATATTCCTGTTTGCTTGTGCCGAAGTTCTCCGCAGGAATTTCTTTAGGTACTTGTCCATTTTATGAGAGTCATTTTATTGAAACTGGATAATACAGTCCATGATCTACCTAAGCCGGAGCCCCCGTCCACCAGTCCCTATGGAATGCTCATTTTCCTCTGTCTACCTCGAGGCCACAAGCGATGTGTTATCTTCTGAGAAATAAACTCAGGAGGCTGTCCTAAAGCTGATATCAGAAAAGCGTAATTTCTTTTTAATTTGTTTGGATTACAGTCTTGGGTCACGGTGGTGCACATACACCCAATTTGGAGACCACTGCTCTAGGGAACCCTCAGTCACCAAATAACTAAAGTTAGCTTCCTGACTCCAAAATAAGACCTGTGAAGTCCTTGATGGAAGGTACCTGCTTTTTTGATCAGGGGCTGGTGAGCCCCTTGTTGGACTGAAGGGATGGCAAATTGTGCACCGCTTCCCAGGAGCCAGCTGCATCAGCCCGCGGGAGAGTCATCAAGGCTGCTGGCCAGCCACAGGAGAACGTCGTTCCAGATAGCAATCTTCATCAGTTAGTTGGAAGACATTCTAGGCCCTGCCCTGAGTCTTGTCAGCTTTAAGTAGATGGAATGACCCCTCGAGGAATGTGGGAGCCAGAGCTGGAGGCAGAATACAGTTCTGGAGGTGGTCATTCCCACATTCAACTGGGAAACCAGAATTCCAGCAAACCCTATGGCAGAGCGGGCCACAGAAACACAACTGGCTCAAATGTGTTCTGGTCTGAGTATAACCATGGCCTTAGCATTACAACATAAGAGTCAGATCATTCTATGGCCATACATACATACCTGGGCTGGGCTGCTTCTAGAGAGGCCACAGCTTTTAGATTCTTGACCACAGCAACTGTCTTGCAGCAGCTGAACTAGATGTTTGGTTTCCCTCAAAAGGAATTCTGTCCAGCTGTGCCATGTGTCTGTCATCTCCAACTAAAATGGCCTCTGTCTGCTCTGTGAGTTTGGAGAGCTATTGTCAGATGGAATTTGTTCCTGACTTTATAGATACGGGCCTCAAAAAATGTGTGTGTGTGTGTATGTAGATTGGTCTTCTAAAATTACTACTTTCAAGTTCCTTCCCTTGTTCAAAAACCTTGTTTTTAATTTTTATTTTATTTTTTAATTGAAGTATAGTTGGCATTCACTTTTTTCCCTCTTTTTCTTTTTAATAATTTTTAAATTTTTTTATAAACATATAATGTATTATTAGCCCCAGAGGTACAGGTCTGTGAATCACCAGGTTTACACACTTCACAGCACTCACCATAGCACATACCCTCCCCAATGTCCATAACCCCACTACTCTCTCCCTACACCCCTCCCCCCGGCAACCCTCAGTTTGTTTTGTGAGATTAAGAGTCTCTTATGGTTTGTCTCCCTCCTGGTCCCATCTTGTTTCATTTATTCTTTTCATACCCCCCAAACCTCCCACGTTGCATCTCCACTTCCTCATTATCAGGGAGATCATATGATAGTTGTCTTTCTCCAATTGACTTATTCCGCTCAGCATAATACCCTTAGTTCCATCCACATCGTCGCAAATGGCAAGATTTCATTTCTTTTGAGGGCTGCATAGTATTCCATTGTATATATAGACCACATCTTCTTTATCCATTCATCTGTTGATGGACATCTAGGTTCTTTCCATAGTTTTGCTATTGTGGACATTGCTGCTATAAACATTCGGGTGCACGTGCCTCTTCGGATCACTATGTTTTTATCTTTAGGGTAAATACCCAGTAGTGGCATTCACTTTTATATTAGTTTTAGGTGTACAGTGTCGTGATTTGGTGATTCTGTACATTATACAGTGCTCACTGTGATATTGTCACCATCTGTCCCCATACCCATACATGATATCAACACCATCTGTCCACAAGTGTTGTTACAGTATTAGTGACTATATTTCTAATGCTGTACTTTTCATCCCCCCATGACTTACTTATGGTACCAAAAATTTGTATCTCTTAATTTCATCACCTGTTTCACCTATCCCCCAACTCTTTCCCTTCTGGAAACCACCAGTTTTCTGTATTTATGAGTCTGTTTCTACTTTTTTTTGTTTGTTTGTTCCTTCATTTGTTTTGTTTAGACTCCCCATGAAGTGAAATCATGTGACATTTTTTCCTCTAACTTATTTTACTTAGCATAATACTCTTTATGTCCATCCATGTTGTCTCAAATTGCAAGACTACATTCTTTTTTATGGCTGAGTAATATCCCATTGTGTATGTGTGTATATATATCTATATCTATATCTATATCTATATCTATCTATCTATATATCCCTTTACATATATGCCACATCTTCTTTATCTATTCATCTGTTGATGGACCCTTGGGTTGCTTCCCTGTCTTGGTTGTTATAAATAGTGCTGCAGTAAACATAGGGGTGCATGTATTAGTGTTTTCAAATTGGTGGTTTTGTTTTCTGTGATTGAATACACAGCAGTGGAATTATTGGATCATGTGATAGTTCTGTTTTTAAGTTTTTGAGGAACCTCCACTCTGTTTTCCACAGTGGCTGCATCAGTTTACATTCCTACTAACAGTGTATGAGGTTTCCCCTTTCTTCACATCCTCGCCAACACCTATTATTTCTTCTCTTTTTCATTCTAGCCATTCTGACAGGTGTGAGGTGATATCTCATTGTGGTTTTGATTTGCATTTCCCTGATGATGAGTGATGTTGAGCATCTTTTCATGTGTCCGTTTTCCATTTGTATGTCTTTGGAGAAATGTCTATTTAGGTCTTCTGCCCTTTTTTTTTTTTTTTTTTTAAGATTTTATTTATTTATTTGACAGAGAGAGAGAGGTCACAAGTAGGTGGAGAGAGATGGGGAAGCAGGCTCCCTGCCGAGCAGAGAGCCCAATGCGAGGCTGGATCCCAGGACCCTGAGACCACGACCTGAGCAGAAGGCAGAGGCCCAACCCACTGAGCCACCCAGGCGCCCCACTTCTGCCCATTTTTTAACTGGATTATTACTTTTTTTGTGTGTTGAGTTGTGTAAGTTCTTTTTATATTTTGCATACTAATCCCTTATTGGATGTATCATTTGCGAATATCTTCTCCCTAGTTTGCCTTTTCATTTTGTTGATCATTTTTCTTTCTTTTTTCTTTTCTTTAATCTGTATTTTTTAAAAGCCAAATTCACATCATTCTGCTGTTTGAGGCCTCTTCACAGTCTGGCCTCACCCCGTCTTTCTAGCATTACCTCCTCTCGTTGACTCCCAACAAGTTGGTTGGCTGAGCCTTCTCTGGGACAAGCCTCTGCTTCCTGGACAGCTTTATGTGCTTCTGCCCATTCCTCCAGGATCAGCTCCAGACCACCTCCTCAATAAACCTCCCATGGACTCCTTCATTCTATAAAAATTAGTTCTTCCGTTGAATTCCCCAGCTCCAATCATTAGGCATGCTTCATATCCTGCCCTTTTGTCTGTGTATAGGAATGTATCTTGTCATGGCTCTAAGTTCCTGGTCAGCCAGGGCCCTGTGTGGCTTTGGCTTTCTTTCAGTTCCCCCATAGCAATTTTCTTTATGTTATACATGTGTTAGGTGCGTAAAGTCATTCACTTTCCTTAAAGATCTTTTTGGAAAAGGGAAAGAGCTATTAATCAGTCATTACAAATGTAAGCTCCTAACTCTCATAAGTCTGACGCAGGAGAGGGGCTCACGGCAGTGATACCTTATACCAGAAGGTGTGATCAGTCTGGAGGTCGGGGCGGGGGCAGGGGGAGGCTTCTTCAAGGAAGTGGCACTTAAGTGCAGATCTGAGTTATTGGTAGAAGGTAGCCAGGCTTTGCCGGTCTAAGAACGTGGGAGGAGAGTTCCAGGAAGAGGGAGCAGCCTATTCAAAACCCCTGTGCTGGGGCAGGTCTTGGCAAGCAGGTGGAATAGAAAGGTCAGCAGGACCAGAAGGGAGGACAAAGGGAGCTAGGTGCAGGGGAGGCTGCTACGTAGAAAGTGACAGTGGGACCCTGCTAAGAGCTTTTGGTTTTTATCTGAAGAGCAACAGGAAGCTGTTGGAAGGGGGTCTACTCTGACTGTGGGAAGAGTTTGGAAGGGGCCCAGGCAGTGATGTGCTGGGAAGTCGGCTCTCCAAAATATCATCCAGAGTGGTAGGGTTTACCTGTTTCCACGGAGTAACTACTCCCACCATGGCTTGTTTCAAGCCACTGACAGTTTAATGAGCACGTCTCACCGAATTCCTGAGTATTTAACAATCCGCTCGCAGAAGAGCTGGTACCAGGACACCACTGGCACCCCCTATCACGTGGGTTTTGGAGATTGGACAAGTGAGGGATTGGATGGGGCTGATGGTGGTTGGCGATGGAGAGAAGTGGGCAGATCTAAGAGCTATTTTAGGACTTAGTGGGGGAGTGGAAGGTGAGGGCTGAGGGAGCAGGAGGAGTCAAGTTTCACAAGTACCTAGTGAAACCTTGCTGATGAACCTGGCTCAGTTGGGGAAGCTCTCCGTCACCCTTCTGGGTTGTTCCTGGGGTGGTGGGGGGCAAACTCTTAGGTCTCCTGTAGGTTCAGTTCTTTAGCTGATGTCCAAGATCAGAACAGGAGTAGTGTCTTCTTTGGTGGATGTCCCAGTGTTCAGAGTCTCGAAGAAAGCTAGTGGGATAAGTGGTTTTGACAACTTAACTCCAGTCAGTATATAATAATTATACTTCTCAACAGTGTACATTTCCTAATAGCACATATATTTTATCTTGTCTACAAGAGAGACATTTTAGTTTATCACAAGAACAATTGCATAAAAGAGTCTAGGTATTGGTATTCTCAGTCACATAAATGATGCCTAGTAATCAGACCTATCATTTATCGAGAACCTACCATGTGCCATCAATGGGCTAGGTATTTTACATGTTTTATCTTCAGTCTGCATAACCCTAAAAGAAAGAACTATTACCTTTTATGGTTTTTAAGTTTATTTATTTAAGTAATCTCTACACTCAAAGCGGGGCTGGAACTCATGATCCAAGATCAAGAGTCCCACATTCCTCCAACTGAGCCTGCCTGTTGTCTTTATTTCTGTTTACCCCTGAGGAAATTGAAGCACAGAGAGGTTAGGTCATTTACCTGAAGAGGCTAAGCTAGGAAGTGAAGAGCTGGAATCTGAAAATCCCAACTTCCTGCTTTCCCCACTGTGGCTTGTGGCTTTTCCATGGCGGGCGATCGAAGCTTATGGACAACCCTAGAACATTTTCAGTTCTCTTCAATCAGTCTAAAACATTTTGAAGGGGCACCTGGGTGGCTCAGTGGGTTAAAGCCTCTGCCTTCGGCTCAGGTCATGATCTCAGGGTCCTGGGATCGAGCCCCGCATCGAGCTCTCTGCTCAGTGGGGAGTCTGCTTCCCCTCTCTCTCTGCCTGCCTCTCTGCCTACTTGTGATCTCTCTCTCTGTCAAATAAAGAAAAAAAAAGTTGCTTTTAAACCATTTTGAAGCACTAAGGGAAAAACTCTCATTTGGAAGACAAGATGTATAAATCTTTCTAAAACAAATATTTCTTAGTGAGGAAGGGCAGTGTACCAAATGCCCTTATCCCTGTTTCCCTGAGTTTTTGGAATCTGTTACCAAGCATGGGCCTTGGCAGTCCTTGCCGCATCTGAACTGCCTTAAATCCTCAGCCGGGGGGTCAGCACAAACCATTTATCAGTATGGTCTAGATAGGCTGATGTTTTCAACAAGACCTTTGTTAAATACAGAAGAAGAAGAAAAAGATGACCCGGGTGACCTCAGCCTGCAGCCCCTTTTGGGAATAAGGGGGAAAACCACATGACTCCCAGTCACCCATACCTGGGTTCCATTCCTGGCTCTGTTTCTTACCAGCTTCATGACTTTGAGCCCAACTCCCCCCTTGGATTTTTGAGGATGCTAAGATATTGATCTCCTTGGCTCTCAGCATGTCGAAGCATGAAATAGGGCCGCTGCTTTCTGAAAGGATCTGGACATGTCCCAGGATGCCTTGCACTATTCTCTGTGCACTTTGCTGTGAAAGAGGCTGGGAATTGCTGCCTGGTTTCCCAAAGGACGCCCGTGAGGATGACATGAGGTAATGTACGGAGTGGCTCGTGTAAAGCTCTAAGAGGCACGGTGTCATTAATGATCTCTTCTACGAAGTGGTACCGACTTTGACTTGTTTCCTCACTGGACAAGATTAAGCTCACTTCAGCTTATGTGTGTGTTTTGGAAGTGGTAAAGACCTCAGTCAGTTCACTAAGAATGTATTGTACACAGACCCAGGTCCACTGGGGGAAAAAAGAAACGACTTTGTCTTCAGTGTGCTTATGCTCTGAGGAGGTAAAATGAATGCTCCGCCGTCTATGAAATAGGTCTATATGGGCACCAAATTGTGCAGAGATATGAATGACTGCTGTTTATTGAGAGTGTCCTGTGCCAGCTGTGCTCGCTGCTTTATCCATATTCTCTCTTGAGTGTTCAGGGGAGAGGGAAGGCTTCTTGAGGAAACGGAACTTGAGCAGAATCTTGGAAGGAGATGGACTGTAGAGAGTCTGAAGAGAAGACAAATCAAATGGGTAGAATAACATCAACACAAGGCCAGAGAAGGGAAATGCTGCTGCTGTAATTTGCTCAAGGCTCACGCTGTATCGGGCACTCCATCCCGTTTTGACGGAGGGGTAGCGTTCCCTCTCCCTCTTCTGGATAAAGGCCCAGAAGCTAAACTAGCGGGCTCAGTGTCCCACATACAGCAGGTGAAGGATGAAGGAGTTACACCCTGACCTCACCCCACAAGCCTCTGTCGGTGAGTTTGGAGGCCACTGTGCGTGTTGGCTGTTTACACCAAAGGGAGTGGGTTGAACTCGGAGATTTCTCAGCATAGACTGGTCAGTGTGGTTGAGTCAGGGGTGAAGCTATAGTCAGAGACCCTGTGCCTTTTGACTCTCAGGCCTGAGTTCTGTCCCGAGGATCTCTCTAGGCCTAGCTCTGTACTTCCTCTCTGAAGTTCATCTTGGAGGGCAGGGCCTGAGAAGGAACGAGCTGGTTATTACTAATTAGCCCCTTTTACCACAGTGGCCTGTTGGATGGTTGCCACGGTAACAGGAGACAGGTTTCCCAGCCAAGAGTTTGAATGGACCTCTTGGCTTTCAGCCTGTTTCCCCTCCTCGTGTGAAGAAGGCTAGCTTTGGGAAGCTGGGCCAGCTCCTGAGTGGACTGGCCTCCAACTCACTTGTACTGTCATGCTTTCTGGTAGCTCTCAGCCATCTGAGGAGGTACCCCCCCCACACACACATTTTATACACAAGTTTTATGTTTTCATGTACAAAAGAATCACAGACTTGAGGGACCTTCATGATAAATTGTATTCACTGTGGCTAACACTGTTGCCCCCTGTCTTCATTTTCTCAAAATACAAACCGATTTTAAATTTTCTCCCACACCAGGAGTCCACTTACCAGAAGTTGGAGGCTGATACAGTTTGGGCCAAGTCTAGGTCTCCACAGAACTGAGCTAAAACTCAAGGATGTTCCAACCCAAATAAAGAAAGTCATCCGCTGCTATTGGTGTTTCATTGCTAGTGAAGATCAAACTCCCCAGGCTTTCAAAACCGGTATTTTTAGTCTGTTTTTGAACTGTTTAATTGAATTTTGCTTTCTAGAGCCGGTATGTTTTTAGCAACAGAAAGTCATTGTGTTTGGGTTTCTGTTTCAAATGAAATATTACTCATGGAAAACTGGAATGTTTTAGAATACTGCCTCAAGGCCTGCTGTATAAGAAAAGTTTAAGTGTGTTTGTATCTGTGTGAGACATTCCCAAGCCCCGGAAATTGTTAGGATTTCCCCTGCAACGGTAGGACTAAGCTGAGCTGTCCATAAATAGAAAGTGACTTTTGGTGTCTGTGCGCATTTAGTCCACAATGTGTTTAGTATTCATATTGGGAAGTTCACTTCTTAGTTTGCATCAGGATACTGAGGCTGATATCAAATCTTCAATCTTTAATATCAGTCTTCGATATCGACATCTATTCCTGGACTCTGGGTTGGACCGGGTAACAGCTATGTGTCAGATCCAGTGTTTGTGTTGAACAGATCACAATTGTCTACAATTATCCAATGTGTAGATAGATTACCTAAAATATGTTCTAAATCACTTAATAAATCTACCTCTGGGGTCTATTTGTCATTTTTTATGAAGGAAGCATACTGTCTGTGGTAGGCAGAATAATGGCCCCTCCCAAAGATGGCTTCGTCCTAACCCCTGAACCTGTCAGTATGTTAGGGCACCATGGCAAAGGGGAATGAAGGTTGCTCATTGGCTGACATTAGGTGGGAAGATTATCCCATACTGTCTGGGTCAGCCCAGTGTGGTCATGAGGGGCTTAAAAGTGGAAGAGGGAAGGGCGCCTGGATGGCTTACTGGGTTGGGTGTCTGCCTTTGGCTCAGGATGTGATCCCAAGGTCCTAGCCTTGCACTGGCTCCCTGCTCAGCAGTGACCCCCCTCCCCCTCCTCCCCGCTATCCTTTTGCTATCTCTGTCCCTATCTCTGTCTCTCTTAAATAAAGTCTTTATTTTTTTTTTTAAGATTTTATTTATTTATTTGAGAGAGAGAGAGACAGTGAGAGAGAGCATGAGATGTGAGAAGGTTAGAGGGAGAAGCAGACTCCTTGTGGAGATGGGAGCCCCATGCGGGACTCAATCCCGGGACTCCAGGATCACAACCTGAGCCGAGGGCAGTTGCTTAACCAACCAACCCAGGTGCCCCTTAAATAAAGTCTTTAAAATAAAGTGGAAGGGGTGTCTGGGTGGCTCACTCGTTAAGTGTCTGCCTTTGGCTCAGATCATGAACCCAAGGTCCTAGGATGGAGCCCTGCATCAGGCTCCTTACTCAGCAGGGAGCCTGCTTCTCCCTCTCCCACTCCCCCTACTTGTGTTCCCTCTCTCACTGTCTCTATCAAATAAATAAAATAAGATAAAATAAAGTAAAATGAAATGTATCTTTAAAAAAAAAGTGGAAGAGGGAGGCAGGAGAGTCAGTGTAAAGTAATGCAATGTGACAGGAGTTAGCTGGTCGTTGCTGACTTTGGGCATGGAGGGAGGGACCCTGAGCCAAAGAATGCAGGCAGCTTCTAGAAGCTGGAAAGGTCAAGGAAATGTATTCTTCCCTAAAGTTTCCAGAAAAGACCACGGCCCTGCTGACGTCTTGATTTTAGCTCAGTGAGATCTGTACCAGACTTCTGACCTCCAGAACTGTAAGGACATAAATTTGGGTCTTAAGCCACTAAGTTTGTGGCAATTTGTTAATAGCAGGAGTAAAACAAAGCAAAAAACTAACACACTGTTCTGTATACTGAAGTTAAAATAGGTGCAGATCTTTAAATATCTTGATTTAAGCTCTGAGTCATTCTGAGATAACAGACCAAGAGTTGCATTATCTTGTTCTAAACTGTTACTTATCAGACTGTCCATCAAAACATTACCTGCTGAAGGGACTCCCTCGGCCCTGTGACCTTGTTTGACACTTGGCCCTTCAGTTTAGAACTGTGCAGTCGAGTCTCAGTTTCCATTTGATCCCACCTGACCGAAGACCAGCATGTCCAGTGGCATGTCAGTGCCGCTACTGATGAAGTTACCCTAGAAGTGGGCGAAAACGTTTGAGTCCGAACACTCAGGGGAAATGAAACTTGAAAGCAAATTTAAATCTGTTTGAGAACCGACAGGAATTGGGAAGTTCATATATAGGGGGTGTAACATTTTGTGAGATTGAATACCAGTCTGTACATCGATGAAGAAACAGAATTTTCACATGTTCCCTAACTTGTGAAAAGTACTAGATGGATTTCTACCGAGTTCACTTGTTACAACTATACTGGTTGGTTCACTAGCAACAGGATTTATGAGTTTTGAAGAGGTCAGCTCTTCAGAGAGTGCCTCGGATCTGGGCCAAATATTGGGGTTCTGATAGCAGTGTGTGAACCGTCTGTCAGGACCCGGTTACCAAAGCACGCTGCCACGGGCTGCACCAAGGAGTGTGTCGTTACAAAAGCAGGCATGTGGCTGCCGCGTGGGTGGGCCTTAAAAGAAGCCATCCCCAAAGTCCCCATATCGTGGGATTCCATCTGTGAGACGTTCAGAACAGGCGAATCCATAAAGGTAGGGGGTTGCCTTTGCTCAAGGGGCTGGGGGAAGAGTGACTGCTCGCGGATATGGGGTTTCCTGGGGGGGGGGGTTGATGAACATGTTCTAAAATTGATGTGTGGCTTTGGTTGCGTTACGCTGACCATACCCCCATACCCGTGCGCTGCACACCATAAATGGATCAGTGGTGCGGTGCGTGAATTATATTTCAGTAGCGCTGTTAAAAAAAGGAAAAAGTAGGCGCGCGAAGTAACTGCGTGACATGCGGCAGCAGTGTCAGGCTTCGGTAGAAGCTCCTTCTGCGAGCATGTGGAGGTGTTGCATCTGCTCTCTGGCATCCGAGCTGGGAGAGGCAGAAAATGGTTCCACCGTGTTTCTGAAGCTTCTCTTTCGCGCATGTCGGATTTAGGGATTGGTCTATCAAGCAGTGACTTGGTGGTTTTATTTGACAACTTTTGCTCATGGTTGGAGACTTCGTTTTCCTTTTTCTTACTGGGTGGGTGTGTGTTCCTGCAGGGATCATGGCCAGTCTGGTAAATGCGTGCCCGCGTTGCAGTTCTGCTGCTGCGAGACCGCCGTGTGCACGCAGGAGGGCTGCCACAGTTCTCTCTGTGTCTTTTCTAAGATTGTATTTATTCATTAGAGAGAGGGCGAGAGGGAGGGAGAGAGAGATGCAAGCAGGGGGAGTGGCGGAGAGGGTGAGGGAGGAAAAGAATCTTGAGCAGACTACCCACTGAGCCCAGAGCCCTGCGATCATAACCTGAGAGGCAACCCTGAGTCTGACCCTCAACCAGCTGAGCCACCTGGGTGGCCCTTGCAGCACTGTATGAATTGCTCCAGTTAGAAGAATGAAGATTCTTTTTGGGATGCATTTTCCTAAAATGATAAAACTAAGAAAATGGTCTGTCACGGCCTCTAGGATACCGTCTTCAGTTGGGCAAGTAGTAGAATTCTGGTACTGTTCTGCTGTCTTTTCTAGTGAAAGGATCCTGCAGGCGTGGCTCTCCCCCAGTCATAGGGCTGTTAGGGAGGTCATTCGCCGCTGTGCGGACACTGAACATACAGGATGCTGGTAAAGTCTGCTTGCTCACTGACGGCGGGCCCGGCTTCCAGGCCCCTGCCACCAGAGGCATGGCTAGGGCCACCCAGTATGCCTCAGCCATCCTGGAGGCCCCTGGGGGCCTGAGGAGGTAGCAGCAGTACATGGTTGCCCCCTGTGGTGGGCTGAGCACTGGAGGCCAGAGCCACTGTCCCTGCTGCCTCCAGCACTGTAGCTGTAGGGCTCGCCCCTTTCAGTCTGTGTCCTGGGGCTTCTTGGTGCTGCCTAGAGGACCAAGGAAAAGGGATGAGTTATCCTCAGGACCCAGGCAGTCAGTGAATTATTCAGAAATGTTTTACGGATTGCCTTCCCTTCCATTCACAAAATCTCCACTGAGGGTATCGTGCTAGTTACTGGAGAAGAGCTTAACGTGCATGAAGATAAGCCTGTAATTTAACCAAGAAAAGAGAAGATAATACTGTGACTCTACAGAACATAAGTTTTTGGTAGCTGTGTGTGTGAAGGAGTGGCCTGTTTGGAGAGCAGAGCAACAGCCCCTTGAGGTGGGCCCCGCAGCGCCTGCGCTCCCACACAAGCAAGAGCGCAGACCCGAGAAGCAGGGGACTGGACAGGCGGTCTGATCCAGCCGCAGTGTCCGATGGCTGGGGACCTCTCGGGAGAGTGGCTGAAAAGCCAGGGTGAGCCAAGCTGCAGGGGATCTTAACGCCGGGCTTCTTGCGTGACCTGGGTCTGCTCTGCTCTCCGCAGTGTTACTGAACACCTGCTAAGGGCTGGACACTGCTGGCTGCTGAGCTTCAGGATAGCCCCGAAAGGTGCCTGTAGGCATTCTTATTTTACAGATGAAGAAACTGAGTCCGACCAAATGCTCTGCCCCAGGTCACAGAGCTAGTAAACGCTAAATTGAATCATCCTCCGTGTTCCAGCTACTATGCTAGGTTTGCCTTCTCTCTAGAGAGATGAAACTCTTGCATGATCTATGAAGGCAGTGTGGCAGCAACTATTAGGTTGAATCACAGGCAAGTGCCATTGATGGCAAGTGCCATTGGGTCAGACTGGTCAATACCGGCAGTGTCCTGTGGTTCTGTCTAGCAGCCGGGGCTCAGAGAAGTGAGAGATCTCTTTGGCAGGAGTGGTGAGCAGAGGTTTCATGGAGGAGGTGGAAACCAAACAAGGCGTTGGTGTAGACTCTGGTTGGCTAGAAGGGGGAAAGTCCGGGAAGAGGTGGGGGTGTGGAGGTGAGCCTCAGAGGCTGGCAAGTGACTTGGGGACATCTATCAGAGGATACATATGTGGGCCTCGGGATCCCGGAGGTCCCACGATCCATGCTTTAGGCCCTAAGGAGACAATTTCATATTCGACTCCTGGCTTTCTCGGTGGGCTTGGTCATGAGTTCTGCTCATCCCCTCCCTGTGCGTGCTCTCTCTGCAGGAAACAGGTGAGCAGATTGCTATCAAGCAGTGCCGGCAGGAGCTCAGCCCCCGGAATCGAGAGCGGTGGTGCCTGGAGATCCAGATCATGAGAAGGTGAGGGCCCATCACTGCAGGGGGACGAGGAGACTGCGGGAGCTGAGGGGCCTTGGGACACTGCTGTGAAGTTGGAGGGAAGCCCTCTGAGCTTGAGGATCTGGAGCGACAGCCCCACCTGTTGCATCTGGAAAAGTCATAAATCTTAGTCCTGAGCTCAATCAGGGTTAACAGATGACTTGTAGAGGAATGGCCCTTAGAGTCCAACTCTGGGCTTTCTCGGGGGCTTTTGCTCAGTTTTATTTCTTATATTAAATAATTTAAAATAGCCATCACTGTGACTTTATCTTTGTCACGGCAGAGATGCTCTTTTTCCCTGTATTTCTGGTACCAAGGCGGTGTGTGGCTCTCCACTGCTGTGAACCGATGACAGATATTTACTCCCCCAGTGTGGGGACAGGGGTGGTCTGTCAGGCCCTGGATGGGCGCTGTCCTCCCAGGTAGTGAGGGGTTTAGGTAAGCATTTAGCAACCTAGTTCTTCTAAGGCCTCAAACAGGTGCTCCCTTCGTGAACTTCTTAAAAGGGAGGCATCGCCTTGTTTCCACACGCGCACACATGTGCACACACACACACCCCATCCCTGCTTGAATGGCCTGAGGTTGGAAGTCCTTCTACTTCCTGTGCTTTTCAGAGCAGTTTTGAAGTTCAGTGAGGACTTGGTATGGGGCACTCTAAAGAAAATTTAGTTGCACCTGAGGCCCTCACAGTCCTTGAGCTCACGGTGCTGAAAGTAGAGCTGGGTGAACGCTAACGGACCCAGCGCCGAGGTGACTAGTCCGTGCCTGACCTCCGCTAGGACTGACCTCGGCTAGTCCGGGCCTTTGTTGTAAAGCTTTGCTGAGACACGGACGGAGCAGGGAGCAGGGAGCAGGTTTGAGCCAGAGCCTGGGTTTTTCCCTCACTGCTGTCTCCTTCCTAGGCTGAACCACCCCAATGTGGTGGCTGCCCGGGACGTCCCCGAGGGGATGCAGAGCTTGGCTCCCAATGACTTGCCCCTCCTGGCCATGGAGTACTGCCAGGGAGGAGATCTCCGCAAGGTGAGGCTTCTGGGGTGGCTGGACGCAGGGTGGCTGGGTGCAGCCTGTCTGGGCAGAGAGCAGCGGGGATGACTTTTGCCCCCTTCCTCGTCAGGAAGCTCAGGCAGCCATGGTGCCTGCGGCGGGCTTGCTTTTCCTTCCCAGATGCCCCTCTTCTGTGCTCAGGGTGGGGCAATGTGCGTGATGTGAATCAAGGGACTGAATCAGAAGCTCTTACGGGAAAAGTCAGGGAGGGGCTCTCTGAATGTATGTCCTGCACAGTGATTCCTGAAATGACAAGAAAAAATCACCAGGTTTGGAGGATGGGGAAAGACTGGACCAGTTCCAAAACAAACTTTCTTTCCCTGGGCATGTTAGGGCCACCGCCATCCTTCAGCGTACACGTCACCACTGTGCTTATGGGGAGGGGTTCTGTCCCCCAGATGTGGCCCCACTACAGACAGGGTCACAGAGTGGAGCAGGAAGGGAGCCGGCTTAGTAAGCAGGGAACTGGGCTGATGTTCCAGAGCCACCACTGACTCACCATCTGGCCGTTCGTCCCTCTAGCGCGTTTACTTCCCCTTACCAGAGCACGTCCTGCAGGGTCGGTGCCTGCAGCCCTTCCTTGTCTCAGAGACGGTCGTGCCTGGCCCCCTCCCTAGCGTGGCCTCCAACGCGTTTATACAGCCTGCTTTTGTACTTGGCCTTGTTGGATTTTCCACATCCCTGTGATGCTGGTACCACGTGAAGGCTGTAGACCATGGCCCAGGCTGGTGAGGCGAGTTACCAGGCCTGGTGCAGCTGCAGTGTGGAAGAGCTTGGGTCACAGCCCACGGGATGCCGACTGCAGGCCCCCTCTCCACCCAGGATGCTGAAGAATGCCACATAGGAGGAAGCAAAATAAAAGTTGTCTCTGGACAGCGAAGTTGTTTTTGTGTTGAAAAAGAGGTTGCTCTTAGTGCACATCTCCCGAACTCTTCACTCTAGAAGGGTCACGGTATTAAGGGGGGGTCGGGGGGATGGGAAGCAGGATACCCAGGCACTTCTTCTGTCTTGACATGGCAGTTTCTTGGACCTAGCTTCGTGTGCTGTTTCCATTACTATTCTGGCCCCTTCCGCTTTCTTTTTGTAGAGGAAACTTTCCACAAGGGTTCTTCTCCTGAGTGGCTTTCTCCTGCCACGTGAGCTAGGCAGGTCGCGGGAGTGGCACAGCAGGATGTGAACAGCCATTGGCATGACCGACAAGCTGGGGACTGATAACGGATGAGAAATGGGGAAGTTGATAATGCTTCACTTTTATTCTTTATTTTCCTAACCTTTGACAACCATCCAATTACTGAATGTGGTTCTTTAAAATGGGAGATAGAGTCATGTTGTTGCAGTGGAATGGGTGGTTCTTGGAGGGCAGCATGGGAGTTGGTGGGATGTGACCTGATTACGGAGGGCTCAGAAGCCCGGCAGAGAACTTGAGACTTGATCTTGCAGGCAGCAAAGAGCCAAGTCAGCCAGGGAAGAAGGTGACGCACACTGTAGCATGACTGACCCGCCACGGGGCACAGGATGACCTGGGGGAGGCAGGAAGCCCTTGCACTCTGAGGGGCCCCTGTCCGTGGGGCTGGCCCCCCATGGCAGGGGGTAGGGTGGGTAGCGCAGGGAGGGCACCGCTGCCCACAGTGCCTGGGACCTCTGTTCTCCAAATGAGGGAGCCTATCTTTCCCTCCTCTCAAGAGTTCAAAGCCTCCTCCCCTGGGCACCAAGAGACCAGCTAGGCCAGCGCTTGAGCAAAGGTAGAAGCCAAAACTGATGAAAAGAGTGAAATCTGTATGCCCAGCTCACAAAACGGGCTCTTCAATGTTCTTGAATATAAATGTTCCTTAATGACTATAACCCTCAGCTGGGAAGTTATCTTCTCCATTGTTTTCATTTGAGGCCAGCCGCCAGCCTCGGACTGAGCCGGGGCTGGGAGGGCAGAGAGGGCGAGTGTTTGAGCTCAGGCCTCAGCTGCATATCCCAGGGCCGCGCTAGAGTGGCTGTGTGAGCAGGCCTCACGGAAGCCCTCCGGTCTCGGGCTCCTCACCTGTGAGGTGCAGATGCCGACCTCCCTTGGTGGCAGTGGGAGCTCAGCCTCTATGTAGGTAGAGCTTCACTGAGCTAAACTGTGCAGAGGTTTGCTGGGTCCCAAGCACGTAGTAAGCGCTCATTAAGTACTCCCCCATCATCATCCCACTGGCCATGCTGGGGGAATGGTCAGAGCGTGTTGTTTACTGAGTGCCTTCCACCCCGCCCTCTGTGGGATTCTCAGGAGCACCAGTCCCCCGGTGGCGGAGCGAGGCCTCTGGCCTGCCTCCCTCAGAATGGCAGCTCAGGTGAGCCTGCAAAGCCCTCCTCTTAGAATGACTCAGACACCTCACCTGTGAGTGCCTGAGCGCTTCTGGGAGTTCTCACTACCGCTTCCTCCTCCTCCACCTTGGGCCAATTCCTGCCAGTCCTGCTGTTCAGGCCACCTGTTAGCCCAGGTCCCTAGAGCCGGGGCCTGGGGTGAGCCCCCAGATGACTTCAGCTGGGAAAACACACTGTGGGCTTGTTGGTGGCCGGGGACTGCTCACTCTGATGTTTCTTTTTACCTTCTTGACAGTACCTGAACCAGTTCGAGAACTGCTGTGGCCTGCGGGAAGGACCCATCCTTACCTTGCTGAGTGACATTGGTAAATCCCAGCCCTGGAGGTCTGGCCGTGCCCTCTGGGGAGAGTGTGTGGTGTGCCTGTGAGTCCTGGCAGAGCACAGAGGGGAGCTATTTTGGTCCTCTGTTCCCTACAGAGGGTGGTGTGGAGGGGGTGCAGACGGAGTGGGGAGGTCAACAGGGGACTAGTCAGGCAGGTGCTGAACTCAAATAGATTTCCCTTCCTTCCGGACTAAGTCATGAAGTGAATTATGGTGTATATAGAATAACAGATTTCCTTCCCATTAAAAAGCTCCACTCCCTATTTTCCTGGAATGGCGAGCAATGGAATAGGTTGTCATCTGAATGAATTTCGTCCCTTGGCAACTTATTTTTCCACTTCCACATTGGCAGTTCTTTTTCCAATTATAGGCATAGGAAAAATTGCTCCCGTTTAATCCTTTGGTGCCGTTACTCTTCACAGACAAGGGTGTCTGTCACTGTCTCTGAGAACATTGGGGAAAAGAGTGACCTCAGGTCACAGAACTCAGATGCAGTCTTCTGGACCCTGGTGCCTGCTCTGGGAGGGAGCATGGAAGGCGATCTCCACTGGTCAGCACATGGCCCCAGCTGAGAGACATATGATCAGACATGAGAGAGGGCCTGACCAAGCCTTCTTTTTTTTTTGATCTCCAGGGTTGTTGGTACAAGTTGATAGTTTAAGATTTAAAGTTATCCAGAGCTTACCACTGATTGTTTGCCCTTAGACGTGGGAGCTGGTACAGTTTTCATCCCTCTCCATTGCAGTCTCTTTGAAGCTGCATGCTTTTTTTCTTTTCATTGGCTCAAACTTTTTTTTTTTTTTTTTTTTAGGAAAATGTCAAGTGTGCAGAAAAGTTGAAAGAGTAGTACAGTGAAACCCACAACGGGATTCACCAGTCATTACCGTTTTGCCACATTTGTAAACCTGTGTTTTCCAACTCTTGTCCTGGAAGGGTGGGTGGGCCTCCAGTCTCTCAAACACTTTGCCTCGTTAGTGTGGGTCCGCCTCTCTCTTACCCTGTGCCACCTTTCACAGAGGGTGGGCAAAAAGGAAATGAAGGTAGAGAGAGCAATGACATCAATTAGGATCCAAACAATCTGACATAGAAAATTCCATCTCCCTCTGTTTCCCATGTTTTTGTCCTCTGGATGGAGCACACTGTGCGGACAAGTTGACATTGCACTGGTTCTATCTGACTTGAATGGCGTCCAGCACTAGTCAGGCTGATTCCTGCATGAGTTGGCCTGGGTGGGTTTATGGAAGGGCCCTCTTTGTCTGCCTAGGGGTCTAGTCCATAGGTTAAGAATCCTACCTGTTCTTCTGACGCTTTGCCACATAGCTCGCTAAGCCATTTTGCTTAGACAATACTTGTCTTGTTACCCCAGTGGTCGGATTACTCATTTATTCTCTGTTGAGTTCCATTAATGGCAGATTAGTAGGTTGGGGAATATTCTTTTGCTCTTCATGGGAAACTTTATTTATTTATTTTTTTAATTTCTCTCTGATTAGAGCTTTGAGTCATTTTTTAGAATGTTCTCCCAGATATTTTTTTTTCACTGATGAGATTATTTTGCATTCAGCAAATAGTTAAGAAAGTCTCAACTTTATTGGCTGGAGTACACAGACCTTTCTACTTCCTCTTACAACTTTTACTTCCTCAAGTGATTCTCTAGTGATATTAATGGAGCTTCTACTGGTTGCGTCTTCTTTGGTCTGGGCACATTTTGTATCCAGTTACCATTGGCTGGTGCGCCAGCTTTCATATCATGCACTGAAGTTGTAGGTGTGTGTCTAAGTCGTACATAGGTCAGAATAATGAATGCTGGTAAACTCCCAAGTGCGTATGTAGTTCCGCTTTCCCGTAGGTGAATAAACATTCAAATTCTTGAGGTCACTGAGTCCCTATCTTTCCTCTTTGTGACCCTGAGTTGGACATAATGCAGCCTTGAAGTACAGATACACTAGAATTAAATTCTTGAAGGCAGAGACTCGAGTCCTTACTGGATCCCCATCATCTGCAATAGTGGCATCTTATGTGGCGGCTTCTCTGTAAATATCTGTCAAGTGAATGGTGCAAATCCCAAAGGAAATTAAAGTAAGTAGGGACCTATTTAAAAAAAAATGGCCACAGTATAATTAACAGTCCCAGGTGAAATACTCACTCCTCCACTTATTGGCATTGTGACTTTAGGCACATTACCTAGTTTTTAAGAACATCTTGGAACATTCTATATTAGCTGTAGAATGAGCTTGGCACTCACCTCATTAGAATTGTTATGAGGATCAAATGAGGTGAGCCCAAAAGTGGCCAGCATGGTGTTTTCTGCTCTGAGCATCATGTGCGGTCAGCAAGTTTGTTCCATTCTCATTTCCTTTCCCCTTGCTATTAATTTGGATTAATAGCATCCCTTTTAAAAAACCTCAGTCACCCTGATTTGGGATCTGGTAAGCCAGGCTACTGGTTGCCTTGTTGAAACTTCCCTTCCTGGAAATGGTTACCCGTCAGACCTGTTCCTGTGTCAGTCACTTTTGGGGGGGCAGTCATATCCCCTGGTATTGTGGTTGTGGTGGAGGTGGTTGATAAGCCTGTATTTTACTTTCATTCCCATTTCTGACTTGTGTACAAGATTTATCAAATTTCTTTGTTTTGCAAGGATCTCACCACTCAGAGTTCAAAAGCTTTTCTTGGAGCTCATCTAACATAACTCTTTTGTATTTGGAAACATTTCCTGAGCATATTTTGTTCCAATTTGTTCTAAGTGCTGGCCTCACGTTTCCGTTGTTGGAGCTGCTACTGCTGTTCTCTCCTGGGTCCACTTCAGATAAGCGGCCGAGCCGCACCCTTGACCCTGGGTCCAGAGTCCATCGCCTTCTCCTCTGCCCTAAACCTGTTTTAACGTAGCCTCTTCTGTGCCACTAACCTTACAGAGATGCCCACTGAGAGCAGCATCAAGATAATGGGCAGAAAAGATTTTTCCAATGAACTTTACATTGGCTAAGAAGAGACTACAGAGCACACAGGAGAAAACGAGCCATTGCTCGGTGAGCGTGTGCCTGGACAGACCCATTAGACAAATACCTTTTTTTTTTTTTTTTTAAGATTTTATTTATTTATTTGAGAGAGCAAGCAAGCACGAGCAGGGTGAGGGGAAGGGCAGAAGGAGAGGGAGAAGCAGACTTCCCAGTGAGCAGGGCACCCATTGCTTAACCAGCTGAATCACCCAGCTGCCCCTAGACAAATTCTCTTAACGCTGGTAAGAGATCCGAAGACAGGTCAGAAGCAGCCGGAAATGATCTGGATTTCCACATAACCCTAAAATAGCTCAACAAAGTTACATCTAAGTGGACTCTATTTAAATGGTCTTGCTCATTATCCTTTGGAAAATGTTGGAGTGTGTGTCCTTCTGCTGGCAGAGGTGCAAACTCCTGAGCACTTGAGGTTGAGGGACAGATGGATACACGCACTGTCTAAGGGGGACCTGCCTGGGCCGTTGGTCACATGGGCGGCCCAGTTGTGTGATCTAATGACCTTACCAGGTCTTAAGTCTGAGTTCATCTTCCTTGATCCTCCAGATGGCCAGTTCACTGTGGGGACTGACCATCTTGTCCTCTGAACCTTCAGGAATCCCGTTCCCCATCTCATCTGTGCTGTATTCTCGGGGTCACCATCCTGGTCCCTATTGGAGCTGCTCCTCGCAGCAGCAGTAAGTACATCAACATTAAAAAGCAGAGAGGGTTTCAAGGAGAACACAGGGCTCTAGAGAAGAGAACTTCACCCTATGAATCAGAGAAGTGACCTATTTCGTATTTCTCTGTAACTGTGGATTTTATGACACAAGAGGATTACCTGATTTCAGAAATTCCGATCATTGGTATATAAAGTATGTTGGAAAGCATAAATGAACTTTACAACAATAAAAAAGAAGACAACTGGCTTTCGGTCCTGGCTTCTCCATGTTCCCAGCTCTGTCACCATGGGCAAGGAACTTTTGGTCTCTCTCTTTTTTTTTTTTTTTTTTTAAGATTTTATTTATTTATTTGACAGACAGAGATCACAAGTAGGCAGAGAGGCAGGCAGAGAGAGAGGAGGAAGCAGGCTCCCCGTGGAGCAGAGGGCCCAATGTGGGACTCGATCCCAGGACCTTGGGATGACCTGAGCTAAAGCAGAGGCTTTAACCCACTGAGCCACCCAGGCACCCCACCTTTTGGTCTCTTTATCTCTTTGTTTCTTCTTTATCTCTTTGTTTCTTCTCTGTGGAAAACTCTGGTAACTTTCTGGGCCTACATGTCCTCAACTTTAAAATGAATAGTTTGAGCTAGGTGGTCTCTAAGTTCCCTTCTAACTAAATGTTCCATTTTTATTATTCAGGAGGCTGGTTTTCAGAATGGGCGCCCCAGAATGTCTTTGACGCCCTCTCCACTGTCCCAGCCTGACTGCGTGCCCGATGTCTCTCACCTCTCCCTTAATGCATCATCTTCAGCCAGTTTTGCCCAAATGCTTTCTGATCACTCCTGCTCCATCCCCTTTGTCCTTCTCTGCACCTGGACTGGCTGCCCACTGCTCTCCAGTATTCTTTTGCCAGGTTGTTCTCATGACATCTTTATCAACCGTATTCCCTCCAAAGTCTGTATTCAACACTGAGCTCTAGCCTCAACTCCATACCCATGTCTATATACTTCTCCCAAAGTCATTACCAAATGGAAGTCCTAGATGTCTTTCTTAAGCCAGATCCCTTACCAGCATCCCTTTCTTGTGTCACCAGCCCATCTTGCCATCGGCAACCCAGACACGAATCTCATCTCTTGTAACCTGCCCTCTTCCTGCTCTGTACCCTCCCGATCAAAGGCTCCAGATCCTTTCAGCCCTCCTTCGTGTCACATATCCCATTTTTCCTCTCTGTTCCCATTGCCCACACTACTTCAGTGTTAGAGCACATCACTGTCATGACCCCTCACCTGGCCTCCTTAGCCCCTTACTCACCCATCTTTCATGCTTTTGAAGAGGACACTTTTGTTGTCATCCTTCAAGGCCAGACCTCTTACCTCACACTGCTCTCAATCCCCTGTCGCCAATTTAGCATCTGTATGGCTCTCAAAAGCCCCTGATCCTCAGCCATCCTGCTACCCTGCACTCATGGCCGCTCCCTTTAGAATGCTGCTCCTGGACCTCCCCGATGACCCTCAGCCTTCCTGGCTTCCAGTACACAGCTCTAGACCTGCCCTGACCCATCACTCACGGTGCTTCTCCTTCTCATGGCTTGCCTCACCCCTGCTGCCTCCTGCACTGACTTGGTACTTGGTGTCTCTGCTCTTGCCATGGGATCTCAGCCCATGCTTGACAGTGGAGACTGACTTCTGGTGGGGGAGCTGCTGGCCAGACTCTGCAGTGAGTGAAGAAAATGACTTGGCTTCCGTGACCCATTTTCCACGATACCTAGGAAGTACAAGGTACCTTATCAGTACTTGCTGAAAGAACGAGAATGGTTGTGCACTTTTCTCCAGCACTCAGTGTGACTGCCTTGTTACCTTGCTGATTAGTCCTAGGGGCTCTTTTAGCCAAGAAACCCTCAGCTGGATGAAATCTTTCTCCACATGTTCACACTTGGCCTTCTAGTATGTTTTGTTTGGAAAGGCCAGTGACAGCAGAGTGACTGGTACATAGTAGTATTAAATGTAAAAAAACAAAATTCAGCTGAATCGATTTTAAAGATCTTATCGGCTTTATTCAGTGATTCATGAATTGGGCAGCATCTGACCTAGCAAACAGAAAGGAGCTCTGAAGAGCTGTACGAAATGAAGGACTTTGATAGGCAGAAGGGGGCAGGACAGGGAAGTCACTAGCAAAGAATGGATTGTTTCAGGTAAGGTCACCTTTCTTTGGAGGATGGCAGGGGTCCTGTCAGGCAGATTACCCCATTAGTGCTGACCCAGTAATTCCAGACTAAGATTACATTCTTGGGAGAGGCTGAATCTACGGTTAGGTTAGGTATTAAGTCTCAGTTTGGTGATGTGGGCCTAGCACAAGTGACTCCATTTTGGGCCTGTTGTCTCTTTTTTTTAACAATTCCTCCCTTTTGGTTAGACTTTCAGCTTAACCTAGAGATGTGATCAAATTCTAAGACATCAGCGCCTCTCCCAGCTATTGCTCTCAAGTTCTTACAGTTTTCTTGCCAAATCTCTGTGGTATTCACAGATCACGACTTCAGGTTCTCATTTTTTCAATCAGTAGCTCTCCTCATTCCTTTTTTGACATTCCAGTCTTAGGCAGATCTTTGGTGGTTGGTGGCTATGAACATGCGTTTAAAACTTTTTGAGGAAACTCTCACCAGGGAGATTACAATGATTATTATACACAGGGTGATTTCTAATGTCTAGAGTGGACTTCAAGCCATGGTCCCCAAGACCCGTACCAAATCAAAATCAGAGACCGTGTTGAGTCCTTTGTTAAGCCAGGTGGCTTAGTTCAGTGATTTTATGTAGCTGCCCCTGGGTCTGGATGCCATCTGGGTGGTGAGGAGGACCTGGAGTCCTTTCCAAGGAGATTCAAGGGCAGTCTTTGTCTTTTTGATACCAAATCAGAAGGCTGGAAGAAAAATTAGAAATGTTAGTTTGGAGGGCGCCTGGGTAGCTCAGTGGGTTAATAAGCCTCTGCCTTCAACTCAGGTCATGATCTCAGGGTCCTGGGATCAAGGCCCACATTGGGCTTTCCACTTGGTGGGGAGCCTGCTTCTCCCTCTCTCTCTCCACCTACTTGTGATCTCTCTCTGTCAAATAAATAAATAAAATCTTTAAAAAAAAGAGAGAGAAATGTTAGTTGGGAGAATCATCGCTAGATACTGGAAGAAATTCAGGATCCAGTTCAGTTTACGGGTATATAACAGAAGCTCAAAGAAAATTAATAGGATTAGAATCTAATATCTACAAAAGGACAAACCATTTTTCTTTACAGTTATCCCCATTTTTAAATTAAAAATAATTGCAGCAAAACTAATTTGTTTTCATTAAACTTGGCCTGATTACTTAGATAAATGCAACAAGAATAGTGATTGGTCATATAAGCTCTGTTTAAGACTGCTTTGTGGAACTTTTCATAAAGAATCAGATTGAACTCCTAATAGCCTCTGAGGCCAGGAAGCCACTCCAAGGACTTACCATCAGAATTTACCAGCAGTACCAATAATTTCGGTGAATTTCTCTCTTCGTAAGGTTCCCCCAAATATCCTGAGGTTTCTGGGCCTGCCAGGAAGTGACCTTTCTTACTCATCTGGTAAGGCTGCTAGGAACCTTTTATAAGCAAGATACCAAGTGATTTTTCCCAGCAGTTCCTTAAACTGTCTGTCATATCTGAGTCTATACATATCGCTCTTAAATGTGACATTTCAGTCAAGTCCTCGGTAATATAGCCCATGTTTTTAATTTTGTTCTGTTACAAGGAGAACAGAGTCTTACTAAACTTACACAAATACCTAACTATTATCATGAAAAGAATGCTTGAGAGCTTCTGGATTCTGGAGGGATCAGGTAGGGAGAAAAGGGAAATGTTTCATTCATACTTTTGTTGCAAAGGTATGCTTTATCAAACTGCCGTAAGTCAGAGGTAGCTAAAAAATTTGGAAAAACAAAACATTGAGGAACCAGCAGTGTCTCAAACAAAAAGCCGTAATCCTCCTCCAGTCATCCAGTCATTTAATTAACATCTGTTCTGCCTGAATCCGGTTCTTGTGTTAGTTCTGGAAATTCTTACTGAGGACAGTTGTATGATCTTAAAGTAATCAGAAACCTGTACTTGCCGAGGTTCTTTCCAAAGTACAAACCTGTTCTCTTTGAAGATGGAGCACCTGAGCAGAAACTCTTTCTTTTTTCTTTTTTTTTTTTTTTAAGATTTTATTTATTTATTTGATAGAGAAAGAGTGAGAGAGAGTGAGAGCATGAGGGGGAGAAGGTCAGAGGGAGAAGTAGACTACCCGCGGAGCTGGGAGCCCAGTGTAGGACTCGATTCCGGGACTCCGGGATCATGACCTGACCATAGGCAGGCACTTAACCAGCTGATCCACCCAGGCGCCCGAAACACATCAGAAGAGCATCAGAGTAGAACAGTAACTTTCTGCAAGTGACAAAGACTTAAAAATGTGCATTGCTGAAGATCTGATGAGAGTTCATTTGATAAGGAAGTTTAGTAATTTCTGTGATAAACAACATTTTAGGATAGTAACTGGAATTATTACTGATAATTTTCTAGAACATGTAGATTTCCAGGCATTTCATACAGTTTCTTGAACACTTGTATACCTACACAAGTACAGAATAAAGCAAGCTTAGGATTTTCCCGGTTTGACAATGCTTTCCATGTAATTTAACATAGCAAATAAGCCCAGTTAGTTTTCCAATACCCCTTTGTATGGAGAGAATAAATTTTTTGAGATATTCTAGGTGCCCTCTGCTAAATACCAGGTAGTTCAAGGTCAGAAAGACTTCGTTTAGACCAATAGTCCAAGAAAACTTTGTCCTTTTAACAGAGAGAAAACCAAATTCTAATTTTGTACCAGCTTATTTTTGATCTTAAAACTGCTTTTTTGTTCAAATAAATTCATTTTAATCTTAGCCAACTTGACCACACATAAAATTCCTTCCCCAAGATTTCCTTTTTTACAAACCTTCTACATCTTTTTTACATTCAGATTTTGTCCTGTGTTTTTCCTCTTTTCCATTCTGAAATAAGTAACCTTACTTTAGGCGAAAATGTCTTCTCCCTCAATAAAAATGTCTCTCTGTGCCTCATACCTTCTCTTACCAAAAACCATACCCTGCTTTCCTTGCGTATAGAGATGTTTCTCTTATTATTTCCAGTAGCTTTGATTACATATTATTTAGAATTTTTAACCCTTAGAAACTTTAGTTTCTAGTGAAAACTAACACGTAAGCAGTGGTGATCTGCCTGTTACACCAGTATTCATTACGTTGGCAAATCTATGAATCTATTTAATAATTTTTAGAAGCATACACTTTTGTTTCGATAACCCAAGGAAACTTCATGAGACATTAGACAAAGTCAGTCTTCATTCTGTCATTTTTCCTGTTGATGATATAATATAGCTATTATATGTTCGTATCATATTATCGTGTAGATAATATCAGGTTATTTTAATTGTAAACCTATGTAGACTAAATGTATGTCGGCATTATATTTAATTCTGACAACACTGAAGACATGTCTATTTTAATTGAGTCAACAAACTTAAATTAACTTTAATTCCAAATATTTTCCCAGAACATGTGAACCTGAAAGGCATTTGGGTTAATTTCTATTATATTTCTGAGAATTTTAGGAATACTTCATATAAATGCCTGTTTGTTTTTAAGCCGATTAAATAGAGCCCTTTGCACATGAATTTTGGCAATACTGTTCAGAGGAAGAATGTACCATATATCTGTGACACACATATGTATAGGCCCCTGTAAACATACAGGCATATGCCAACAGAGCCCTTATAGCTTTCATTTTAAAATTCTAGCAATAAGATGGGTATGAGAATGTGAAACTCACTAGTTTATAAAAGAGCATTTGGATCCAAATCAGGTCTCTGGAAGATAAAATAAGGTTATCTGCTTAGAGGTCTAAAGCTTTTTCTACCAATATTTGTGGGGAATACACTGAAGATTTATAGTTGTCCTTAAAAGTAAACATGTGGAAGCCGCCAACCAGATTTGGAACAAGGGGGCCTCTACAGCAATTTGTATTTGTAAATAGCCTCCCCCACTTCTTTCTTCAGTCCCAGGAATCGGGGAAGGTCTAGATGAGCCTTCCTGGAGACAACCAGGTAGAGCACTTCTCTCTCAAAGGCTCAGGGAAAGAATGCAAGTTCCTCTGAGAAGTACTTTTGGGGGTGCCTGGGTGGCTCAGTCAATTAAGTGTCTGCCTTTGGCTTGGGTTGTGATTCTGGGGTCCTGGGATCGAGCCCCGTATCAGGCTCCAGGAAGCCTGCTTCTCCCTCTCCCTCTGCCACTTCCTCTGCTTGTGCTCTCTCGCTCTCTTTATGTCAAATAAATAAAATCTTTAAAAAATTAAAAATTAAAAAAAAATTTTTTTTAAAAGAAGTACTTTTGTTCCCTAAAGTCCGAATTTTCCCACTCCTTAAAAAACTTCTGAGAAAACTAGGGGAGGTTTTGGTATTGGTAAAAAGGACAGGTGGGCTTTGAATTGTTTGCAGAGCTGCATCTCTGGTTTTGTAAAGATTTGTAAGGAAAGGACAGTTTCTGTTAATTTCTCAAGGAATTGGGCTGTAACTTAAATGATAGCATAGGCTGATCTCCCCATTTAAACCACGTTATCTCTAATTTGCTTTTTTTTTATATCAAGAAAAAGATTTCTAATCAAAGTCAGAGGATTGCTGTGTTCTGGATTTGGAGCCATTTGTCTTTGGAATGTTTTAGCAAATCCTTCTACAAAGACTTCAGAAATTTTTTACTTTCACTCTGATACATAGTTTTATTTTCATTTAGGGGAGAAGGCCTTAAAAATAATTCCTATCAGCCTCTGAGTATCAGCTTCCAATTTGGCCATCTTCTGACCACAGTGAGTTTACAACCTTTGATCTCAGGGTTGTAAGTTCAAGCCCCATGTTGGGTGTAGAGAGATTACTTTAAAAAAAAAATTCTTCCAAATATCTTGTCAAGTTGGAGCTGGAACAAACAGTAAATATTCCTGGCAGTGTTGAACAATCCTTTGGAATCAAGAGCCCTCCCCAGGGAGGATGTGAAAGATACTTTCTTTTTCTTTTTCTACTGGATGCTAGAGACAGATATCAGGAAGAGCTGACTCTAATAGGAATTCTTAGGAATTCTTCTGCCAGTCTTTGAGGATCCCATCTGTAGACTCTGAGTGGGGTTTAAAGAAGAGAGTGTAGCTCCAGTGTCTACCAGAACTTGGCAAGGATTTTCATTAGTTTTGATGTGAGTTTCCCCTTAGCTGTTTAAGGGAATAACGTAGCACTTTACCAGAAAATCCCACAGAGTCGCGTCACTGGGGGCCTTCCTTCGGAGGCAGAGATGTGAAGGACATGCCCCAAACCTTTGAGAAAACCTCTTTTCCAGTGTCCCAGTTGATTGCCAATAAAGCATTGATTTCCAGGCCAGCTTTTTGATCACGTGCCCCTGGAAGGGTCCAGTGCGGAAGACCTAGGTGTTTTATGTATTTTTTTTTCAAAGATTTTATTTATTTATTTGACAGAGATCACAAGTAGGCAGAGAGGCAGGCAGAGAGAGAGGAGGAAGCAGGCTCCCCCCTAAGCAGAGAGCCCGATGCAGGGCTCGATCCCAGGACCCCAGGATCATGACCTGAGCCGAAGGCGGAGGCTTTAACCCACTGAGCCACCCAGGCGCCCCCATTTTATGTATTTTTTTGAACGAGAGAGAGGAGCATGGCAGGGGAGGGACAGAGGCAGTAGGCCCCACATTCAGCATGGAGCTCACTGCAGAGCTCAACCCCACAACCCCGAGATCACAACTCAAACCAAACTCAGGAGTCAGGCACTCAACCAGCTGAGCCACCCAGGTGCCCCTAGGTGTTGTTTTAGATACCTTTTGTGTCTGATTTTTCATTAGCCTTTTTTCAGTGAAATTTTCAATGAAGCTATTTTGGAATCTTGAAACCTTTTGGAAGCTTCTGTACATCTGTTAAAATAGGTATCCTGTTCTATTTGTTTGATTTGGGAACCCTTGCTTTTAAGTGTACTTCTTAAATAAAGGATCTTGTTTAATTGGAATGTTTCCAATTAAACATTGGCCATTGTAATTCTAGGTTGTTTTTTAGTAAGATTTTACTGTTTTTGTAGATATTTATAGCTTCCCAAATCATAGTTCTTAACCATTAAATAAGCAGGTTGCTGGAAGGTAGTGCCCTCAACTCTTCAGAATTTAAGGGTTTTTGTTTGTTTGTTTGTTTGTTTAAGCTAAGGTTTTGATCCCCTTGGAGCCAACCTAATACCTAAGGGGAATTTGCCGCTGGTTTGGTAGTTATAAGGTGCGGTACGGATACCTCATCACGTGGACATTTTCTTGATGTTGCAGGTGCCCTAGTGTCAATGCGACCCAACCTGTAACCAATTTATTCTTAAGTTAGGTGACTAGCCTAAGACATAGGAGTCTCAGAGTTAGGTAGCATGCATTCTAACAGCTTTCACATGCTTGCTTGTGCTCACTAGTTTCATGGATTTGGGCCTCTGAGATTAACAGTAGCCTTCATCTGCACAAATCACTTTGGACCCAATCTGAGTAACCACCAGCAATTCCTCACATGGAACTGGGTACCGGGTAAGGACAAAAGGAGCAGACTCCAAAGAATGGGGACAGATGGGGAACTGTGAACTGAACCGCCAGCAGTTCCCATCGTGGAATCTAGGGACTGAGCCAAGGGCTGGGGTTGCCAATCAAATGGGGGATCTGTGGAAAGCCAGTGAGGTGGAGAGCCATCTTACCGCCCATTAGTACAAAGAGTCAAACTCACAACCAAGAGGGACTTACCAATGGCCCTTGGACCGCAAGAAGGAGAACTTGAAGGGTTCGAGGGTATCATGTTTGTGTTTCTTATTGTTACCGAAGTTATCAGAAGTTTCCTTCAAATCCCACAGTTGTCACCAATTATGTTGAAGAACAGAAGACAGCTGAGTAAATTCTAAAGATCTTGTTGGGTTTGTTCAGCTACTCATGAATTGGGCAGCTTCCCATCTAGCCAACAGAAAGGAGCTCCAAAGAGCTGTACAAAATGAAACATTTATAGACAGAAGGGGGAATGACACGGAAGGCACTCGCAAAGAGCGGATTGTTTCAGGCAAGGTCACTCTCCTTTAGGGGATAGCAGGGGTCTGTCAGGCAGATTACCTCACTAGTGCTGACCAGATAGTTCTAGACTAACTAGTTAAGATTATATTTCTAAGATAGGCTGAAAATGCAGCTAGGTTAGGTCTTTTTTTTTTTTTTTTGATTTAAGATCTTACTTTTCTTTTTTTAATTTTAGAGAGAGAAAACAGGCAGGGGGAGGGGCAGAAAGAGAAGCAGACTCCCTGCTGAGCCAGGAGCCCTATGCAGGGCTCGATCCGAGGACCCCAGGATCATGACCTGAGCTGAAGGCAGGCGCTTAGTTAACTGAGCCACTCAAGTGCCCAGTTAGGTTAGGCATTAAGTCCCTGTTGGTGATGTGGCCTTAGTACCAGGGGCACCATTTTGGACCTCTTTCTTTCTTTCTTTTTTTTTAATTTCAAAGATTTTATTTATTTATTTGACAGAGATCACAAGTAGGCAGAGAGGCAGGGAGAGAGGGGAAAGCAGGCTCTCTGCTGAGCAGAGAACCCGATGCGGGGTTCGATCCCAGGACCCCGAGATCATGACCCGAGCCAAAGGCAGAGGATTAACCCACTGAGCCACCCAGGAGCCCCCTGTTTCCTTTTTAACACAGTCAATTTTTATTGAGTGAACAAACATCCTGTTGTACTTCTTAGTCATTGGTGACTTAGATCTTTCCTTTTTCCTCTAATCTAATCTCTCTCTCTGTTTTTGGGTCCATTTATCCTTCCATTTCTTTTCTATGGAATGTATCCCAAACAAGAATATTCCTTTTTATTTTTTTGATTTTATTTTTTTTATTTATTTGAGAGATTTTATTTATTTGAGAGAGAAAGCACAAGCAGTGGGAGAGGGAGAGAGAGAAGCAGACTCTCCACCAAGCAGGGAGCCTAACATGAGGCTCCATCCCAGGACCCTTAGGATTATGACCCAAGCCGAAGGCAGATGCTTAATGGACTGAACCCCAGGCACCCCAAACAATTAATGTTCCTAAAGGAGTTTAGTAATCCCTTTAAATTTGGGGTGTGGAAAGTAGTGATTCATCAGTACAGCTCTTAAAAAACTGCTTTTCGGCATGGAAATCTAGCTGGTCCTGGCTGGTCCCTGATTTGTGGTTTGTAATCTGAAAAAAAAACGTGGGAGCTGTGATTTGAATTCTGGTTCATCAGTAAGAACTCCAGAGTGTCGCATTCTTCAGTTAGATATTTGTGTCTTCTTGTGAGCTAAGGGAAAGCTGGGGTAACTACCCAGATGCCATTCCTGACAAGGATAACAAAGAAGGCTGTTGTTCTCCTGTGGCAAATCCTTAACCTGGATCCTCTCTGCAGCCTATCCTAGGAAGTGTCACTTGTAGCTTAGAAATTCACAGAGTCAGTGCTTCTTATAACTCTTTTCTAGAATTAGAATGTGAGAAAGTAACTTTTAGGCTTTATGTTCTATGACGTGGTTTTCAATTTTTATACACCTGTGTTATCACTATCACTAAGCCTTTAGATTTAAAAAAAAAAAAAAAAATTTTTGTTTATCCAACAGAGAGCGAGAGAGCACAGCAGGGGGAGCAGCACAGGGAGAGGGAGAAGCAGGCTCCCGCCTGAGCAGAGAGCCTGACGTGGGACTCAATCCCATGACCTGAGCCGAAGGCAGAAGCCCAACTGACTGAGCCACCCAGGTGCCCCAAGGGTTTAGAGTTTTAACAGATTTTCAGGTGCGAAAGTATTTTTCTTCATCTCAGATTCTTATTTTCCATCCAATTATATTAGGTTCTCCCAATTCAAGACAACTTGGACTCATTTTGTGACCCTGCACCTCAGGTTCTGTTTTGTAAAACGTAACACAGTCAGGCTGTGCCTTTTACAGACGGCTTCAGTAAAGGGAGCTGTTCTGGTTGTTGCCAATCGAAATTTCGACTATCTTAATCACTCCAGCAAACTACATGTAATAATACCTGAAGCATTCTCTATTTCCAGACACAATATCAAGTTGACAAAAGTATTTGAGAACAAATGTCCTGAGACGAGGGTTAAAGTTTGCTGGGCACAGTGGCTTAAACGCAAATCGACAGCTATTAACGTGGCTCACTTAGCAGCTTGCGTCCGTCCTCACTGAGGGTCAGATGACAATTCCCAATCAGGCCTGTGTACGGAGTGGTGCTTGCAGGACGATCTGAATGCTCTCCTTCATCACTGGGGGCTCCTTGGGACGTTTCTCCAGCTTGTGGCCTGCGGTATAGACAGTGAGACATGCACATCTGACTTCAGAGGAGTTTCGTTAGCTAGGGTGTGTGTACTTGCTCAAAACACAGTGAGTCTTCTTAACTTCTGTACATTCTGCTTTGGAGCAGACCAGCCCACACATCTAGAGATCATGCCCTGACACGCTGGTCAGATTCCAAAATGGGCCTGTTGTGAGTCCGTCAGCATGCACACTTGTGGAGTTGCACGCAGGGCTGGCGGCCAGCCACGAGATCTGCTTCAGCTGCCCCGTCCCTGCCACAAAGGTTGTGTTTGCACAGTTATTCTGTTTGCACAGTTATTCAAATGTTTGGCTATCTTTTGTCTTGATCCTGTAATAAGAATTAGGGAAACGCAGGGGCACCTGGGTGGCTCAGTCAGTTAAGCGTCCAACTCTTGATTTGGGCTCACGTCATGATCTTAGGATTGTGAGATCGAGCCCCAAGTTAGGCTCCAGGCTCAGTATAGTCTGCTTAATATTCTGTCTCTCTCTCTTCCTCTGCCCCTTCTCCCTCCAGCCTCCCCCCGACCCCTGCATTCTCTTTTTCTCTAAGGAAAAAAATTAGTAAAACAAATGAAAGTGCTGGTCAAAAGCATCAGTCTTTTTTTTTTTTTTTTTTTTAAGATTTTATCTATTTGAGAGAGAGAACAAGGGGGGCGAGGGGAGACAGAGGGAGAAGCAGATTCCCCACTGAGCAGGGAGCCCGATGCGGGGCTCAATCCCAGGACCCTGAGATCATGACCTGAGCCGAAGGTGGATACATAACTGACTGAGCCACCCAGGCGCCCCCCAGAAGCATCCGTCTTTAAAAGTTAATACAATTGGGAACAAGATAGAGTGGAATATTGTGCAACGTGTCTTTCACTTCATTCGGACATTCATTGGACCTAAGCTGGTCCTCTGTATTCAGTTATGAAAAAAAAGAAAAATAGGGAACAAGTATGAAATACTGGAACTGTGTGGTCAAAGCCTGGGTTAAAAGGGCAGCTGTAATTAGACATTTCATAATTAACTTAATATTTTGCAATGGAACTCCCCTAGTAAGATGAAAGTCACTTGTTTATCTGGGTTGGACTTTGAGATGTGTTTTCAGGAAATCTGCAACATGAGTCTTTATGCAGCGTGTTTGACAATTTGGTTTCTGTGGAAGGTCTTCTCCCGCTCTGCAGAGAAGACAGGAAATGCCCACATCCCTGGTTTGCCTACATTCTGTCTGGTGTGATGAGTGAGAGAGAGAGAGGTGGCGGGGATTGGCAGCACAGGAAGCCTCACCGTTGAACATCTTAGTGTTGTCTTCGCTTATTACCTTTTTTAATTTAATTTTTTTTTTAAGAGAGAAAATGTAAGCAGGGAGGAGCAAGGGGAGGAGGAGAGAGAGAATCCCAAGCAGACTCCAGCCCCAGCATGGAGCCCAACACAGGGCTCAATCTCACGACCCTGAGATCATTACCTGCGCTGAAATCAAGATTTGGATGCATAACTGACTGAGCTATCCAGGCATCCCATTGTTTACTACCTTTTTTAAAACAAACCAAAAACCGCCATCTTTGTCATCCTTCTGACTCGAATTATCTATATCTGAGTTATATTCTCTATAAACTTAAAAGATTTTGAGACCAGTGCATGCTATAACGTGGCTCTGTCATCGTTTGTCCAGCCGTTCCTAATTGATGACTTCCAGTTTATTTCTAAGTATTTTACTCCAAGCTATGCAATAAGCATCCTTATGTGTATGTTATGGAGCTTTATAAGCTAGATGACTAGACTTTATAAGCTAGGTTACTAGAGGTAGAAATAATGGGTCAAATAATATGTACATTTTTAAGACTTAATAGATATTACCATATTTCCCAAAAAGGCCAGCAATTTTTCTTCCTTCCAGCCATGTACGAAAATGCCCTTTATTTTTCATCTAAAATTCTTGCTGGCTGAAGAGGTGGAAAAGGGCATTTTGTTTTGCTTTATTTTTTAAACATTTTAAAAGATTTTTGAAAAGATTTTATTTATTCATTTGAGACAGAGAGATACAGAGAGGGAGCGTGTGAGCGGAGGCAGACACAGAGGGAGAAGCAGACTCCCCACTAAGCTGGGATCCTGACTCTGGGATTGATCCTAGGATCCTGGGATCGTGACCTTAGCCAAAGGCAGACACTTAACTGACCGAGCCACCCAGGCGCCCCTCATCTATTGAGTTTCTAAGTACAGAGTCATACCATCTCCAATAATGATAATTTTATCACCTTCACATATTTCCTCATTTTTGTCTTTTGTAGTGCAATGAGCTAGGACTTTGTTGAAGTTATTAAACTTCTTTCATGGGTACAGATCACATCGGGCTTGGAGCCTGGCTGCAGCAGGAGCCAGTGCTGTGTGCCATGACCTTCCCATACAACATGCTCACATCTCCACACAGCCAGGGTCGCGCAGGCTCCTTCCTTCCTTCCCAGCTGGATTCTGAGTTCTTGGGTATCACGCCTCTTATTTTATGTACCTCCCAGAGCCTAGCAGAGAACTGAGCACATAGTAAAGCCATGTTGAACTGTGAGGTGCGTGGAGTGTGCACATAGTCTCTTCTTCCACTTCTTCCTTAAAGCCGGCTCGGACATCAGTGGACTTCAGATCCGATGAGCAGAGTGGTCTCTGCCCAGAGGGCCCTTCGCCTTTACCCTCCCTGTGGAATTTAGACTTTTGAGCCTCCACACCAGAGATGTTCCCCTTCTCAGACTTCATCAGCATCACCTGGAGATCTTGTTAAAACACCTCTAACGTTTCTGATTTAGTAGGTCTGGGGTGGGATCCCAGAATTTTGCATTTCTCACAAGCTCAGACGCTGCAGGTTTGGGCAAGGCAGTTGGGGACCACTGCTCTAGATGCATTGGGTCACCCTGGGAGCTTCTGCCCCAGGCCTGTCCCTCCCTCCGAATCTGCACTGAAAGAGTGGCTGTCAGGGCACAATCTTTCACAGGATAGGCGATTTTGAAGTGAAGCACATTTTTTAGGCTTAATGAAAATTGACTCCCCTTTCCACCCTCTCAGCCTCTGCACTTAGATACCTTCATGAAAACAGAATCATCCATCGGGATCTAAAGCCAGAAAACATCGTCCTGCAGCAAGGAGAGCAAAGAGTGAGTGACCTTCCGGGAAAGTCCTGGGGATTGCCTCGGGGGAGCTGCTCTCCTAGAGAAAGAACACCCTTTGTGTCTTTGTTTATATTTGCATTTCCTTGACTTTGTATTCGCTTTGATACTGTGGGAACACTCTTGATTTGGAACAGAATTCAGCAAAAAGCTCTTGCTGGCTAGTGGAGGTCACATTGTTAGTTTCCCCAGTTGCAGGAATCTGATAAGGAAAATAATGTTTCTCTTCCCGCCTCTGCCCCTTAAGACCAGCACCTCTGAGAAATCGACTTTTCATTTTCTGTGTGTTCGAGAGCGCAACTTTTGACGCTAACCTGGAAACCAGCTCTAAGCTGTTTCTGCTTGTGATGCAGGGGAGGCATTTGGAGCTGGTACCTGCCCATAGGGCTTGGCCCAGCCTGCAGTCTCCCCAGAGCTCTTGGGGACCCTCCGCAGGGGCCTTCCTGCTTGGGTGTGGCAGTTACCTCCCTATGGGGCTTGGCGCATGCCCTCTTGCAGCCTTGTTCCTTTAGC
The DNA here is from genome assembly GCF_002288905.1 of Enhydra lutris kenyoni. NCBI lineage: Eukaryota > Metazoa > Chordata > Mammalia > Carnivora > Mustelidae > Enhydra > Enhydra lutris. Next base: position 39,000,543 of record NW_019154095.1, read on the forward strand.
TGGGGGTGACAAACAAGGGCTCAGCCAAGTGGGATGTAGTAACCCAATCTGTGAGCCACTTAGTCTCTTATGGGGGAGCTTCCGTCGGCATTTCTGGGCCTGACCCATGACTGACCTAGTGCTCACCCTAGTTCCGGTTCACACTCATTCTTGCCAGTGGTTCTAAGATTTGAGAACTATGGGCATTCACTGAGCAGGTTTTTCACATCATCAAGGCCAGGTTTAACAATCTTGAGGGCTGATGCAGAGTCCGTTCATTTTGGCCTTCCTCTGGTGGGTAGTTCCAGAGCAAAGGAGAACATGTGCCTTTTGGGAGCAGTTTTACTGTGTACATTTCCTCTTGCCCTCTATCTGCCGTGTTGAAGGTGGTCTCCTGTGTATTGCGTGGTTCTTAGGAACTCAGGCTCTAACACAACCTGGGAATTCAGAGTATCCTCTGCTCTGGTCAGCGATCAGTTCTTACAGGAGGACAGGGTACCCTCATAATCCTCCCGATTTTTCCTTTTTTTTTTTTTTTTTTTTTTTTTTTTCAGTTAATACACAAAATTATTGACCTAGGATATGCCAAGGAACTGGATCAGGGCAGTCTTTGTACTTCCTTTGTGGGCACCCTGCAGTACTTGGTAAGAAATGGGGTTTACATGTTTGCTCCTCAGCTGTTCCCTGATGGCTGTCCGCATGTGGCTCCTCTCTGCCCTTGCCTTGTAGCATCTAAATCTTACTGGCTCTCTTGAGGCATCCCAGATGTCTAGGAATTGTTGTATGACAGAGACGTACTCTGTTCAAGTCGGCACTTTTTGCCAGTGGAGGCCCAGTGGAAGGATGGGGTCATCTTCTCTGATGTCAGAAGGGCGTTGCTAGCATGTGCTCTCACACACATCCTGTAACATCGTAGGCTTCAGTATTTTATCTGAAAATAAAGAGTTTAGACTAGATTCATGCTGGTCTGTAGAAGCCGCAGTTTCTATGACATGTCTCGGGCCAGCAAGAAGGAGCTGAGCTCTGACCGCCCCCCCCACCCCTTCTTTACATTACTTGGTCTGAATACTAGGCTTCTATGTGAGTCACTCATTCATTCAGGAAGCCCTGGCTGAGTATGGTCTATTCTGTCTGCCAGGCACTGTGCTGGGAGCTGGCGATGCAATGGGAAAGAAGACCAGCATTTCCCTGGTCTTTAGAAGCTCAGAGTTCAGCGAGAAAGCGGCATTAACCCCACCCTTACACAGAGAACTAAGAAGTTAAAATTGTGACAAGTGCTACAGAGGGAAAGCGCAAGGTGTTATAAGAATACGTGTTAGGAGGTCCTCACCTAGTCTGGGACCTGAAGGATGCGTAGATGCAAGGGGCCAGAGGTAGGGGAAGGGAGAGGAAATTGAAGCAAAGGATGTAATCCGTGGAGGGCCAGAAAGACACTGAAGGGTTTTAATTTGGAGAGGGATCTGGGTTACCCTTTGAAGGGACCACCCTTGATGCAGCATGGAGGCTGAATTGCACTGAACAAGAGTAAATCGTGGGGGAGGTAAGGAGGCTGTTGTGACAAGCAGCTCAGAGCCGCTAGTAGCAGTGAGGGTGTAGAAAATAAGTCAAGAAATGCCTAGCAAGAGACTCAGTTAGACTTGGCCATAGATTGCCTGTGGATGGTAACAACCAGTAAAATTTTGATTGAAAAAAGGGTCGGCAGTTTAATAAGCAAAAAAAGGTTGAAAGCCACTGGGCTAAATGAGTTTAAATATTTTATCGAGTTCTTTTCTTTTTTTTTAAAGATTTTGTTTGTCAGACAGAGAGCACAAGCAGGGGGAGTGGCAGGCAGAGGGAGAGGGAGAAGCAGGCTCCCCACTGAGCAGGAGGCCTGATGTGGGACTAATCTCAGGACCCTGGGATCATAACCTGAGCTGAAGGCAGCTGCTCAGCCGACTGAGCCACCCAGGCACCCCTATTTTATCTAGTTCTTAAATAAAGAAGAGAAAGATTCTTTGAAGTCTGAGTTCATTTCTGCTTCCTGCTTAGCCCACCAACTAGGGGACTGGGCTCCCTTGCTTTATGACCTGCTCAATGGAATAGAGGTTTCACAGTGGTGACCCATGGGGCGCTATGATTCAAGTCCTATGTCTGTATCACATAATTATGTAGGTCCTTCTGAGCATCCTCTGAAATCCTCATGGGCTCAGCAACAGTTAAGTGGGGGAGCCCATGCTCTGATCAGGACGCTCAGTCACATCCTTCACCTTCAGGAACTAAAACTTATGTCCATAACCAAATATAGAGACTAATCTGCCCATCCCCTAACTTTTCCTCATGCTTTGCACTCTCTGGCCCTTCCATAAGTGACACTGTCTAGCTAGACTGTGTATAGCCCAGTCTCCCTGCCTTTGCTTGTGATGCTCCTTCCTAAAATGTCTCCTCCCAAACCCTCATGTGAGGAGCCTTCTTCTGAGGCAGGTTCCATTCCCACCGTGCTTCAAAGCTTTGCTTGGTCCTTCCAGCTCTTTCTGCTTGGGCAGCGGTTTTGCATCCGGCTTTTTTCCTGCCCAATTGTAAATATCCCATCCCATTGCATGACCACACGTCCTGAGGCACATTGGTTTAGGAGACGCAGTCAGCATTTAACATGTGTGTTATGCATTCGGTGTGCCTAGCCTGGTATCCTTTTCTTCTCTGGTATGTAACCTACCTTCCCACCTGGACATGGCACCCAAGGAAAGGGTGTATGCTGTGCTCTGGCCTACCTAAAAATAACCCTGGGGGCCCTTGTATCAGCATCAGGAGTGAATGAGGTACATTGTAGGTACAATGAGGTAACTTGTAGATACCACCAGCTATACGTGTGGTCACCTCCTCCCCCCTCAAGTGGACACGCCATGTCCTCTGGATGGAGTCGGGGGAAGACGGGGACATGACGAGAAGGACAGGTCGCCCCCTCCTGCAGAGGCCCCCTAGTAGCAGGAGCCCCTCAGTGCTTCCCCAGCACTTGTTCTCCCACAGGCCCCAGAGCTCCTGGAGCAGCAGAAGTACACGGTGACCGTGGACTACTGGAGCTTCGGTACCTTGGCCTTCGAGTGCATCACCGGCTTCCGCCCTTTTCTCCCTAACTGGCAGCCCGTGCAGTGGTGAGTGAGGGACTGGGGCCTGCGGGTGGGGCCAGGAGTGCCCCCTGAAGAGGGGAGTGTGTCCCTCCGTCTTTGTCATGCCCTTCACCTATTCCCATCTCACTGGGTGCTCCCAGCCCGAGACATCTGTCATCTCTCCCCCATAGAGGATGTCCCATTAGGACTCAGCATGCGGGTGGTCCAGGCTCTGAAGTCCTAGAAAAATAGAGCAGTTTTTAACGTCTTTAAATGTAACACCAGATGAATGTTTGCTGTGTGTGTGCAATAGCAGCATGGCCGTGTTCACAGCCTGTTGCACACATTGGTGCACTTCCACTGAGGATGCTGTGTGTTAGTAAACAAATACAGGACGTGCACACATGACAGATGAGAAGTATTTACGCAGAAATGTATTATGGGCACATTTTACTGTACCATGAAAGAGATTTTTGTTTCAAAAGCACAAAAAAGTGGCTTAAAATAGGAACCAATATGTACATAAATAAGTTACCCAAAAAATGATGTTTTAATAAAAAAACTAAAGGAGACAATTAAGTTTTTAAAAAATTCTATCTTTACCTTTTTTTATTACAAAAACGAGGGTTTGTGGTATATGTGACGGCTCATCATTACCAAAATGCACAGTTCAAAAACTGACATTCCCGTGAATCAAGTTTCACTCAGAGTGTTCCTTTAAAGGCCACACGCTAATTTAAATAATGTTACTGTTTTTCCAAATTTTGTCTTGATTTCCAGTTTTCATCCTTCTGAAGCAGTTAATAAGTTCACATGGTTCGAGCTTCCAAAAGTAATAAAAGAATATGCACTGAAAAGTCCTTTCTGACCGGCCTCCCAGCCACCTGGCTTCCTTACCCCCTCCCCAGGCACCTGATAGCACTGGTTTTTGGTGTACTTTGGGGGGTGGGTACAAGCAAATTGTCCTCTTTTTGTCTGTTGGTTCATTTTTGGGTTTCACACCTTTTTTCCATCAGTGATAGTGTAATGTGAACTGTCTTGAATGTGCTCCCAAAGCATTTCTGCACCATGAGAATTTCCTTCACACAATCTGGAAACAACCACTATGAATGTTTGTGTGAGTCTCTAGGCCCTTCAGTGTATGTGCTATACCTTAAAACAAACAAACAACAACAAAAAAAACCCACAAATAAATTACTACAAACATCCTCATATAACCTGCCTTTCAGTCTGGCTATTGAAAATGCTTTATGTTTTTCCGTTATTTGTAGTGTCTGTTTGGTATTCAGCTGAGTGGCTCTACTGGAATTTTTTTTAACTTATCCCCCTGTGACTGGAAGCATGGGTGTTTTATAATTTTTACTTCTTAAAAGAACACCAAGAATAGTGTCCTTGTGTGGAAATCCTTATATATCCATAATTATTTCCCTAGGATAATTCCTAGAAATGGAATCAACTGTCAAAGACTATGCACATTTTAAAGGTTTTTGATGTGTATCAGAATGCTCAACAGAAAGGCTATATAAATAATGTTTCCACCAGGAACATACCAAGCTGCCTCTTTCACCACACCACTCCAGCACTGGCTGTCACCATTTTTCTATATACCTTTCTGGAAGTAATGAAAACATTAATTTTTTCAAAGGATAGGTATTTGCATCATGAATTATTTATTTATAAGATGTAGCCTTGGAGATCCATTCCAGAAAAGTGGTTTTTGTGATGGCAGTCCATTTTAGTCAACATATATAAGCCAAACACTGGCAATGGGAGGATGATTGCAGCCAGGATCCCTGCTCTGAAGGAGTCTGGCGAAATGGCAAAGTATGCCCTCCTGTGGTGATTGGTTTTAAAACAAACAATACTCGACCTGCATAAGCTCTGGAATATTGAGGAGTTAGCTCATTCATTTATAGTCACACCTGATACTGTAACCATCATGAAAATAACATTAAATATCTGTACATCAGGAGTGTTTTTAACTAACCAAAGAACTACTGCATTTCTGCAGCTCAAATGTTGAGTTTTTCCATTATTTTTAACAAGGTGAGTTAAAATCCATTTGAACTGGAAGGACAAGTGCTATTTGAAAACATTATCCCTAATGTCTCAGCATCTTTATGGTAAGTGCGTTGTCTGCAGAACCAGCTTCTTAGAACTCCACTCGCCAGTGCTGATGACCAGGCGACACTTTCAGGTAGCCCTCTTGGACCCCCAGTCAGGAGCTGCTCAGTGGACTAGTCTGTGAGAACTGTGTGTCCCATCTGCCTTGTGATGCCTCAGACGACTTTTTAAAAACTTCACTCTCTCATCATAGGTGGCCGGTGGATAGTAATTTCGGGACAGATGCAATCTGAGCTTCGTAATTCTCTTGTAATGCTACTTTGACCTACATTTCAGGAACTAAGCAATAAGCATCTTATTTACTATTTTATGTTTATAATTTCCCACTGACAGACTAAGTTTGCTGTTAGAGGATCGTCTCTCTCACTTGTCCGTCATGACACTCTTGGTGCCTCTGCCTTACAATCATAGTTCCAGCCGGAGCTGTGAACAGCAGCTGCCACCTCACGCCGGCGCCTTTCCTGCGTGCTCCTCCCGGGCCAGCTCACCCCTTGCCGATGAGAAGCGCTCAGGACTAAAACATTTGTGATTTGAATTTCCCAGGTGTTTTTGGAAAGGAAAGACTGGGACATTCAGACAGAGTAGAAAGAACAGCAGATAGGGGGTTCGAGTCCCCCGTTTCTGCCACACTGTAGTTGTGTGAACTTGAGTGACCCTGCGGATCTCCGTTTCCTTCCCACTGAATGGGAGACGAGAAACAGGCTCTCCCATATGGGGTAATTGTGGGAAAGGAGTCCGTGTTCAGTGTCAAAGTACTTGGTCCTCTTTGAAGCATACTTCACACTTACTTTCTTTTCCTCATCACCGAAAAGCTTTGAAACTAGTTGGGTTTAACACTTTGTCCCTTCAAATACTATTTTGGATGCGTCCACACATCTGTGAGTTCTCTCAGTTGGGAAATGTAGAAGCTCCTTCCCCGCAGGAGGTAGCGTGGAGCCGCCTGCTTTTAGAGGGAAGTGCGTTGTGCGGGCACGCATCCCGCCTATTTCCCATCTATGCGATCCGCATGCAGTGAGCCTGGTTCGGAAGTTCTCATTTTATCCTCTGTCAAAACGTGAATTTTGCCGGCGATAAAATGAAAAGTAGGAGAAATGATGAAGACATGCCAAGGGTGAGGTCAGGAGTCGGCAGTGCGGGCTGTGGAGCTCTGGGGGCGGGATGGTCGCTGCCGCCACCCCCGAAGGTCATCCAGACTAGCCTCTGGCTCCGAAAGAATCCATCCCAGCAGGATACTGAGGCACTGACTGTCACCCAAAGACAAAATTACGACCTGTGGGTATCCCGTACAGTCGTAAAGTGGATTTGTTACGGATGTAAAGTGTGTCTTGCCCGCTAAGTGACTTAGAGGCTCTAATTAAGGAGATGACCCATTGGCAGGCACTCCAAAGTCCGGCAGAAGAGTGAGATGGACATCGTTGTCAGTGAGGACCTGAACGGAGCCGTGAAGTTTTCAAGCTCCTTACCCTACCCCAATAATCTCAACAGGTAAGGCCCAGTGGTGCTTCTCTGGGTAGTTCTCATCCTCTTGTGCAAATAAATGTCTGCGATGGCACCAAATAGCTTTTAAATAGGTTATTAGGATAGCCTCCCATGACTAAGGACTTGACATAACCATCTCCGTCTTAAACTTAGAATGGATTCCCACCCCTCACCCTATCTAGAAATCCTCTTTCCTAAATTCACATAACAATTTATCTATACCTCTTACCACCCATACTGGCTTCTGCCTTGTGTATTACATCTAGTTTTGCATAGGGTTTATCTCCTGGTCAACTGGAAGCCTTTTCAGGGTAGGGAATTATGTTTGACTTCTCTTTGTACTCTTGTGTAGCCTTGTACTATGTCACAGTCAACAAGTCTTTGTAGTTTGAACAGCATTACAATCTAGTCTTAGAGCCCAAATGTGAACACTTAAATAGTAAGATTAGCATTGGTAGTAGTACAAAAGAAAGAGCAGGGCAGTCACGCACAACTGAGTAGCATGGATAACAATTACCCTGAGTATTTAGAGAATGGGGAGCGAGGTATCGTGTGGACTAGAACTCTGTGGAATGACTTTAGATGCGCTGGAACTTTCTGGAAGGATATGGAAAGATGTACAGAACATGGATAGATGAAGAGGAGCGAAGTTTGAGGGGGAAGGAATGAGGGGAACAAAGGCATGTGAGTAGGGAGTTGGTCTCTCCGGAGGCTGAGAACACCTGCACGAGGTGGACCTGTGTCTGGGAAGGAGTGTGACCTTTGTCGTGGGACCATGAGTGTTTATTTCGGTGGTGGGGTGGGGGGTGGCAGATTAACAAATCCGGCAGGATGGCATCTAGCTTGTGTGTGGGGCTTGCCTGGAGGTGGGACATGCCTGCAATGTTTAAAGAGCTTCATGGATAGATCATTCTCACGCAGCCCAGTGGAGATGAGTCTGTTGACCCACCTGTTGAGCAGTCTTGGTTTTCAGAGGATATTGTAGCAGACAAGAAGGGATGAGCACCCAGATCCTCAGTTTGGCTGGAAAATATTCGCTTTCCCTCAGGTTAATTCATTTTCAGTAATCCCGTGTCGGCTGTGTGTAGCAGTGCATGTACGGGAGGCCGCCTGAGAAGGGCGCGGGAGCCGTCCCCTCACACCATGCTCTGGTTCTCCGCAGCATCCTGGCACATCGACTAGAGAAGTGGCTGCAGCTGATGCTGATGTGGCACCCACGACAGAGGGGCACTGATCCTGTGTACGGGCCCAACGGCTGCTTCAAGGCCCTGGATGACATCTTAAACCTGAAGGTGAGTGCAGAGCCAGGTCAGCCTCAAGGCAGCAGGTCGGGTCCCCCATGGGCGGTGGCAGGGCTTGGGAAAAAGAAGAGCGCCTTTAAGAGCAGGTCCTGGGCCATCCAAGCAGTGGGAAGGAAGGCCCCGCGAGAGTGCCTGCCCCCCAGCCAGGTGACCTTGGCTGTGAGGTGGTAGCTGTGGACAAACAGGAGTATTAAAGACCAGAACGTATGAAGCTCGGCACTGGGGCTCCCTTCCCCCTGCTAGCCCAGCCCCTCTCTTTGTGGGAAATGTTGGGAGCAGCAGACGATCCAGGCAAGTAGGTGGGCCTCTCTGGAACGATGGGGTTTTTTCCAGTAACATCTGGGTTGTGTTGCAGCTGGTTCATATCTTGAACATGGTCACAGGCATCATTCACACCTATCCAGTGACAGAGGACGAGAGTCTGCAGAGCTTGCAGGCCAGAATCCAGCAGGACACAGGAATCCCCGAGAAGGACCAGGAGCTGCTGCAGGAGGCTGGGCTGGCGCTGATCCCTGACAAGCCTGCCGCTCAGTGTATTTCAGACGGCAAGGTGAGCCCCGATCCTCACTGAAGGCCCTGTGCTCCTCACACTGCGCTGCCCAGCTGTTGGGATTTCAGCTCTGCTTTGTCACACGGAGCACACACCTGCCTGTGTTTTCAGTTGGAACGTCCAGTCCCCTGCGTGGCCTAATGGGAGACTCGAATCCCTCCACGCTTGACTTGTTACTTCCAGACCGCTCACAGCGCCTCTCTGTTGCCAAGCAATGCGTCGTTCCCCCGTGTCAGCCAAAGCTGTTTCCAGTGTACTTCTCGTGTGCAGAACCGTGTGGACAGCCACCGCTGTGCACAGCACGGTCCCTGCCCCAAGGATCTGGGAAAGCCAACGTAGGAGAAACAAGCATGGGCTAGGAAGGGAGATGGCGAACATCTACACGCAGGGTAAAGACAATGGAGAATAGATAGAAAGTAGTAAGTTGTAAATAAGGCTTATGTTTGGATAAATGTAAAAGGAACAGGAAAGGGAAGCCTAGGCTGGCATCATTAAGAAAGGCTGCGTGGGTGCTCGGTACTTGCCGGCTAAAGATGATGCCATTGGTGAACAGCGGGAAACGCTCTGAAATCCCTGTTTTTACTTGGAAAAAGCAGGGGTGGGATACACAAGATCTCATCTTGTTCTCGTTCCTTTGCAGCTGAATGAGGGCCGCACGCTGGACATGGATCTCGTCTTTCTCTTTGACAACAGTAAAATCGCCTATGAGACTCAGATCTCCCCCCGGCCCCAACCTGAAAGCGTCAGCTGTATCCGTAAGAACATCACTGTTTTCTTAAAAAAATAATCACAGGGAGAGACAATGGACCAGGGGAGGGGTCCGCACCAAGGAGATGAGCTTACCTGGTCCCCAGGGCAGCCTTCTTTAGTTGGGGCTTATGCGTAGTCCAGCCAAAAGAGAGGAAAGAAAGTCTTCAACTTCAACGTGATCAGTAGAACTTTAAACACAGGACAGAGAATACCGCTGCAGCTCTCTGAACTTGATCAAATCAGATCTTTGAAGTTTTGTTTATATTTTAATAATTAATACATGTATGCGATACAAAAAAAGCAAAAGGTACAAAAAGAATAAACCGTGAAAAACAAGCCATCCTCTCTTCCCAATTTCCCAGTCTCTTACCAGGGAAACTGCTTCTGTCAGATTCTTGGGTATATCTTCCAGGAGTATTCTACTCATTTACTACTCATTTATAAAGTGTGTATACACACACACACACACACACACACACACATATACATACACACACATATATATATCTTTTTTTCTCCAACAAACTGGAGCATATGACATATACTGCTCTGCCCCTGCTTTTTTCACTTAATAATATATTTTAGAGATTTTTCCCCTGTTGGTTCATATAGCACTCCCTAATTTTTTTTTTAATAAAACTTTTTTCTAAAGATTTATTCATTTGAGAGAGAGCATGTGTGCGTGGGAGCAGGGGGAGGGGTGGAGGGAGAGGGGGAGAGAGAGAATCCCCAAGCAGACTGCCCACTGAGCTCAGAACCCGAAGCAAGGCTCAGTCCCAGGACCCTGAGATCATGACCTGAGTCAAGACCCAGTGGGCTGGAGCACCTGGGTGGCTCAGTGGGTTAAAGCCTCTGCCTTTGGCTCAGGTCATGATCTCAGGGTCCTGGGATCGAGCCCCACATCGGGCTTTCTGCTCAGCAAGGAGCCTGCTTCCCTTCCTCTCTCTCTGCCTGCCTTTCTGCCTACTTGTGATCTCTGTCTGTCTAATAAATAAATAAAATCTTTAAAAAAAAAAAAAAAGAAAGAAAGACCCAGTGGGCTGCTCAAGCAATGGAGCCACCAGGTGCCCTGAGCTCCCTAATTTCTAATGCTTGTGTCGTATTCCATTGTATGAGTGTTAGATGAACATACTGGTGCGTCCCCCATTCCTGCTACCACACACATACTCACACACACACATTTAGAATAAACAGATCAGGAGTCCAAAGTCTTCGTTCCAGACTTCCTGCCTATTTAAACATGTTCTAGTACTACTGGTTGAAGCTGAATTTTTAGAAAACTTCATATGACCTTAAATGTTATAAACATAAAGGTTTATTAAAAGCATACGAGCTTATATACATGTGAGTGTCTGTACATGGGTCACAAACTGTTTCTTCAAATCGATACTTGTAGGTATTTATTGACTGGTCCATGCTGGTGCTATTAATGGGGTACAAAAAAATATGTGTGACAGTAACCAGACTTCTCACCCAAAAAAGTTACGCAATAGCATAGTAGTTCTTCTTCTTTTTTTTTTTTTTAAGGATTTTCTTTATTTATTTGAGAAGGAGAACACAAAGGAAAAATGAGAGGGAGAAGCAGACTCCCCTCAGAGCAGGGAGCCTAATTGGGGCTCGATCCCAGGACCTGGGGTCCTCACCTACTGAGCCGCCCAGGCGCCCTGCATAGTCACTAAAAAATGTAAAAACACCAGTGATGTCGCGAGGCAGGACATGGTTAACCTCAGGGCGTTATTCTCTGATGGTCACGTATGTCTCTGTTCCAGTTCAAGAGCCCAAGAGGAACCTGTCTTTCTTCCAGCTGAGGAAGGTGTGGGGCCAGATCTGGCACAGCATCCAAACCCTGAAGGAGGACTGTAACCGACTGCAGCAGGGACAGCGAGCTGCCATGTACTGTGCCAGGCGCTTTGGGACTTATTTTAAATTGCTTGGTGGCTTTTGCCACAGGGAGGTGGCGGAGGCAGGGGCCCAGAAGCCACTGGTAGGAGAGACAAGAGGGAGACACTGGTTTGGACGGGCAGGAAGTGGTTGGCTGGGCAGGATTGAGGGAGAGGCCCTTTTAGACTTTACGAGGTGAGGGAGGTCAGCACATGGAGCAGGAGTGTACTGAGGACCGGGCTGGCTGAACTAGGGGCTGAATTTGGACTCTGGAAAAGCTCCTTGGAATTTGGGTCAGCAAAACTCCCCTGACTCATGCCGGGGACTGCCCGACTCCCTCTCCGGGTTGTTGCCCTTGGCATGGCACTGGGCTGAATTCCAGTTTTGGTGCAGAACCTCGTGCTTGCTGAGGGCTAGGAGATCATCTTTATGATTAGAGGGGGCTGCTTTTGTTATGACAATAATAATTACAGTAGGGACCTGCCTTGGCGTTTGAGGTGGTTTCAGTATTGTCCAGGAAATGCTATTTGGATCCCAAGGATGCCAGAAGGTTCTGTTTCTTGTGGTCCCTGCAGGATGAATCTCCTTCGGAATAACAGCTGCCTCTCCAAGATGAAGAATTCTATGGCTTCCATGTCTCAGCAGCTCAAAGCCAAGTTGGACTTCTTTAAAACCAGCATCCAGATTGACCTGGAGAAGTACAGTGAGCAAACGGAGTTTGGGATCAGTGAGTAAACTCTCTGCATTCCGCTTGGAGAGACCAATCCTGTCTTTTTTTTTTTTTTTTACTCTCTGTTCCCAAGTTTTTTTTGCTCATTGTATTTGAGTTTTTTCTTTTTTGTTTTTTGGGTTTTTTCATTTTGTTTTTCTTTTTTTCCCCCCTTTTTTTTTTTTTTTCCCCAGCGTCAGATAAGCTGCTGTTGGCCTGGAGGGAAATGGAACAGGCTGTGGAGCTCTGTGGGCGGGTAGGAGACTCCTGCTTCTAGATTCCTGTCCTTACTGAGAGGGGGGCTAAGGCTTCTCACTGCCTTTTCTCACTCTCTCCTCGAGCACTGGATCAGTTCGTGAGTCCGAAATCCGGTTGTCCTCGTCGTGCTCTCTGACCTTGCCTGGGCCTTGCTAGAAAGAGGCTAGGGTGATAGCCAGTAAAGCGGGCCCTGCAAGGGCAGATGGAGGAACCACCCAGACCTGGCGCAGCCTTGAGTAAGGGAAAATGGGCAGCGTCCTTGCGGGCAGCCCAGACCCCTTCCTCTTAGGGCCTCGGATGAATGATCGACACTCCATCCCACCAGGGGTTTTGCCTAGTTTTGTTGAGACACTAAATCGATAGGACAAAAATCGACTTGGACAAAAAGCCCAAGCATAAAGTCGTAGGACAGCATAAATCCAATACCACTGAAAAACGTTAATTGTGAGGTAAGGGAAGTAAGTTTAGCTTTAGTGAAGCCCACACAAATGGAAGACTGAAGGCTCCAAGGCCTTTTCTGGACCTTTCTCCATTTTCTGCTGTGAACTTGGGAAGGGACCTTCACCTCTGCGTCCTAACAACAGTTTCTATGAATCCATACGGGCATGTGTGCTTCCAGGTGGGTATGACGTAGATAACCACCCCCGCCACAGTGACAGTGAGTGCTGTGTCCCACCCTGGCTCACGCTCGCCTTAAGTTCTGCAATGGGAGCCTGGGCCTCCCCATGGAGGATGGACAAACGAAGGGAAGAGAAAGGAATGTGCTTCGGGCATCTTCTCTGTGCCAGGCCCGCTTCCAGGTGCTTTACCTACCGTATCTTACCCAACCCCGCAGTGGCCCCTTAGAAGCCTGTTGAGTGGCGGAGGGAGGAGACTCCGGCCCAGGTCACACAGCTAGAAAGTGAGGGTCGCACGCTCAGAACCCCGGCCATCGGACTCCAAAGCTGCATCCCTTCGAGCCAGCCAGTCGAGACTCTTCAGTGCATCTGGAGGGTGTTGCCCCCGAAATCGCACGCCTCAGAAGGCCCTTATTACGTCAGTTGACATTAGCACAGCTTTTTCCTTAGGAGAATGAGGTGAGGCTCCTGGTGGAACGGATGATGGCGCTCCAGACCGACATCGTGGACCTGCAGAGGAGCCCCATGGGGCGGAAGCAGGGCGGCACGCTGGACGACCTGTGAGTAGCCCTGGGCGGCGGGCCCACCCACAGGCGCCCCAGACAGGCTTCTGCATGGGTGTCACCAACAGCCAGGGGTGCGGGTGCGGTTACCCGGGCAGCTCTGCGACACTGTTCCGTGGAGCCCATGAGCCTCTGGCGAAGCGTCGTGTCATGTTCCAGAGATGGGCACATGGAGAGTTCCGGAGATGGGCGCAGCCAAACCACTGTCACCGCAGCCTTCATTTCCGCATCTCTCGAGGGGCGAGCAGAACTGTCTGACCTCACAGAGCTGTGAAGGTCACATCACACGACTCTGATAGAGCAGGTGTTCAGAAACTGTAAAGGCTGTGACAGAGGCTGCGTTCGCCACGCTAACTGACGTCATTGTCTGTGCGGCCCCCACTGATCAGGCATGGTTCAGAGACCAGAAAGTAGAACAGAGAAGGAGCCTGGCCAGTCTTAAGAGTTTGAACCCAGAAACCGTTCATTTGTATCTTTATCAGGAATTTGGCCTTGACTCCGAAGGGAATCACGTGGAGCTCCCAGGCTGCAGGTGGGGAGGGAAACAGGCAAGCGGCCTCAGACTCACAGGAGCTCTGGCTTGGGCTCAGCCGGGTCCCTCCGATGCCTTTACTAGGGTTCTTAGGCTCAGAAGCTCAAATATCAGAAATCTGGTGATTCGGAGTCTGTCTTTTCTCCAATCATTTAACCCTTTATTCTCCTTTAGTTTTCAAATGAAAGTCACTGCTGAAAATATCAGCCAGTTTCAGTGTTGAGGCTGGAAAGGGATAGAAGTTTGTGTTGCCTTTGGGCTTGAGTTTTCGGGGGGGGCCCATATTCTCTGGGCTTAGATCCGGCCCATATTCTCTGGGCTTAGACCCAGCCCAGTGATGGTACTGGGGTCATTATTGCAGAAGCCATATGGACAGGAAATTCCAAGGGACAGAATAGAAACTCGCTTCCTTGAGACTCTCTCTCATTAAACCTTAGCGATGGTTGGGGTTTGGTGACAGGGGCCATTATTTCCTTGTTGGAGGCATCACCTGTGCCATCTCCAGGGGTGATAATTTTCTCCAGTCAAGACAATGCCAGTCTTGCTTCTAAAAGCCAGTAACTGTTCTGGCAGAAATTAGCTAACCAATGGTTTGGGTTTTGTTTTTTTTTTAGATTTTATTTATTTATTTGACACAGAGAGACACAGTGAAAGAGAGAACACAAGCAGGGGGAGCAGGAGGGGGAGAAGCAGGCATCCCACTGAGCAGGGAGCCCAATGCGGGGCTTGATCCCAGGACCCCAGGATCATGACTTGAGCTGAAGCCAGATGCTTAATGACTGAGCCACCCAGGAACCCCCCCTAAGCAGTGTTTCAAATGTGCTTATTTGACCTTGCATCTTTTTTTTAAAATATTTTATTTATTTATTTGATAGATCACAAGTAGGCAGAGAGGCAGGCAGAGAGAGAGGAGGAAGCAGGCTCCCCGCTGAGCAGAGAGCCCGATGCGGGGCTCGATCCCAGGACCCTGAGATCATGACCTGATCCAAAGGCAGAGGCTTTAACCCACTGAGCCACCCAGGCGCCCCTGACCTTGCATCTTGACAGAGCTTCTCCTTTATATGTTTCAGAGAAGAGCAGGCAAGGGAGCTTTACAGGAGGCTTCGGGAGAAACCCAGAGGTATGTGGGGCCTTGTTCTGTCAGCGCACGATGTAGGTGCTCTCTGCCAGCCCCCTTGAGGAACTGTGGGCTCCTTCCCTCTTTCCAGACCAGCGAACGGATGGCGACAGTCAGGAGATGGTCCGGCTGCTCCTCCAGGCCATCCAAGGCTTTGAGAAGAAAGTGAGAGTGATTTATACGCAGCTCAGGTATTCGCCCCAACTTCCCTTCCCAAGGGTGGAATTTGGAAGAGCAGTGAGGCTGCCCGTGGGGTCATCTTCTCACTCCCCTCTGACTCACTTAACCTGCAGAAAATTTACCCACAGCTGCTGTTGGATTCGTAATTCCTAAGGATTATGTTCTCCTGCTTCCTCCAGCCCCAATGCCACTGGAGCTTGTCACATTTGTTCTTTACAGTAAAACTGTGGTATGCAAGCAGAAGGCTCTGGAATTGTTGCCCAAGGTGGAAGAGGTGGTGAGTTTAATGAATGAAGATGAGAAGACTGTTGTCCGGCTTCAGGAGAAGCGGCAGAAGGAGCTCTGGAATCTTCTGAAGATCGCTTGTGTGCGTGAGCCCCACGGCCCAGCCCTTAGCCCTCAGTACCCCCTGCCTCTTGGGGTCTTTCCACCTCTGCTGCTGTCACCACCCTCCAAGGGGGACCACAGAGCCAACAGCCAAGCCCTCTGCTGCCGCCGCTCCTCTCTCACCACCCTCCTCTGGCTGGGAGAGGTCAGGGAGGGGTGGGGTGGGGCCAGGCCAGGTGTTCTAACTTACGCCTGCATGTGTTTCCTGAGGCAGGTGCCGCCAGAGTCACTCCCTTGCGGTTCTGGAACCAAGGTGTTGGCAGGGCTGAGCTCCCTCTGCAAGCTCTAGGGGAGAATCCTTCCTTGCTTCTCCCAGCTTCTGGGGGCCCCAGGCGTTCCTTGGCTCGCAGCCGCATCATTCCAGTATCTGCCTGTGTCTGCACAAGGCCTTCTTCTCTGTGTCTGTCTCCTGGGTGTCATGTATAAGTACCCATGCCATTGGATCTGGGTCCTCTCTCAGTAGTCCAGGGTGATCTCCTCTCAGGATCCTTGACTGCATCTGCGCAGACCCCCTTTTCCACTAAGGTCATATTCCCAGCTTCCTAGAGTTAGGACATGGGCGGATCTTTGGGGGACCTCCATGCAGCTCACTACAGGGCATGTCTGCAGGACTAGTTCACCCTCACCCAAGTCTGTGCTGCTCAGTACTGTCGCTCGTACTTCCTGTGCCCGCTGTCTTACTGTCCATTTTATTTATTCATTTGAGAGGGAGGGAGACAGCGAGCACAAGCAGGGGGAGAAGCAGGCAGAGGGATAAGCAGATGCCCCGCTGGCTGGGAGCCCGATATGGGGCTTGATCCCAGTACCTGGAGATCATGACCTGAGCCGAAGGTGGACACTTAACCATCTGAGCCACCCAGGCACCCTCCCCCCATTGCCACTGTCGCTGTAGCTGAGATTCCGCTGCGTGTTGCTCAGAGAGAAAACGGGACACAAAAAAGAGCCTAAGACAGAGAAAGAGAAGAGCCAGGTAAAGGCCACGGAAACCAGAGCTGATGGGAGAGAGACCTGCGCCGTGCAGGCTGCAGAGAGGTTGCCTGGGACGAAGACCAGTTTAGTCACTGACACTGTTTGACAGAGCAAAGGGGAGAATGGGACGATAGTTGCTTAAGGTGGAAGCAGGATGCAAGGGTGGTGTTTCTAAGATGATGGGCTGGATCTGTAGGCCAAGCAGAAGGGGACAGTGCACCGGGACAGTCACAGTGTCAAAGGGGCAGGACACTGGAGTCTGCAAGTCATGAGAACAACGGGGTATCAGCGAGATGAGTGTGCATGGATGCCTCGGCCTTGAGAAAGTGTGGGTGACGTTTCCTCCTGTAAGAAAGGAAGAAAAGAAAAAAGGAAAGATGACAAGGAGAGAAGATTGAGGAAGGAGAGGGAAGTTGAGGTACTCCCGGGGATGGCCTGATCTGCCATCTGCATTCATGTGATGTTTACTGAGCCCTGACCATGTGCGCAGGAGCCTAGGAATGTGATGAAGATAGGTAAAGGAGGAAAGAAGCATGGGCCCTGACCCAGCAGCTCATAATTTGGTGAGGGACATGCACAGGGAAGTGAATTTGAATTTGGGGGCAGGAAGTATTGTTCAGCAGCTTGAGTGCTGTAAGCTGGGCTGTAGCATGAACGAAAAGATCCTCTTGAAAGGGAGGGAGGCACAGGGAACATCCACAAGGAGGTGTTGCTTCGGCTGAAGAATGAGTAGGAGTTAGGTGGGTAGGTGGTGAGGACCTTCCAAGCGAAGACTTGGCTCTCTCCGAGGCCCAGGACGTTGGCCTGAAAGAGTGGCTGTGTTCTGGGTGCTACACGCAGAGTGTTCAGGTGTGGGGGGGCAGGGTGTCGTGTGGAACAAAATGGGGAGGCAGGCAAGGGCCGCGCATATGCAGGCCACACTTTGTTCTGAAGGCATAGAAAACACCCCAGAATTTGTCTTCATCTTTCGTGCTGCAGGAAGTTAAGTATGGGAATGGTATGATCACATTTGGGCTCTAGAGAAATCCCTCGTGGCAGCTGGAGAACGGATTTGAGGCTAGGACAGACCTCAGCCCCTGAGAGGGAGGGGCCGCTCTGGGGGTGGGGGCTGGAGTCATGGAGCCCCTGTGCTTCGAGGGACAGGACAGTGGAAGGGCTGCCCTCCCGCCATACTCGCAGGCCCAGGCAGAGCAGAGGAGGCAGATGGCTGGTTCTCTCAATGGGTGACAAGCCGCAGGGTGAAACTGGGTGCTTGACTGACAGGTGGAAGCTGGACCTGACATTCAGCTAGAAGGAAGGATGTGGAACCAGGGCTGGTCCTCCAGCTCGCAGGGCTGAGTGGGATTGAAGTCACATGGGCTGCAGCAAGGGCAGGAGCCAGGTCCACGAGAAGATGGCGAGGCCACCGGACCGGGTGTTTGGCTGGATGCTTGACATGAGGTGCTGGGAAGGTTGACAGTAGGTCACGTCTGCGAGCTGCAAGCAACTAGAGCCCCAGCCGCTGGTTTAACCTTGACTGAGGGGGAGTGGCTGCGGCAGGCAGCGCGCGTGGGGGTGGAGGGGGTCAGAACGTTGTGCTTTTCTTCTCGGCTGTCCCACAGACGATGCGACTCACAGAAAGCCACTTACAAGCTTCTCGTGTGTCTCAGTCTTCTACTTGGAAAAACAAAACCCTGTCTTAATTTCTTTGTTAGAGTTCATTAAGCAGTCAAACTAATGAATTAAACCTGTGAATACAGGTACTCAAATTTCCCTGTATTTAGAATCTTTTATCAAAAAGTACACCTATAGTGTCTGCCTTTGGCTCAGGTCATAATCTCAGGATTCTGGCTCTCTGCTCAGCAGGGAGTCTGCTTCTCCCTCTGCTTCTGCACATGTGTGCACTCTCTCTCTCTCTGTCAAATAAATAAATAAAATCATTTTAAAAAGTACACCTATAGACAAGGATTTTCTAAGCCGAAATGCAAACTGTGGTCATGAGAAGGGATGTTGAGTCATAATTTATAGGACTAGCTAGTGTCTTGTGACCAGTTGTTTCATGAGAAAATACCATGGTGGGAATGCAAAGTTGTGATCATTTGCTCCAAAATTCTGTTGATTTTCTTTTGGTTTTGTCCTTCAGAGCAAAGTCCGTGGTCCTGTCAGTGGAAGCCCAGACAGCATGAATGCTTCTCGCCTCAGTCACTCGGGTCAGCTGCTGTCTCAGCCTTCTGCTGCCCCCAACAGCATACCCGAGGCCATCAAGAAAAGGTGGGTCACTCTTCCATGCCAGGCGTGATCGCCACGGGTGCATCGGGAGGGCATGGAAATGCTTGTTTATCATTGAGAGATCATTTCATCTGTCTAATGATTTCGTGCATGTTTTTCTTTGTGTTGGTTCATATGCCAGGCAGATGTATTTTACTCTCCTTGTCCCATGTAATTTGCTAGCTAAGTACTTTTCTTGTCTGAGGACTGGATTTCGAATTGCTTAATGAGGATATGGAAAGTGCTAGTCATGTCAGCCATCATCTGTTGTTCAAAACCGTATTCCCCACAGGGCATGCTCTGGTGGCCACACCACTGTCATCTTGCCTCCTCCTTCAACCCCCACCACTCTGAGTTACCAAGCTACGGTTTGCCTCCTCCTGCCTGCCCTCAACCCCCACTCCTCCCTTGCTTTCCTCTCCAGTCTCCTGGGCCATAGCCACAAGGTGGTGAACAGAATGTTTCCCCTCCCTGCTTCCTGTTGAGTACCACCTCCAAGCCCTTTCTGTTGGAGTGAATCTTCACAGAATGCCATTGGATCAAGTTGTTTTTTTTGGCCGGTAACTATTAGCATCTTCCCACTCCCCTAGAGGATCCAAGCTGAGCTTTTTCAGACTTAAACAGCCACCTTGGAGCCACTCTCCAGGCTGATCTGCTGTTCCCGTACAAACTCTTGGCCTAGTCCAATGGTTCTGGAAGTCTGATCCAGACCAGCAGCAGCAGCCACATCTGGACACTTGTTAGATGCAGATGCTGAGTCAGCGGCTCAGAGATGGGCCCAGCAGGCAGCTTTTCAGAAGCCTGAGCTGGTTGCTGATGCTCGCTGAGGTTCCAGAACCTCTGGCCACCTTCCTGCCCTGGGTGGTCCTCCCATCTGCAGGACATATCTGCTGTCCATATCTGGTTCCCCCTCCTCCAGTGCCCTGACCATTCACACACAGAGAGCTCTCTCTTCTTGGACTGCCTGTGCGGATTTTTGTGTCTAGTTCAGCCCCCTGCAGTTTCCTCAACGCCTTCTACTACGTGTCGGGCCTTAGGCACTGGCAATGGTTAAAATCATTCCCGGGACCCAGTCTTCAGACATGGAAAATAGATTAATGATTGCCTAGGGCAGGTGGAGGGGGTGCGATGGGAAAGGGCTGATAATGGGTACAAGGCTTCCTTCTAGATGATAAAAATGTTTTAAAACTAGATTGTAAAGATTGTGTCATTCTGTAAATATACTAAAACCATCGAATTAATACAGCTTAAATGGGTGAACTTTATGGCATGTAAATTACATTTCAATAAAGCTGTTTTAAAAGTCCTATTCCTGTGCTTGGGGAGTTCCTAGCCTGTGTGTTGTGGTACTAAATCACATGTGGCCTTAGATTCTTAACTCTCCCCACCCTGCGGTGAGCTTAAGGATGGTAACCAGGTCATGTGTCCCTTCCATTGCCCTCTGGAGCTGGCACTGAGCCTTCAACCTAGTTAGTAGCCACGCGGAAGGGGCTGAGCAAAAACACGGCCTGTGTTCCTTGTAGCAGAGCATCATGCTTTGCAAGGTGAGCAGTTCCAGGGCACTGTCTCCCTGCACTGGGCATAGTCCCGCCGTGATATCCTGGAGGCTCTGGAGAAGTCGTTCCAGGAGCACAGGTTGTCTGTATGTGTTATGGAGCTGAGGTTGGAACAGGACAGTGGCTTATTGTACTCTCCCCTCTCTCCCCACCGAGGTTCTTGAACTGACGGGTGCATTTCTAATCCTAGAAAAGAGAGAATGGATCAAATTCAATCAGTTCCCAGGACTTGCTTTTTCATAGATCTCTAGAAACTGTGGAAATTGTGAAATTACTTGGTCTACATAATTTTTTTTTCTATTTCAAAAATTGGAAAACAGGTGATTTGTGGGATATCTTCAGATTTTGGCAGTTTGGAGAGAATTAAATTCAACTATCTAGTTAAGTCAGAGCGCGCTCACTGACTTCTAACTTCTAAATTAAAAAGAGATTTTCTTTTTCCCACTGTGAATGGTAATGCTGACTTATGGCTGGGTGTGGGCTTCTGAAAAGTGCTTAGCAAGGTCAGTGAGATTACTTGTCAGGACCTGGCACTTGAAGACCCTCGGCGTCAAAATAATTGGAATTTAATTTTTAAAATCTTGTCCAAAGCTCTGTAGCCTGTTTTCTAAACAATAGTGTTATCTCTGAAAAACCACGTCGAGCATTTTCTAATACTGTGATCCTTTTCTCCAGTGGAGAGCTGGTGACTGAAGCGCACACCCTGTGTTCGCAGCTAGAACATGCAATGCAAGACACCATCAAAGAACAGGACCAGAGTTTGAGGGTAACGGGCTACGTATATCCTCGCTATTCCGTGTCCGTCTTTTCCCCGGCAAACCAGAAAAAGAAAACGGAAAGGCAATCCAGCATGTCCTCCGTCTCAGTCTACGCTTAACGATTTCCTAGTACATGTTATTACTCACAGAGATGCTAACAATTACTGAAGGGGGACAGGCACTTGGTGTGCAGTATTTCATTTAACCCTCGCAACACTCCGTTTTTATAAGGGAGGGGACGTCATTCTGAGAAGGTCTTTCTCTCCCTGCTGAGCGTCCATGTGTGGGGAGTACTGTGCAAAACTCGGGGGACAGGGCCAGACCCTGTCACAGCACCCCCTCTCAGGGGGCTTAGCGGTAGGTAGTACTAGTTACAGGGAAGCCAACTGGACAAAAAGTGAGTCAAGACACAGGTACATTTTAAGGCAAAGCTTACGTCGCTGAGAGAACCCGAAGTCATTCCTCAGCTTTTGAAAGGCCCTTTCCTGCCAAGACCGTGACCTGCTAGCTTCCCCCTGACTTCTCAGTTGTCAGAGGAATCAGACGGGATGCCACTGGTGATTGTAATCACTTCTTACTTATTCGGGTGTCTATCTCCGGTGAGGGGCTTTCTCTGTTCTGCGTTGCTGTGTGTCCTCCTCCTGACAGGGCGTATTTTGAGCATTTCACGGCCAAAGGGCACTTCTGCCAGAGGAAAAGGAAGTCTCATCCAGCCGTTTCATCTGGTAGGGTTGGAAATGGGTGGCTGAGGTAGCTCTCGGAACCACCTACCCACAGCGAGCATAAGTAAGTGCTGTGAGCCTCCAATAATACTGAAACTCCCCGTCTAGTTTCCGTGGTCACAGCATCTGAGGGACTTCTCACTAGGCCAAGGGAAAGTTCCTGTATGGTTTTGAAAACATAGGTTTAGCTCAAGAGTAGCCGTTAATAAGAAAATTACTATTAATGAGAGGATTGAAATTTCCCTATAAATTGTGCTGGTTTAAATTGTGCTGTCCCGAGGAGGACAAACAACCCAGGGTGTAGTGGTGGCCCCTGTATTTTTAACGTGCCTGTTGACTTTCAGTCTCTAGACTGGAGCTGGCTACAGACAGAGGAAGAAGAACAGAACAGCTTGGAACAGGCCTCTTGACTGTGTGGGTGGCCTTGACCACCTGATGGGGCTGCCTGGCCTGAAGTCCTCCCATGCTGGCCCCCTGCTCTAACGACGTCCCAGAAGTCGTCGGCACCCAGACAAAGGAGCCTCTTACTTTCCCTGGGAATTATGACATTCACCGCGGGCCAGGGGTGTGGCCCTCCGTGGGCACTACCAGCAACGTCGTCTGCACACTGGAAAGTCCTCCCTCACAGAGGCTCAGCAAACACTGAGGCCAGGCATGAGCTGCTTCCCCTGTTCTGGGAATGTGCGCGAGGTACTTGCCCCACAGACCGCTGGACAAATGTCTAATGGGACTCTTTCAGGACAAAGTATGAATGACACTTGTCAGCCTGTCCTCTCCTGACCCCTCCTGATCTCCAGAGGCCCTGATCCACCTGTCCTCACAGCTAGTGTTTCATCTGGATTCGGAACCAGACAGACTTAAACGGTAGACTTGCCTGGCCCCATTCTTTCTCTTCCTCTTTTCATTTCACTGCTGCTAAAACGTCCCTTTCCCCAACGACTTTAATGGTCGTGCTCCCTCCTGGGTACACCCTAGCTCTCCCCGGCCACCATCCTTTCCACCACAGGGTGGCTCGCGAGAGCCAGCACAGACGAGCAGCTTCCTTCCCTCGGGTCCCCGAGACCACCTGGGGGTGAGTCATCGTGGGGAAGAAGGAAAGAAGAGGGGACCTGTCAACCCCACATCTGCCGACACTGTGCCCACTCCTGCCCTTGCTCAGACGCAGCTGCGTGGGGCGGCATTGGGCCAGGGGAGCTCCTGCTTCTGTCATCTAGCAGTATTATTAAATTGACTTATTTAAAAAATAGTTTCTATATTTTGTAACAGAACTCAAACATTTGCACCGGGCTCCACAATCTATTTTTACAATATTTATGGTTAGGACTTGGGAACTCAAAAACCAACTTAACGCAAAATGTCATAAACCGAGTAGCACGTGGGTCACGTGGTGCGGGGCTGCACTTAGCACGGCTTCTTCAACATTTCACCAGACTTCTGTGCATCAGAGCAGGAAAGCAAAACAAGTCCGGATGATCATAAATAGGCGAGTTTGGTCGGAGAAGGAAGTTGGAATAGAGGAGTTTCACAAACTGGCTTCCATGGAAGCAGTACCAAGGGTTTCATGGTCAAGGAAGTTTGGGAAACACTTCAGGCTTTAATTGTCTCTTGGAGAGTCACACTGTACACTGGCATATTAAAGTTCTTGAGAGTCCTGTGATTATAAACCGCCTTAACCGTGTCGATCTGTTCACAGAACACATCGGACAATAGAGCCTTTCTCCTCCCCGCCCCATGTGAGTGTCACATTTCTTAACATCCCAAAGAGCTGGAATTGGAGACAGCATGATTTTGGAAACAACGGTGAGGAGCATAGTAGGAAGTCAGACCACAAAGACAGGCTGGGATGGGGCCAGACTGGGGAGGGAATGAATGTTGGGCTAAGGGTTTATGGGCTTATTTTATGGGTACTCAGGAGTCACTGAAGAATTCTGAACAAGAAAATGACGTCGCCAACAGAATGGTTTAAAAAGACCAGTGTAAACGGAATATGCTAATTGGGTGAAAACTCGAGGTAGGACTCCCAAAAACATGAAGTAGATGTACTTTCCCCAGTCCTCCCTTTGAGTATAACTAAAATCCTTCCGCGTTATCTACACAAGTACAAGTAGTCGCTGAAAGGTAGAAGGCCAAAGACCGGCTAGAGAACTTGGACCTGAGCAGTGACGGGTGGTGAGTTCCCTGGGTTTTCCTTTTGCCTCATCTGCCCCCAGCTGGGTGGGGAGAGGCCAACCCACAGGCCCAACTGCAGAGCCTGCTCCCTCTAGTGGTGTTAGACTCCCAGGGCCGCTGGAGCAAATTCCAACCCCCTGCGTGGCTTACCACAGCCGCGACCTGTTCTTTCTCAGTTCTGGAGGCCAGAAGTCCGGGCTGAGGTGCTGACCGGACAGCGCTTCCTCTGAAGGCTGCAGGAGAGTCTTTTCCTTGATTGCTCTAGCTTCTGGGGAGTCCAGGTGATCCTTCCCTTGTGGCTGCATCTCTGACTCCAGGGTCCGGTTGCCCTTCTGTCTTCTCCTGTCAAATCCACCCCGTGTGCCTAGTATTAGAACCCTTGGGACTCAATTTGGGGCTGATCTGGATAATCCAGCGTAACCTGGTGCCCACCCCCCCAACCTGGCACCCATGCACAAAACTGGGCTTCTACCTCCAGGGATTTCTTTAGTCTTGGTTTTTTTTTTTTTTTTTTTTTTAGCGCTTTTTCTTTCAAAACAATTTCTTTTAAGTTCTTTTAAATTTCTTTTAATATAATTATAGATTAACAGGAAGTTACAAATAATTACAGATGTACAGGAAGTTGCAAATGTTCTCCTTCACCTGGTTTTTCTTAGTGGTTACATCTTATGTAACAACACTACAATATTAAAAGCAGGTGAGTGATGCTGGTTCACTGAGTGCCTATAGTTCTACACCATTTTTTCATGTGTGATTTGTGTAACTCCACTAGAATCAAGATACAGAACTGACTTATCACCACACAGGTCTCCCTCAGGTTTTCCCTTTAAACACCCACCGTCCTCCCCTCCAAGATTCCTAATCCCTGGAAATTACTAATTTCTCTTTATTCTCCATCTCTATAATAATCTTTTGGGAATGTCATACAAATGGAACCAGATTGTGAATGACATTTGAAATTAGCTTTTTTTCACTCAGTGTAACACTCCTGTTTCCATCTGAGTTGTTGTGTCCTTTTTACGCCAAGTGGTACTCCTGGCTATGGATCTATCACAGCTTCTTTAACCACTCACCTGTTAGAGGAAATTTTGCAAATTGACAGTAATCTATTTGCTAGTCAGCAAGGCTAATTTTATCTTTATCCTTTATTCTAGACCCATCCTGATGAATAAATGAGATAGCATTTCCTTTTTCCTCTATGTCATCTTGACCCCAATTTAAGCAAGATTCAAAACTTTAAATAAAGATATTATGGCATATAATTTGATGTTATAATTGATAGAATTTCCTAGAAAACCGTTGTTCAATAGAACTTTGTGTGATGATGAGAATGTTCTAATCTGTTCTGGCCCGTAGGTAGCTACTAATTACATATGACTGTTGAGCATTTAAAATGTGGCTAGGGCAGCTAATGAACTGAACTTCTATTTTATTTAATTTCATTTTAAATGTTTTTTTTTTAAAGATTTTATTTATTTATTTGAGAGAGAGAGAGAGAGACAGAGCACAAGCAGGGGGAGAGGCAGAGGGAGAGAGAGAAGCAGACTCCCCACTGAGCTGGGGGCCCGACGTGGGGCTCTATCCAATGACCTGGAGATCACAACCTGAGCCGAAGATAGACATGCAACCATCTGAGCCACCCAGGCACCCCTCCTTTTAAATATTTATAGTCACATGTGACAAGTAGCTACTATATAGGACAGGGCAATTTGAGAGGAAAAACACTGTCTTTACAAGATGTGTTTGGAATAGGACCAGCATGTATGAATTGGTTATTATATGCCAGACAGTGAACTAACTTTGCTTGAAATGCGTGTTTCATCAACTCTACCACACATTTTTTTTCTCAGTGGGCTATATCTTTAATCAATGGCAGGTCACAGTTCTAGGGATCGGTGTCGGTTGTGAATTACACATGTGAACTCGGTCGTGGCCATCACTCAGTGGAGCTGTATCCGTTTGGTACCACCCATGTTGAGTTTAACTGCCTTTTAAAATCTCTTCAGAAATATTACCCTTTTGGTTTGATTTGAGACAGAAATTGACTGTATCCAGAAAGGCATAAAAACAAAGCAGTGAACATAAATCTGATATTGGCCAAATAAATACTTCTTGAGGCTATATGACTATAATTCCATATTTTCTTTCAAAGTTAACAGTCAAATTTTTATGGGTCCTAAGAAAGGAATATACCTCGAAGTAGGAGAGGCTGTCCATTTGTCACCAAACTATAAGCAAAAGGACTATTTATCACGTGTCAAGCAATGCCGCAGAAGGCAAGAGAAATTGCCAAATCCCTCAGAAGAGCTAGAAAATTTCAAAACAACAAGAGGCTGGTGTGACTAATCCATTTGTCATCCAGGATTACAGTGAAGACATTGTGCCACAGTTTAATTGATAGCATTTTTTCCCTTAGTGGTACATAAAATGAGGGTGTTTCTTACAATTCAGTAGATTTATGACTGTTAAAAATGTAGTCGCCTGCAGTCCTCACAATTCTAATGAGGTAAGTCCTTTCATTATCTTCATTTCATCCAGGAGGAAACTGAGGCATGGAGAGTTTTACTAAGGTTAAATTAAATCTGACCATCTTGAGAGGGCTAAGAGGTGTCTCAACAGTGACTCTCTTTCTTGGAGGTGTTGAGGAATGGGCAGAAGTCCAATTTTTCTCAACACAAACTGCCTCCTGGTTGGTTGGAATGTTGTTTAGTTACTGTGCCCTAACATCAGGATGTTCAGAGTTTTTAAAAAACTTGTTCTGTGAAGATTTGGCAAATATACAGATATACAGAATAGTGTAATAAACTTCTGTATTCTAGTCACCCAGATTTAAATTTATCAATACTGGACAATCATATTATCTCTTCACCAGCTGCTCTATTAGTGAAGAAAATTTCAGACATTAAAATATTTCACCCATATGCTTTTCAGCATGTATCTCTAAAAGTGTAGCCCCTTTTTTTGGTTTGTTTTCATCATAACTACAATACTATTATCATAATTCTTTCATTCAGGGTCCAGGCAAGGGAATGAAACTACACAGCAGATTTAACAAGGAAAATTTAATATAACAGGGAATTGGCTTCTTAACCAACTGAGCCATCCAGGCACCACCCTCCCTTTTTTTTTAATTTTTAATTTTTTTTTTAAAGATTTTATGGAATCTTGAGGCTCCTGGGTGGCTCGGTCGTCAAGTGTTTGCCTTCAGCTCAGGTCATGATCCCAGAGTCCTGGGCTCAAGCCCTGCATTGGGCTCCCTGCTCTGGGAAGCCTGCTTCTCCCTCTCCCACTCCCCCTGCTTGTGTTCCTGCTCTGTTTCTCTCTTTCTGTCAAATAAATAAATAATCTTTTTACTTAAAGATTTTATTGAAGCCAATTATAAAATTGGTTTCTAAAGGGTAAGGAAAACTAAGAATGCAGGAATAGCAGAAAAAGAGAGTAGCCATAACCCCAATAGCTGAAAAAGCTCCACTCCACAACCCCCAACCCACTGCTCCCCCCCCCCCCCGCTGAGATCCAGACTGCATCGAGGGGGTATGGCTGTGGCTTGCCACTGGGTGATGAGGGAGTTTGGTGCTGAGTTGGCCAAACTCACTGGGAAGCTGCTGTCCAGGCACTATAGAAAGCTGTCCATTGGGAGGAGCTGCACCGCACAACTCACCGAGAAACTGCCAACAGGGGTGGTATGGCACCTTTGAGGTGCAAGGGGAATCTTCCTGCTGATTGCCAC
Organism: Enhydra lutris kenyoni; assembly: GCF_002288905.1. NCBI lineage: Eukaryota > Metazoa > Chordata > Mammalia > Carnivora > Mustelidae > Enhydra > Enhydra lutris. The sequence continues at coordinate 39,028,204 of NW_019154095.1, forward strand.
ACACGCTGGGAGCTGCTGGTAGGAGCCCACCAGAACCAGGAAGAAGAGCCCCTTCCTCTTCAAGTGTTCCTCTAATGTCCCTTAGGATGGAGTTTGAAATTGTGCCAGTTGGCAAGAGAGAGAGGTCCAGTAGCAAAAACAAGACAACGAAGGATGGATTTGGAATTAAGAAGCAATAGATCGGCAATCAGCATGGTCCGCCCCGCTGACTCGTCAGCTTCCATATGCGTCCTTCTCCGTACATTGAAACCTCCATGCAAGAACTAAATAACTCTATGTTTCCACCCACCAGGATACAGCTATCCTTCATAAAAATCTCTCACCTTTCCCCCCGAATCAAAAGATGCACAGACCCAACAATCACTGTATCTCTCACTAACCATATAAATTGCTCCCCAAATTCCATCACACTAAGCTGTACAGTGTATCTTCAACAGCTTGTATACAAAATAGTATTGGGAAGGAGAGAGAAGAAGAAAACAGGCAGCACATGCAAATAAGCATACACATAAGAGAAAAAATACACAAAGCTACAGCAGTCCTTGCATCTACAAGTGGTTCTGTCTTCCGTGAGCCTGGAACTGATGGCTACAGGTTTATTTTCCCACTCCTCATCCCATATTTCCCCTGCCCCCAGCCACAGCCTCAGCTAGTCAGGATTCTTTGTCAGGTGTAGTGATCCTAAAGGATCCAAGTCTAAAATCGTACAGACTCCTTTTTTTTTTTTTTTTTTGCCATAATTTTGCATTAATCTTAACTATTGCATGTGAAATGCATCAAGAGAAGCCCCAGAAAATCCCCTGGTTCCAGACATAGTCCTCACTGCCCTGATTGTGTAGCAAGTTTCTCCTTGGCAATCAGGATCAATCATTTTAATCAGTAGTAACCTCTTTTGGCCTTTTGGCTCAATGGCATAGGAACCCAAAATTTCCCAATTCAATGGAATCACTGTGGTGCTGCTGGTTGAAGTGCTCCAGACAAGAAGAGATCAAGATTGCCAATGTGGGAAGCCCAAGTTTTGCAAGTGGGTTTTTATATATGCAGTGAGGGAAGTCCCTCCTACTTTTCACCCTTTGAATCCCAGACGTATGCATTCTAACTATAAGGAGATAGCATCATGTAATGCTTTCTGATTCAATGTACAGACTGCATCCTGTGAAATAGAACTCCATCTCGATCGGATGTTGTGGCCAGCTGGTCAAATAACCATGTCTTCCATTAAACTAGTCCAATTTCAGGTATCCCAGGCACTTTTGGATGATGGGTATGTGGCTTTGCTGTGCAATGAGTTCTTTGATCAGAAGCAATGCTTTAGGGATCGCAGTTCTTTTGAGTCCACAGACGGTGGTACAAGCAGAAGCAGACAGGGAAGGCAACACAACGTCCAGACTATATATCTATTCCAGCAAGAAATCACAATAAGAATGAACATCTGCTGCTTCTAATATCATCCAACTGCCATTAATTGGCTGCCTTGCTTCCCAGGGCAGTTGTGCCATCTTGGGGGCTAGTGTTAGTCTCTGTTGGCAGGTCAACGGTAGCATTACCCGGTCAGACTTCGTAAGAGGACGCTGAGCCTTGTTGAGCCTGTGCGTTGTTGAGCCTCCCTCCCCGTCACCACGGCCACTGTGGTCATAGCCTACGGAGCAAACAGTGAGATGGTGGGGCCAAAAGACTGACTGACATCCACACAGCGTGTAATGCTGTCAGCCTTATTATCAAGAGCCTCCTGGACAGTGTACATCCTTTGGTGGGCAGTCACGTGAGATGCAGGTGTCTTCAGTCTTGCGTCCATTGTGAGAGGCTCATCCCCATGCCTCTTCTCTGTCCTCCCTGCTGGCAGTCTTCCAAGCCTATTCTCTACAAGTTCCTCACCATCCAGCCAATCCATGGTAACAGTCCACGAACCGGAGCAGAGCCATACTTCTAGCCATCTCTTATTGCAGACAAAGTGGACAAAAACTGTACTGTTCAAAATTCTGCCCACCAAGAGGATTTTCCTGTGCTGTTATGCTTCAGAGTCCTCCGAATGGTGGGTAGGGCTGTAGCTCTCTCCTTTCAGGGTACACCTGCACGTCACGTAAAGCCGTTGATACACGGGGCTGCAGTTTTTCTTCTTTAGGTAACTTGCCCTAAAGGACATCACCCACATGCCACAGACGTGGACTGAGAGAGAGGACACAGCAACATCAGCCAGGGCTGAAGGGCTCTGGGCCACCTGCTCGTGTAAGTCACTCACCCCTTTGGATCTTCTTCCAATTACCCTTAGTGCCAACGAGGACAAAGATTCTGACCTCTATCACCACACTTGCTTTACCTCTTTGACCTTCCTATATTGTTACTTAAGTCATTGTTTCAAAATGTTTTATCTCTACAGTTTCTTTTTCACTGGTTGTTGCTGGTAGAGAAGAATTAATGTTTGTAAGTCAATCATGTGTCTGGGAACCTTGCTGAACATCTATTAGTTCCAACACTTTATCTTGATTCTATGGCATTGCCTGTATGAGTTACTCTTAGCTGCACATAATTATGGTTTTGTCTTTTCTAATACTAATGCCTTTACTGTTTGCACAATTGTGTTAATAGCAGACATCCTTGCTTTCTTTTGAGACTAAAGTTTTCTCTGTCAAAAAAAAATTTTTTAGGGGCACCTGGGTGGCTCAGTGGGTTAAAGCCTCTGCCTTCGGCTCAGGTCATGATCCCAGGGTCGTGGGATCAAGCCCCGCGTCGGGCTCTCTGCTCGGCAGAGAGTCTGCTTCCTCCTCTCTCTCTCTGCCTGCTTCTCTGCCTACTTGTGATCTCTGTCAAATAAATAAATAAAATCTTTAAAAAAAAAATTTTTTTTTAAAGATTTATTTGAGAGAGAGAGCGCCTGAGCAAGGGGAGGGGCAAAAGGAGAGGGAGAAGCAGGTTCCCAGCTGAGCACAGAGCCCAAGATGGGGCTGGATCCCAGGACCCCGAGATCATGACCTGAGCAGAAGGCAGATGCTTAACCAACTAAATCACCAAGGTGCCCCTCTCTGTCAAAAATTATGTTTCCTGTGGGCTTCTGGCAGCGTCTTTATGAAGTAAAGGATATTTTCTACTTCCAGTTTTCTGAGCCCTAAAAAAACACAAATTGGGGGACACCTGGCTGGGTCATTTGGAAGAGAGTGTGACTCTTGACCCCTAGGTCATGAGTTCAAGTCCCACATTGAATGTAGAGATTACTTTTTAAAAAATCAAGTCAAATCAAATTACAAATTGGTTTGAACTTGTCAAATGCTTTTTTAATTGTATACTGAGATAATGTGATGTATTTTTTCCTCTCTCCTATTACTGTGAGGAATCCTTTTAGATTTTCCTGATGTTAAACTGTTCTTGCATTCATAGAATAAACTCTAAATGCTCATGACTTTTAAAATAAACTTTATTTTTAAAAGATTTTATTTATTTATTTGAGAGAGATAGGAAAAGAGAGAACAAGCAGGGGTGAGCAGCAGAGGGAAAGAGAGAAGCAGACTCCCTGCTGAGCAAGGAGCCCAACAGAGGACTTGATCCCAGGGGTTTGATCCTAGGACCCTGGGATTAAGCCCCACATGGGGATCCCAACTCCGAGGGAAGCCTGTTTCTTCCTCTCCCACTCATTCTCCTTGTGTTCCCTCTCTGTCAAATAAATAAATAAAATCTTAAAAAAACAAACAAAGCAGTTTTAGGATCACAGTAAAATTGAGTAGAAGGTACAGAGATTTCCCATACACCCCATGCACTCACAAGTTCATAGCCTCCCCCACTACCCATATCCCCCAGCAGAATGATACATTATTTACACCTGATGAACCTACATTGACACATCATTATCATCCAGAGTCCATAGTTCACATTAGAGTTCAGCTTTGTGTGGTACATTCTATGGATTTGGACAAATTTTTTTTTAAGATTTTATTTATTTATTTGACAGAGATCACAAGTAGGCAGAGAGGCAAGCAGAGAGAGACGGAGAAGCAGGCTCCCTGCCGAGCAGAGAGCCCGATGTGGGGCTCGATCCCAGGACCCTGGGATCATGACCCGAGCCCAAGGCAGAGGCCCAACCCACCCAGGCTCCCCGGATTTGGACAAATTTATAATGACACGTACCCATCATTATAGATAGTATCATACAAAATAGTTTCATTGCTCTGTAATTGTTTGTTTTTAAATTCAGTCACCTAGGGGCGCCTGGGTGGTTCAGTCTGTTAAACGTCCAACTCTTGATTTCGGTGAGATAGAGCTGGGCGTGGAGCCTGCTTAAGATCCTCTCTCTCCCTTTCCCTCGGCCCCTCCCCCCACTATATTCTCTCTTGCTCTAAAATTAAATTATATTAAACTAAAAAACATTTAAAAATTCAATTACTTAATATTTTATTTGAGATGTTTACATTTATTTTTATATCTGAAATGACCCTATGCTTTCCTCATGGGCATTCAAAAGAGAATATGTCTTCTATGAAACTGAATGGAAGTGTTGACTTTTTCCATGGCTGATGCTCATGGCCTTACCTATCATGTTTATGTTGATGGCTGTATCTATATCCCTAACCTTCAAATATGTAGCTTTACCTCTGTGGTAAACATACCTAAATACCTCGAAAATACGGAATTGATTCTCTCCCCACGCCCCAAACCTGTCATTTGTATCACTATGAGCTCAGGTGACGACACTGCCATCCACCAAATGGCTACAGGCAGAGATGAGTGACCATGCTAGACTTGTCCTCACTCCTCTCCTCCAAGACCTGCCTATTCTTCACCTCTTAATTAAAAAAAAATTTTTTTCCTCTCACACTCTCCTGCCTTAGGTTCTTAAACAGTCTCCCTGATTCTAACATCTCCCAAGAATTCATCCTCTACAGCCCTGTTAGAGTGAAAATTGGAAAATGTCACTTGGCTGCTTGAAACCCTCTGGGACTCTCCAGCACCAAAGACTAATGTCTGGTCTCCTCAGTCCAGCAGACACTCATCTTGATTTCTAACCTCGTACTCCACCAACTTCTATGCGGTACTCGATTTTCCTAATATATACCCTACTCTTCTCTGAAAAAATTTTTTTACATGCCTCACCTAACCTCATCCTGTTCATCCTCACGGGTGGCTCTTCCTGTTTCTGAGCTGATTCCGTGACCTCTCCCTGAGCTCTGAACTAGCTGCACCCCCATCCCCCCCCTTCCCACTACACACACACACACAAGGAGTTCTCTAATCTAGCCTTACTCCTTAAAAGCAATTTATTCCTGCCTCATGGTTTTACATACCACACGGATGCTGATGGTTTCAAAATTATACCGCCAGGGGCGCCTGGGTGGCTCAGTGGTTAAGGGTCCTGGGATGGTCCCCGCATCCATCAGCCTGCTTCTCCCTCTCCCTCTGCCTTCTGCTCCCCCTGCTTATGTTCGCGTGCTCTCTCTCTCTGTGTGAAATAAATAAAATCTTAAAAAAAAAAACAAAAACTATACCTCCAGCTCGGACCTCTCTCTTGAACCCCAGGATAATATATCCTACTGTCCCTTCAGAATTGTTAACTAGATATGCATCTCACATTCCAAAAGTCAACTCCTGATTTTTCCCTCCCAAACTTGTTATTCACGGTCTTCCTAAAGCCTTAAACGACAGCTCTGTTCTTCCAGTTACTCAGTTAAATAACCACGGACTCACCCCACCTACTCTCTTTTTTCCACACTCCACATCCACTTTATCCAATGAGTCCTGCTGGTTCAACCTTCAGAATATATCCAGAACCTGAATGCTTCCTGTTTCCTTCAGCATCGCCTTCCGCTCTCACTTTGCTACTACTGGTCTGGTCCCCTCTCTGTCCACTGGGCGTGCTCTGTGCTCCTTGGTACCATCACTGGCCGCTCTCATCCTTGCTCATCCAGGCCTACCTGCACTATCTTCCTCGCTTAACGAAAGGAATTGAACGAAAATGACTTCATTTCAGATGAGGTTTTGTTGGTATCACCATTTGTTGGAATGGTCACATAATTTGTACCCATTTGCCTAGAACTTTTTAGCCTCAGAGTCGACACGAACATTGAACATCGTCCTCTGCCTGGATCACTCTCTCCCCCAGAGAGCCTCGTGGCTTCTTTCCTCTCCGCTTACATCTCTCATATGCAGCCTTATCAGGACATCCTCTACACTGGTACCCATCTCCTACCCCGCCACCCGGGAGAACTGTCCCTGTAACTCTGTTATCTTGACTTGTTTTTATGCCATTGTCACCACCTGATATATTTATTTGTCCCTCTATACATCCATTAAAAGGCTCCACGAGATGGGACTTGGTCCATTCATTGCTATATATACAGCACCCAAGGCTGGGCAGGGCTCTTGGTGGGTGTTCAATAAATGTTTGTTGGTTGAATGAGCACCGCTAGCTCACACATATTTTGTCAGAAGTACCTAACATTATCTCTTTAAAGGGTTTAGGCTTTTGGAATCCTGAAACGAGAGACTAGGGGCTTTCAGCTGTCTCTTCTTTTATGTGTGTGTTTTATCTTTTATTATTATTTTATTTTATTTTATTATTTTTTTGTTTAGCTCTGTCTCTTTATGCTGAGGAAGTGAAACAAGTAAAATTTTTTGCTTGGGATGGGTAGAAGGAAGGAGGAAACTGACAGTTTATATTTCAAAAATCTGATCGCCCAACTCAGTTCTTACTTTTCATTTTCCTCTGAGTCCACAGACTTGTAGGTTCTAAAGCATAGAATGGATTCTTTTTTTTTTTTTTTTTTTTAAGAGGGAGGGAACACAAGCAGGGGGAGTGGGAGAGGGAGAAGCAGGCTTCCTGCAGAGCAGGGAGCCCAATGCGGGGCTCAATCCCAGGACCCTGGGATCATGACCCAAACCAAAGGCAGACGCTTTGGCAGCCAAACCCAGGCGCCCCTGGTTTCTTGAGGGTTTTTTTTGTCAAAGCCAAAACATTATTCTCATGGAAATTTGAGGTCTGTTATCACTTGATTTACTCCATCCAGCTTTACCCCCAACCAGCTTGGCTTACTCCCTTGTATTACATGGAATCTTTCCAGTTTTCACAACTTCCCAGTGTTGCTTAATGTACCTTTCATCATTCTTTCTCCTTTTCCCCTACTATGCTCAATCTCATTCAATAAATGTTTACTAAGAAAAAATGTTAACCAGTTAGGAGCCCTTAAACAGTACTCAGTGTTGTTTTCCAACTTAAGTTTTGTTAGTGACATATCTAAGGGTGCATATCTAAGGGTAGACCAACTTGGCTTGGTTTTAGCCCTAAAAGTTCTGTATCCCAGGAACCCCTCAGTCCCAGCCAACCTGGGCAGTTAGCCACCTTACATCATGATGTGTCAATAGCCTCTGTAATTTAAAGTATTTGATACTTCAGCAAAATGGCAATTTAGGATATTTATTCATGACGGATTTGCTGAGCCCCTATTCTGTGGCAAACAAAAACTAAGTCCCTACTCTGTTGGAGCTTACAGTCCACATTAGGGGAGGAAAAACAGAGCAGGGAGTAGATAATAGGCAAGTAACACATGCGTACGTTTCAAATCATTTTCATGGAATGGAGTAGTTCCACAGTAATAGAGAGGGCATGGGGGCTGCTCAGGAATGTGACAAGGATATGACCACATGGCTGAGACTTGAACGATGGGAAGGTAGCCAGGCAGAGCCCTGAACAATGAGAAAAGAGCTCTGAAGCAGGTACATGTGTGTGCTACATAACAATACATGTGCACTGACAAAGGGAAAAGTGGTGAGAACTCAATTAGGAGAGTTGGAAGGAGATAGATCATATTAGGTCATTGGAAGGAATTTGGAATTCATTCTAAGTGCAATGAAAGTATATTTAAGTAAATGAATGGCGTGTTGATACACATTTTTTAATATATATTTTTAAAGATATTATTTATTTATTTGACAGAGAGGAAAGAGAGCACAAGTAGGCAGAGTAGCAGGCAGGGGGAGAGGGAGAAGCAGGCTCTCCGCAGAGCAGGGAGCCGGACGTGGGGCTGGATCCCAGGACCCTGGGGATCATGACCTGGGCCAAAGGCAGCAGCCTAACCAACTGAACCACCCAGGCACCCCTGATAGACGTTTTTAAAAGACGACTTTTCTCCTATTTGGAGAATGGCCTGTAGGGGACAAGAGCAGAACCAGGAAGCCCACTGAGGAGGCTACGGCAGCAATCGGGGAGTGAGATCATGGTAGATTGGACTAGGGTAGTGGCAGTAGAGTGGGTGAGAGCAATTCAATTCAGAGAATGGATTCTGGAGACCGAACAGACAAGACTTGACAGATTGGATGTTGGGTGTGAAAAGAGTCATTAAGAATGGCTCCTAGGGTTTTGACCTGATGGCAGGGTGGATTAAAATGTCATTAACTGAGTTGGGAAAAAGTTAAGGAGAAGTTAGTGGGGCAAAAATCAAGAGTTCTTTAGGAAATTTATTAGTGAGATGCTTACTATGGACAAATCCAGACAGCCAGCAGGCAGTTTGATATACGAGAGTAGAACTCAAGGGAGAAGTCAGGGCTAGAAATACAAATCTGGGAGTCTTCAAGCTGGCATGGCATTTTAAAAGGTGAAAGTGGACAGAGTGGGAAAGCCGGTTAGAGGAGCAAAGCCTGAGGCACTTTCCCAGAAAGCCTGGAGAGTGGAGGAGGAGCTAAGAACCAGCACAAACATGCAGAAAAAAACTTAAGGAGTGGGTATGAAGGAAGAAGGAAAACGCAGAGCATGTGCTATCTTAGAGCCAATTAAAAACAAATTATTTCAAGAAGAGAGTGGTTTAAAATGGATCAAATGTTACTCGTTGGTCCAAGAAGATGAGGACAGAGAATTGATCACCTGCCTTGGATTCTTTGGCACTGATTTTTAGACAGTATAATCCTCATATCACTTCCATATAAAATGAGTATTTTATACTCATACAAAAATGGCATAATACTTATATAGAAAATGATCCCACAACTCCCTAAAGTTGTAAGTTTCATTTTCCAAAGGTAAATAAAAAATTTTTTTCTTTTTTTCTTTTCTTCTTCTTCTTCTTCTTCTTCTTTTTTTTTTTTTTTAGAGAGAGAGTGTCCCAGGCAGGGCAGAGCCTGACTTGGGGCTTGATCGCACGATCGTGAGATCAGGACCTGAGCCGAAGTCACATGTTCAACCGACTGAGCCACCCAGACACCCCTGAATAAAAATTTTTTTTTAAGATTTTATTTATTTATTTGACAGACAGAGATCACAAGTAGGCAGAGAGGCAGGCAGAGAGAGAGGAAGGGAAGCAGGCTCCCTGCTGAGCAGAGAGCCTAATGTGGGACTTGATCCCAGGACCCTGGGATCATGACCTGAGCCGAAGGCAGAGGCTTTTACCCACTGAGCTGCCCAGGTGCCCCTAAAGACTTTTTTTATTTAATGAGGGGTGATCATTCTTCAGAACAAAATAATATGAACAGAGCCTGGAATTAGGATTAAGTAAGAAAAAAACTGAACTGAGAAAAATACTAAGACACCTCATATCTAAACAAAGGGGTTAGCAAGGTGTTAAGACACTGTTTTAAAACGGCAAGGTACAAGTTGGGAAAACACAAATATTTACAAAAACTATACAAATACAATATACAGGGACACCTAGGTGGCTCGATCAGTTAAGCGTCTGATTCCGCTCAGGTCATGATGCCAGGGTCCTAGGATGAGTCCTGGCTCACTGCTCAGCAGGCAGTCTGCTTCTCCCTCTGCCTCTGCTGCTCTCCCTGCCTGCACTTTCTCTCTCTCTGACAGATGAATAAATAAAATCTTTAAAAACCAAAACAAACAACAATAAAAAAAACCCAAATGCAATATGCAAAAAAGGATTAGTATTTATACAAATAAAAGAGCTAACAACAACGGACAACTACTCCTAATAGAAATATGAACAAAAGATATTCAGATTGGAAATTCACAAAAGAAATACAAGTATCCAATAAGCCTAACTTAAGATGTACACTGATGAAAAACAACTGTTTTTTATGAAAAAAACAGTTTTTATACACAGTTTTTATGAAAAAACAACCGAACACAACCTTGCTAATCAAAGAAATTACTTGTATCTAAAGCATTATCCCATTATTGAAAAATAATGGTAATTTTTAAAGAATTGGATTACAAGACTAGAAGTGTATGTCACAAAAAAGTTAATCGTGATTAAGCTGGATAGTGAAATAATCGTTCACTTTTTATCCATTTCTACGTTTTTCAAATATTTCTACAACACCCATGTATTATTTTGTAATAAGTTTTTAATCTTATTTACATACAAAGAGATTGCTTGGAACTGGCAGTTCAGTATGAACCCAGGAGATACACTTGTAAAATAAAATATTGCTGATGTCACATTTCCATCTAAGTTTTATTTTCAAGTAATCCCTACATCCAAACAGGGGCCGGAACGGACAACTCCCAGGACAAGAACGGTATGTGCACAGTCGCCGACGGGGCCAGCGAAGCATCCATCGTGTTTTAACGACAGTTTCATGGTCCATTATCTGGGTTAAGCACTTCTCCCCTTCCTACTGTTTTTGTTTTGCTTTGGTTTTTTTTGTTGTTGTTGTCGTTTTGTTTTTCTACTTTAGCTCCTACCGCAAAAGGCAAGGGAATAAAAAATAAAATACCTTTGACGCTGGTTGGCCTATCTGCTAAAAACTTAGTCTAGGAGGCTTTCCTATAACCAGCGCGTTTCCTTCCCCCCTCCTGCCTGCACCCGAGGTCGGAAACGCCACTGCACTGTGCCCCGGCGTATGTTCTTACAGAAACCCCGGTCAGTAAGTACGACGCCGGCGTTCGCCTCCCGTTACACAGGAGGTCATGCCCTCAGTAACCATCCCTGCGCACGGATGAGACGCGCACACAAGCCGTCTCCGCCGCCGCTGTCTCGCACCCCGCCACCTGAAGCGGGGACTTCCCAGTCCGACTCCTCGCTCTTCCCCTCCTGGAAAGAGGAATCCGGAGCAACGTGCTGGGAGAACAGACATCACGTCTTAGGTTAAGAACCCAGGTCTTCCCACAAAAAACCGGTTGCCCAACCCGAGCTCTGGCCCAGCCTCCCCTCCCAGGTCTCCCTCACCTTCGCGAACCCTTCCTTCACGCGCCGCGGGAGCCCGGCTCCAGCCGCGCCCCCCGGCACGCCCCGAGCGCGTGACGTCACCCCGCGCGCCGTGCGCCGCGCCTCCTGTCAGAGGCGGCCATTGTTCAGTGGGTCTGGCTGGCTTTGCCGGGGCCGGGCTGGTCCTGCCCCCCTCTCCAAGTCCCGGCCCCTCCTTAAAGCTGGGAGAGGGGGCCAGTCCCCGGCTCTGAGCACTCTGCGATCCTCGGGTGCGAGCCACCATGAGCAAACGGAAGGCGCCGCAGGAGACGCTCAACGGGGGAATCACCGACATGCTCACAGGTTAGCACCGGGCCGGGCGCCGCTGGCTTTCTTCTCCTTTCTTCCCACTTCATTCCCTTCCCCTGCTTCTCTCCCTTCCCCTGCTTCTCTCCCGTCCCCTCAGCCCTGTGGATGGGGTCGGCCGGCTGCGGCGGGTAGTCTTCCGTGCGGGTCTAACTTCGGCGCCCATTGCTGGCGGCTGAATGTCAGTCCGGCGGGGGATTCCTGTGTCACCATTTGGGCTGTCTTTGGCCTGGCCCGTGTACAAGCGGGGGTTCACTGTCTCCTACAAAGGTGCTAGATCCCCTTCTGGAAAACTCAGCTCTCGTTGGTTTACTCGCGGTTCTTGTTCACCCCAGCCTCTTGTTGCCTTTGCAGAACTCGCAAACTTCGAGAAGAACGTGAACCAGGCAATCCACAAGTACAATGCTTACAGGTGGGACGGCGCAGCGTTCTTGGGTAGCCCGAGTCCTGGGACGTGTGGCAGTTAACGGGGCCGAGGGGTTAGTGGGATTTGGACCATATGCAAGAGGAGAAAAAAGCAAGAACTGAGGGTATTGACTCTCTGGTGGTACCTTACTGCAATATTTCAGGGATAATTTGGGCAGAACAATGTAGGGTCATTTCTGATGCGTTCCCAGATCTGACTGAAAATAGGCGTAGCTGATGTGTATTTTTCCCATGATCAAATATGAATTGCTGATCATACAGTTTGATTTTAAGCCACAATGAAAGACAGCGGATGAGGTCTGTGCTGTGAAATAGATGTGATTCAAGAAATCATATCTCCATCTGGTTGGTGTTTGGCTGATCCTTGGATCCGCTCCCTTTCCAACTCGCCAGCGCCCTCACGGTAGTCATGACTCCCACAGCAGTTACTTGTGCCTTAGCCTACAGACATGTCTAAGTCCCTCAGCTCTTGAAAGCAAAAACAAAGCAGTCTTAACTTCCCTCTGCCCTCTAGCTAGCTCCTGTCTGTTTCCTCCACTTTACAGTTAAACTGCTTGAATTATCTGTTTCTTGCTTCGGTTTCCTCGTCCCTAGTCGTTCATTATCTCACTGTGGTATAATTTCCATCCTGCCATTCTTCTGAAAATGCTCTCACCTACATCTCACCTTATTGGACTCTCACTGGCATTTACCATTAGCTCATTCCATTCAAGTCTTACTCTTGAATCCGGTGATGGCATTCATATTTGTTTTTTGACCTCTTATATCTTCCTTTCAATGTTGGTAGTTCCTGGAAGTCTGCCCTTAGTCCTTTTTTCCCCCCTCGTTTTCATAGTTTCCTTGGCAATCTTACCGTTCTTGGCTTTGGATACTGGTTATGTCATTGACTCCAAATCTGTATCTCATTGAGCTTTTCTCAAGATTTTTAGGCTAATGTTACCTTTATCTTAATCTTTTCAAAATTGAGCTCAACTCTCCCCTTCCCTTCCCATTCAACATAATTAAAAACTGATTATGCTCCTTTCTTTATCTGTCTTGACTGCCTGTTTAAAGTAATTGTACTCTTCATCCACACATTTGATTTAGAAATAAGAGAGAGGGGTGCCTGGGTGGCTCAGTGGGTTAAGCCTCTGCCTTCAGCTCAGGTCATGATCTAAGGTCCTGGGATCGAGCCCCGCCTCGGGCTCTCTGCTCTGCAGGGAGCCTGCTTCCTCCTCTCTCTCTCTCTGCTTGCCTCTCTGCCTACTTGTGATTTCTGTCTATCAAAAAAATAAATAAAATCTTTAAAAAAAAAAAAATAAAAAAAAAAAAATAGAAATAAGAGAGATAGTCAACTCTGTATCCTATTTAAGTTCAGAGAGGAGGGGCGCCTGGGTGGCTCAGTGGGTTAAGCCTCTGTCTTGGGCTCAGGCCCTGATCCCAGAGTGCTGGGATCAAGCCCCGCATCGGGCTCTCTGCTCAGCAGGGAGCCTACTTCCTCCTCTCTCTCTGCCTGCCTCTCTGCCTACTTGTGATCTCTGTCTGTCAAATAAATAAATAAAATCTTAAAAAAAAAAAAAGGTAACCTATATAAAAAAAAAAGTTCAGAGAGGAGGTATTTCGTTTGAAGGAAACTGTCAGGGGATAAGTGAAAGGAAGAACAGTCTAGACAAAGGAAACAAAATGTGCCAAAAGGCATTGAGACCTGAAGGAGTATAACATTTTCCTGGAAATCAGTAATTCACTTTGCCTGAGTGGGAAATAAGTCTGGAAAAGCAGGTGTTGCCTACATGTACCCTGATTATACATTCTCTTAATTTTGGCCAAAGTATTCTTTTGAAAATAGTTATCTGATCCTGTCATTCTTCCATGTCAGATAACTAAATATTTCCTCTTTACCATGGTAAAGCACAAATGCATTGTGACATCCAGAAAGCCTTCCTGCTTTAATTCTTTCCTTCAGGCTTTGCCTCATGATACCATTTGTCTGGAACTACTTGTCTTTACTGAGACAATTCCTCAACAAACTGCCCTCAACCTACTTTTCCAGACTCATAGATGGTAATATGCTAATAGAGAAGTGGAAATCCAAATCTAAAGGTTTATATATATTATAACAGACTACCCAGTATTTATGCTTGAGACTTAGATGTGCCCTGGCTTTTATTAGCATCACTGCTAAACTACATTTAGTGTGGAAATTATAGACAGGAGACCATAGTGAGCTCCTAGGGTGTGCCTAGTGTGTCACCAGATTACTGAACTGGATGTGTTTGGAGATGGGCAAGAATCAGGTCAGTGCTTTATGTGGCACGGAAATAAGAGCAATGAAGAAAAAGAACATAAGGACGCAGGGGAGTGCAGTTGCAGTTTTAAGCCATAAATTTAAAAACAGCCATCCAGGGGCAGCTGGGTGGCACAGTCAGTTGAGTGTCTGACTCTTGGTTTCTGCTCAGGTTCTGGTCTTGGTCATGGGATCAAGCCCTGCTTAGGGCTCCAAGCTTAGAGGGGCGTCTGCTTGGGATTCTCTCTTGTCCACTGCCCCTCTCCACATGCTGCTCTCTCTCTGTCTCTTGCTCTCTCTCCCCTCTCTAAAATAAAGAACTAAATCTTAAAAAACACCATCCTTAAGCCAGCTTGGTATCTAGTAATCCAAATATCACTAGGTGGCACATTTTTATGAGAGTTAGGAACAATCTAAAAACTGGCTTCATCCCAAAAAGGAAAGGCTACTGGTTTGCTGAATCTCCCTGGTTTTAAACATGCAGGTAAAGTCATGTTATCCTCACATGTGAGGATTTTCAAGATGCTTCTGAAAGTTGTGCAAGTGGTCCGCCAGCTCCTCTTGAGTTTTTTTTTTTTTTTTTAAGATTTTTATTTATTTATTTGAGAGAGAGACAATGAGAGAGAGCATGAGCGAGGAGAAAGTCAGAGAGAGAAGCAGACTCCCCGTGGAGCTGGGAGCCCGATGCGGGACTCGATCCCAGGACTCCAGGATCATGACCTGAGCCGAAGGCTGTCGTCCAACCAACTGAGCCTCCCAGGCGTCCCGAGTTTTTTTAAGTTTGACACAAATGTGGAACATTAGTGATCGTGATAAAAATTGAAGCTGCGTATTTGCTCGTGTGTATTCTAGTTTAAGAAAAATTAAGACGTCCCTGGATTTCTTTTTTTATTCTCTTTATAGAAAAGCAGCATCTGTGATAGCGAAGTACCCACACAAAATAAAAAGTGGAGCAGAAGCTAAGAAATTGGTAAGTTGAGTGAGCAAGGTGATGGAAGAGTTCACACATGCACAAATTTGGTGGATTCCCACAAAACTCAATTTGCCTCTCTGAAGCTGCTTGGACCCACACAGGCAGATTTCACCACTCCTGTTTTCACCACACCTACTGCTGGGAAGGGTATGGATTGAAATTTGCTTTAAGTATATGTAATTACAGTTTTTTTCTATATCTTGCCATATATACATATACTCACATTGAATTTCAGCTTGAGTGTTAGTCCTCAAGAACCGTATAGTGACAGAATGGTATTGGCATGTCTGGTCTCTAGCTTGCTTTTTCTGATCCCCAGGTGTAAGAATTTATGTGAGTTAATGAGAATTGGTGTTCCCAAAGAAATCTTACCTACTAATCACATAATTAAGCCCCTTTGTGTATTACTGCATGTAGCCCTCTTCTTTGTAATTTTTTTAAAGCCCTGTATGCTGTGTCACAGTGTCATGGTTCCTAGAGGGTCACATGTCTTGGTAATTTACATTAATATTGCTAAGAATGTCCTAGAAAAGCCTATCTATTGATAGATTATTCTCTTTCATCTAAATCTCACTAAAAGATTCTAAGTTCCTTAAAATTGTGGATTGTGTCTTATTTATCTTTTGTTAAACATGTCAAACTGATGTGGCTTTTGATTAGTCTAGGTCCTGATAGTTACTGCCTTCTTCTGTTTTTCTTTAGCCATTTGTGTTCACAAGTGGGTGTGTATGTATACTTCAGAGTATGAACCCTGAATATCCTTGTATTTTCACCTTTCAGGATCTTAAAATTACCATAAATCTTGTACAGGTTATCCACATTAATCATGTGTCACATCTTCATCTTGAATTTATTACTCGATGCTAATCATGCCCTGGTATATAGGTTTTAAATCCTTTGTGCTATAAAGAGTTCTCAACATCAGTATATCCTCCCCAAATAGACTAGCCAAGGAAGATATAAATACATTGGATTTTAATTCTGAGTTTCTGTCTTGTGTCACCAGATTACTGAGCTTGGTGAACTCATGCATTATTAACCTCCAGAGCCACTTCTGCTTCCATTCTGTTCTCCTTTTATCAATAATTGGATTTTCTTTGTGTTAATTGCAGGTGTTAATTGCAGGTGTTTCTTTGTGTTAATTGCACTTATTAGATTCAAACTTTTACAAGCTCTGATGCACTTTATGCAAATCTGAGCCTATGGTATATCCCTAAAAAGAACACAAAAATATCCAAAATTCCTTTTGCACAACACTGTACTTAATATGAAAATCTCATCATTATTCCTTTCTACTATTTTATTAAGAATCACTGACCTACTCTTTGGCACATGCAAGTGCTTTTCAATAATTCTAGAAATCTGATATTTCTGGAATTAGTGTTTGTGTTTTAATCTTTAATGTTAGGTTATAGAAAATAGCCTGGGCCTAAATTGCTTTAGGTCAGTATGTATCTTCTGATACAGGAAATGAGAAACCTGAGCAGTTTTCATTTTCTACTCGATTTTTCTTGCTAAGTCTTGTTCATTTCTGTCTGGTAATTGCTATTTTTAGAATTTGAATGTGCATTAAGTAGTCTTGGAACACTTAAACATTAAATAAATCAAGAATATAGAAGGGCGAACTTAGGACTAAGAGATAGTAGGATATATTGATGCATTTGAACATTTAGAGAGGGCCAGCACCACCAAGAACGAACCCTAATGTAAACTTTGATGATGATATTTCAGTGTACATTCATCAGTTATACCAAATGTAGCACTCTGGTGGGAAATGTTGATAATTGGCTAGGCTGTGCATGTGTGGGGGCTGCGGGTATATGGGAACTGTGTACTTGTGGTCAATTTTGCTGGGAACCTGTAACTACTCTAAAAAAGCCCTTATTTAAAGGAGAAGAGTAAAAATAAAAAGGAAATAAAAAGTCAAAAACGTGAAAAAGAGTTCAACTTCACTAATAATCAGAGTTGCAAATTAAAACAAGATGCTGTATGGTGCTATCAAAGTATCAAATACAGTATACAGTATGGATAAAGATGTGGAAAAAGACATTCAGTTACTAATGATGGAAATCTTGGTTATTTCTAGCTTTGCTGAAGGATAATCTAGCAGAATGTTGGCAAAATGTATATATCCTTTGTCCTAGCAATTCCACTTTATCTTCAGGAATTTATTTTGAGGAAACCAGTAGAGATATATGTATACAATGATTCATTAGTTCATAATTTTTGAGCACCAGTATGCCAAGGTGCTGGGGGTAAACCAGTAAAAACAGGATCTCTGCTCTCATAGGGCCTATATTCTGGAGCAGTGCTGTCCATTAACAGTAACCATGAGTGACATTTGGCCAGTGAGCTCTTGAAGTGTGGTTAAAGGGACTGAGGAATGATTTTTTTTTAATTTTAATAATGTAAACTTAAAATGTCCCATGAGGTGGCTGTAATCTTTGTGCAGTTCTAGAGCAGTATTCTCAAAGTGCCCTACCTAGACAGTAGCAGCATCACCTGGGATGCAGCCTATTGGGGCACTTGGCTGACTGTCAGTAGAGCATGTGACTCTTGATTTCAGGATCATGAGTTCAAGCCCCATGCTGGGTGTAGAGTTTACCTTAAATAAATAAATAAATAAATAATAAATAAAGCATGCATGCAACCTATTAAGCAAGAAATTCTAGGCATTCTGTGTTTTAACACATCCCCAAGGTGATGACAGTGCAAAAGCTTAAGAACCTCTGCTCTAGAGGAAGTTCATGATATTGTTATATTAGAACTTGTAAACTATCTAAATGTCTCTGGTAGTAGGGTATGTGTTAAGTAAATTATGGTATAGTCATACAATGATATACCACGCAGCCATTAAAGATATTGAAGTTGTATTTATATATTGATATGGAAATTTGTGATGTATTTTAAGTTAAAAAAATGTACTTTACAAAGCAGAATGATTCTATTTTTGTAAGAAAAATAAAATAGGTATATATACAAATATATATGTATGTGCACATATAACTCTGCTTATGTATATAAGCAGAAAATAAGTGTATATAGCAAATGTTAGGTGATGAGATTACAGTTTATTTTAATTTTCAGGGCAATGAAATTAACAAATGATTTATATTTTTTCTATATGCAACTTTTTTCTAATTTTTCTACAACAAAAATTAATTTTTTAAAAAGTAAGTCATTTAGAATTGTTTTATTAGGGCTTCTCTTTTGTCATCATTTAAAGATTTTGTTGGGAGAATATGTATTTTAACCATAGTTCAATTTTCTGTGTCCTTTGTTTTAAAACTGGTCATGTGACTATCATTTTTTTTATCATTTCTTATTTTTTACTTTATCTTTGAGTGATTTGGTAAGCATTATATTTACGTACGTTTTATATTTTTAATTTTCCATTAGCCTGGAGTAGGAACAAAGATTGCTGAAAAGATTGATGAATTTTTAGCGACTGGAAAATTGCGTAAGCTGGAAAAGGTAAAGTTTTAACTTGTTTGCTTATTCAATTATAGTGTCTGCCTTTATAGCAGCTGTCATGTAGCATCATTGCAGGGTGACTGATGTTATTTACCTGGTGAGACTAGGAGGGAAAAGAAGAGTGGAGTTTATGGCTTTAAGTGTTCTATTTAAAAAACTTTGAATATTGTTCCTGTAAAATACTTAGTTATTTTATGTGGCATTTTAGAGATTGTTAACATCTGTGCTAGAATTAGCTCCTTATATTCAGTATCATTCAGAAGGTAAATTATAAGCTTTGATAAGACATTGTTATATTTTAGAATTTCTATTCTTATACTCTCTGAAGCATTTTTATGGTTTTATTTCATCCTGATAATAATTCTACTACTTACAGTCTCTTATAAATAAGCCTTTTTAAAGTATGGGATAAGGTAGAGATGAGACATCTTCATCTGCTTTGTTACTTATCTAAAACCATTGATGTTTATCCAGGCAAATGTAAATGGCTCTTCATGTCTCTTCGCAGACTAGTACATTTCCAATAAGATCATTTAAGTCCTCAAAGCATTCCTAAATCATTACTAGACTTTTTTTTTTTTTCTTAAAGATTCGGCAGGATGACACAAGTTCATCTATCAATTTTCTGACTCGAGTTAGTGGCATTGGGTAAGAAATATTTTCTAAGCAGACACAGTAGTAGGGTTGGTTTTATTTTTTTTATGTGAGCCAAAATAAGTACATGCTATTTCTCTTCAAGACCTGTACCTTTTCTTTGTCTTTGTCTTTGTCCTTGACCATATAGTTCACTCTTCCATATCTTATGTGTCTGAGGCTGGTCTTTCTGGTGCTACCTCTACTTGAAAAGCCCATTCAAGGCAAATGTTACCTCCTTCATAAAACCGGTTTGATTCCCCAGCCAGAAATAATCTCCTTCTGAACTCCACTAACATGTACAGCTTCTCACTCCCTGCAGATTATGCCTCTTTTGCCTCTCTGAGCATGACATTTATCTTAAGCATTTAAACTGTTTTTTCATAGCGCCTAACATAGTGCCTTATAATTTTGGAACAAGCACCCAAGCATTTTTTTTAATGAAGGAATCTTTATCTTAAAATTTGAGTTAGCACCAAAGCGGGCTTCTTGGAGACTTCTTGACAACTTAAAGATTAATATTCAAACATTAAGGCTGTGGGGCACCTGGCAGATTCAGTCAGTGGAGCATGCAACTCTTGATCTTGGAGTTGTAAGTTTGAGCCCCGCGTTGGGTGTAGAGATTACTTAAAAAAATAAAATCTTAGAAAAAAACTATTAAGGTTATAATGCTTTACTTAAGTCTTATCTTTATGGAATGAGGCAGTCTTTTTTTTTTTAAGATTTTATGTATTTATTTGAGAGAGACACAGAGAGAGGGAGGGAACACAAGCAGGGGGTGTGGGAGAGGGAGAAGCAGGCTTCCTGCTGAGTGGGGTTTGACCCCAGGACCCATCCCAGGATCATGACCTGAGCTGAAGGCAGATGCTTAATGACTGAGCCACCCAGGCACCCCGAGGCAGTCTTTTAGATATGTGGTGATTTTTCATTTAAATGGCAACATTTTGATGAAAGTTATTCTAAAATATACTAAATTTTTAAACTTCGTATACTGAAAATGAGCATGACTCCTTAGGGACTTAAGGCCATTCTAAAGTGTTAGAAGTTGTTTCAGAGAGCCTCTGTGTTATTATCCTTCTTTTCTAGCAAGAACACTGAATACAGAAAGTGGGATAACTGGCAGAGTCAGAATTAGAACCCATATTTGCTGACTCCCAATTCAGTTCTACTTCTTTTGTGCCACATTGCCTTTCTGCTATGAGTATCTACTTTTGTATCACAGTTTCTGTACAAAGATACTTTGCCATTAAAATTTCAGTTTAGGGGTGCTGGGTGGCTCAGTCGTTAAGCATCTGCTTTTGGCTCAGGTCATGATCCCAGGGTCCTGGGATTGAGTTCTGCATCGGGCTCCCCACTTGGTGGGGAGCCTGCTTCTCCGTCTCACACTCCCCCTGTTTGTGTTCCCTCTCTTGCTGTCTCTCCCTCTCTCTATCTGTCAAATAAATAAATAAATATTTAAAGATAAATAAATAAAAATAAAATTTCAGTTTAAATACCATTTTACAGGCCTTCCCTTGCTACCCATCCACTCTTGTCACATTACCCTATTTTAATTCATTTACCTGATATTTTTTTGTTTGTTTATATACCTATTTATTTTTTTCTCTCTACTCACTAAAATGTAAGTAGGTAAGACCAAGGCACTTATTCGTCTTATTTCTGCTGTATTTTCAATGCCTAGAAGAGTTTCTGGCCCATAACAGGCCCTCAGTTAAACTCACTTGAATGGATGATCTGTTTTCCTGTGTATGTCTGTTTTATGAATAAAGTACATGTACATTATGACACCTAGCTGCTTAGATGTCTTTTTCATGTCCAGGTTTATGGTTGTCTTCCTAGATTGGGGCTTCAAGAATTCTTCTTTTTGGATAAAGTCACCAAAATAACGACAACACTTTAGCAGGTCTTGTTTAGCTCCATAGTAACTCTTTGACAAGAGAATACAGTAATAATATTGAGTTTCATTGATATTCAGTTTCACTTGACATTGAGATAATGCTTTTCTTTCATTGTAGTCCATCTGCTGCAAGGAAGTTTGTAGATGAAGGAATTAAAACATTAGAAGGTGAGTATGTACAATAGGTCATCAATTCCAAGTCAGATATGCTCCTGAAGGACGGTTAATGCTCTAGCAAATGAGAACTTGAGAAACCTTTTCTCAACTAATAAAAAAGGATGCTAAGATTTTCTTTTTAACTCTACAGTAGAGAATAGGTATAAAGTGTAGTTTTTATTCCTGTGTTTAACATGTTTATGTTTATAACTTAGAAGAAAATCAAGAAGAGCAAGATGTGGCTTCTTGGTTTAGAATGACTTCATTTGCAGATTTTTAGATTTGAATTGTGTTCGTTTCTCCAGTAAAATTTTGGACAACAGAATCCTACACATTGAGCCTAAAGGCCAAGTGATACATATTGAAAAAGATTCTGTAAGAGGCTTGCAATTTTTATTAAAGGAATTTTTGCTTTCGAAAAAGTGATAAAAGTAGAGTCTAAGTCAAGTAATTATAAAACCTTTTCCTTAAACCCAGCAATCCTTTGAATATAAGTTATTTCTTCATAATTTTAAGGGTCTACTATAGATGGAGATAGAAATAGAAATTTGTTGCAGTATATCTGTGACATTTGGGGTTTATTTGTGAATTATTTGTACTCACATGGTTAAGTGGACAGATTCTAGGGACTGATTTGTGTTTGAATCCATTCTCCACCACACTTGATTAGAATGGATGACTAGGATGCTTTGGTTTCTTAGCTACAAAATGCTATCATAATTTCTGCCTCACGTGGCTTAATGCAGTAATGTATGAGAAGCACTTAGTGGACAATGGTTGGTACCTAGTAAGTACTTACAAATAGTAACTGACCCTTAAGAGGCGTGATTAATGAGTAATACTTAAAGTTAAGAATTTGTGTGAGTCCTATAAGAAAGAATGAGCTCTATACTGTGTTTGTGTCTCAGAAAGGGTTTGTGCTTTTCTGCCTGTGGCATATTTGGTTTATCTGAGTGAAATACTGGCCAAAGGGGTCAAGAATTTGTTTCCCAAAAGTTGCATACCTTGGAAGTGTCAGAGATCTGCTGTAACGGTTTTTACATTATTTAACAATTCACGGATACATAATATAACCATCAACATCTATGTCATTATTTCCATTGCATTTCTAGTGTTTATTGTGTACATACAGCTCTGAGAAATATTAAGTGCTCCATGTATCATAAAGATGCTTATTTCTCTCCATTTTATATCTCCAGAGAGAATTTATGTTTGTGAATATGTAAAGGTGACCACAGATAGGAATTGTTTTGGGAGCATACAGGCTACTCCCATACTCATGCCCAGTAAAGGAACATCCAAGTGGAATTAAGTAACTTTTGTTTATTTATTTTTAAAGATTTATATTTTTATTTATTTGAGAGAGAATGAGAGGTAGTAAGTGCACACAAACGGGGGAGGGGCACATGCAGAGGGAGAGAAGCAGATCCCTACTGAGCACAAAGCCCCAAATGGGGCTTCATCTCAGCACCCTAAGATCATGACCTGAGCCGAAAGCAAGAGTTGGGGGCTTAACCGACTGAGCCATACAGGCATCCTTAAGTCACTTTTAGATTTAAGATATGATGTTTTGATATGATGGTTTTTAAATAATGAAAATAATACCTCTCCTTTCAACAGAATGTTAAGCACAGTGCCTGCACAAGTTATTACTCAATAAATACTAATCGAATGAAGGAGTGAATGAACAGCAGATGGGCAATATAAATACTTATTCATAAAACATTCAAAAGTTGTGGTTGCTACTGCTGCTGTCACTGTAAGTTAGCAATGTGAGTTCTTATAAGGCTGCCTTTTACTATAGTTAGTGTAGTGTGGTATGATCCTGGTATGTTTTATCTATTATTCTGTGTAACTGTAATTGAAATTTTGATTCAGTAAGTAAAAATGATCATGAAATCAACTGTTCAATTTTAACTACATTGATTTGAAGAACATTTTATCTAGTTCTTAATATCTGAATTTTTTCTTTTCTTTTTTTTTCTTATCTTTTCAAAGTCATTTCAGCGTATTTTCCTAGTAGTTCTTTGTAAAAAGAATCACAAAATTCAGTGACTTTTTCCCAAAAATACTTAAATTAGCACCTCAACTTTATGTGTCTTCTGTACAGATCTCAGAAAAAATGAAGAAAAGTTGAACCATCATCAACGAATTGGGTTGAAGTAAGATAGCAAATTTTCTTTTGACGCCTGAGACGTAAAAGTAAAATTCCTTATAGCCATTCCATACACCACAATAATTCTTCAAATTTAACTAAACATGACCTTTTCTCTATTTAGGAATGCTAAGATTTGTTGCAGACTTTGATAGATAATATGCCTGTTTTCACACGTTTTGTTATTACCTTCTGTTTGTTTTCTTGAGTGTTTCCCTCATTCTCTTGACTTTATTGAAGAACTTCCTCTTAAAGCATATAGGGCTGAGTACATCAGTCATTCAGCGGGTGTTTATTTTGTGCTTAAACATTGTAGAAAGCACTGCATTAGGTCCAGGGTAAGGATCTAATAAATTAGGGTAAGGACCTAATAAAGCTCCTAAGAAGTTTAGAGTCTCCCTGAGAAGCTAGGACATGAACATGGAATGCTAAATTAAAAACAGAAAAGGAAAAAAAAAAACCCAAACATCTAAATAACAGTGTGGGAATAACTAGTAGGAATGTTGTATCTCAGCATCTATAATTATCTCATGTGCTGGATACCATCTGGAACCCCTTTTCTAATTGATTTTTTCTAATGCATCGTACATAAACATGTACCTTAAACTTAAGACACTACTCTTCTAAGACTTGGAACCAGTAGGGGACCAGGATGTTCTCACTGTCCTTGCATTTATGTAATAGAGATATTCTGAAGAACTTGGTTGTTGTGAGAATGACTTTTGATCCAATGCTTTATCATTTTAGTTATTTCATACTGAGATATTTTTACAATAGCCTTATTGAAATATTCATATATCATACGATTCACCCATTTAACGGGTACAGTTCCATGGTTTTTAGTATATTCATAGAGCTGTACAACCATTACTGGAGTTGATTTTAGAACATCTTTGTTTATCCCAAAAAGGTCATATCTGTTGGCCTTTACTCCCTATTTCTCCCTAGCTGCCCTTCTCTGCCCCTGTCTGCTTCTGACAACCCACTAATGTACTTTTTATCAATATAGATTTGCCTTTTCTGGACATTTCATATAAATGAAATCATACAATATATAGTCTTTTGACTGGCTTGTTTCACTTAGCCTAATGTTATCTGGATAATGTTTTAAAATAAAATTTTGCAGGATATAAGAGCAATAAACTGTAAGCCCTTGACTTGCCAGTAGGGAGCAGACTAATTTGGAAAGATACTAATTTAAATATATTTATTTACTCTTGGTATATGAAGGTGGAGTTTACTGAAAATAAGTTTAGATGGAGTATCTGGAATATCATAAAGGATGGCACTTAAAAATTTTGGTCTAAGTTAAGAAATAAACCTATTCCCATCCCCCAGTTTTACTGTTATCTTCTTACTGAACTTCAGTCTTGATTTTTGAATGATCTGCTGGTATAAGAGCACTTGATATAGTAGGCAATTTACTTTTTAAGAAGATTTAAATTTCACAAAAATCTTTTGTCTACTTATTCTGTCTTTATAGATATTTTGAGGACTTTGAGAAAAGAATTCCTCGGGAAGAGATGTTACAAATGCAAGTAAGAGTGTGCTAAATTTAAATTGTATTCTCTGATTAGAATTGAGAATGTCACTTGGTGAAAAGCCATTTTTAGAATACTGACTTAATTTTTTTTCTATTAGGATATTGTACTAAATGAAGTTAAAAAAGTGGATTCTGAATACATTGCTACAGTCTGTGGCAGTTTCAGAAGAGGTAACATACTTCTTAATCTTAGGTTATTCATGCCTTGATGTTAAAATTGCCTAATGTGTACAAAAAAATGGATCAAAGAGATGTAATTTGTGTTACTTCGTATTTCTAAGACCCAGTAGCGTGTTAGTTAAGTTTATTTGTCTATAGATAGGAATATGTATTAGAAATGAAAGGAAATTCATCCTGATTTTATTATAGGATATTTTAATGGCTAGTTTTAATAAATTTTATAGAATAATTTTATGTATATTAAAATCCTAAAAGTGACTATCTGGCTAGATGCTAGTGAGCTGTGGATAGGTGGTGGGATGTTTTGTGGTTTTTTTTAACTTCTTTTATTTTCTGAGTTTTCTGTAATGCATCTAAAAATAATGTCACTGAAACACTAGTTCCAAACCAGTTCTCTCAACAACCAGGTCCTTTGGAAGATATCCTTTTCATATGTAAATACAAGCTAAATGAGAACCAAGAGAATCCTGGTTTCTTACTGGTTCAAAATTTGGAAGGGTAAAATAATTTTAAAATATTAACTTTAAAAATTGAAATACAAAAACTTGATTTAAAACTTTTGGCATAGATATCTGACTGAATCTCTGGCCGCCTTTGGAGTTTCACTTAGGCAGTAGATGATGAGCTATCACAAATTCCCGGGGTAGCTGCTGTAAGAATCTGGAGTTAGGGAGAAAAAGTGCTAAATCCATAATTGCTGATAAGTAGAAAGAACATTGAACTGGGGCCTAAGGAACTGGGTCCTGAGGCCAAATCTACTGTCACTGTAGATTGACGCTCTCTCTCCATATCATCCTGTTTTTCATATTTGCAAAAGAGAGGATTAAAGTTAACCAGTCGTCAAGTTTTTCTGTGCATCAGAAATTCCTAGAAAGTTAAAAAAAAAAAAAAACACATTGTTATATCCTGCTACAAACCTACTAAATAAGAATATTCTTAGGGTGGGGCCTTGGAATCTAAATTTTTCAAAACACAGACTTGGATATACAGCAAGCCAAAAGCATGCTCAGTTGAAGATGACTGCCTTTCTGGATTTCCATATTTCTGTTTTATTTTTACTTTTATTATTTTGTTATCATTTTTACTTTTATTATTATTTTATTACTGTATTATTACTTTTATTATTATATGGTTGCATGTTTTAATATAAAAAAGGTATACACGAAGAATCTGCCTTCTCCCCTGTCCTAGTTCCCTCTCCCCACTCCCTCCCACCACTGTCCTATGAAGGATCACTTTCCTGTGTGTTCTTTCAGTGGTTTTACATGTAAACATAAATAAATGTGAATATACATTGTTTTTTCCCAATTTTAAATTTTTATTTATTTAAAAAATTTTTATTATTCAAGTATCGTTGACACTTAGTGTTACAGTAGTTTCAGGCGCACAGCACAGGGATGACAGTTCTGTACACTACACCGTGCCCACCACAATAAATGTAGTTACCATCCGTCATCATACAGTGTTAATGTGATATTGTGTTAACTGTGATGTACTTTTCATCCCCATGACTTACTTATTTTATGATTGGAAGTGTGTATTTCCTAATCCCCTTCACCTATTTTATCCATTCCCCACCTACCCCACCTCTGGCAACGACTAGTTCTTTGTACTTGTAAGCCAGTTTCTGTTTTGTTTATATTTGGTTTGTTTTTTAGGTTCTACAGATAAGTGAGTCATGTGTTATTTTTTTTTTTTTAAGATTTTATTTATTTATTTGACAGACAGAGATCACAAGTAGGCAGAGAGGCAGGCAGAGAGAGAGGAGGAAGCAGGCTCCCTGCTGAGCAGAGAGCCCGATGCAGGGCTTGATCCCAGGACCCTAGGATCATGACCTGAGCAGAAGGCAGAGGCTTAACCCACTGAGCCACCCAGGCGCCCCGTCATGTGTTATTTTTGTTTCTCTGTCAGACTTATTTCACTTAGCAATATACCTTCTAGGTCCCCCCCTGCCCCATATTGTCACAAATGACAAGATCTCATCCCTTTTTATGGCTGAGTAATACTCCATTGTAAATTTGTAGCACATCTTCTTTATCCAGTGCATATACATTCTTTTTGTCCTCTTCCCCCTTTCTTTCACAAAAGTAACATAATATAAACACAGTACTGTATTTTATTTCTTTCACTTAAAAATACATCTTAGAGATCTTTCCACATGAGTATGTAGAGAGCATCCTTATTCTTTTTTATAGCTACATGACATTTGGTTATGTGGATGTTCCATACTTTCTTTATCTGTTCCTTTGTTAATAGATTCTTGGATTATTTTCCCTTTTTTGCTGAATAATTGTTTTGCTTTTTAAATGGATAGAGTAATACATTTTTGGTGATAGGTAGATGGTAAAAGACACAACTTTTAAAAGAAAGAAATGAAAAGAAGACAAAATTTTTTTTCTTAAAATAGCTTCCATGAATGTGCTGGGATCAGTACACATTGAATCTAGTCTTCTTTATGTTTAAATATCTGGTTAAACATTATTGATGTATAAGATGGTGGTCTAGAGACACTGCCATGACTTCAGTGACCAAAAACATGTTTTACTTATATGTAAGTGACGAATCACTAAATTCTACTCCTGAAACTAAAACTACACTTTATGTTAACTAACTTGAATTTATTTATTTTAAAGATTTTATATATTTATTTGACAGACACAGCGAGAGAGGGAACACAAGCAGGGGGAGTGGGAGAGGAAGAAGCAAGTTCCCTCTGAGCAGGGAACCTGATGCAGGGCTTGATCCCAGGACCCGGGATCATGATCTGAGTCAAAGGCAGACGCTTAACAACTGAGCCACACAGGCACCCTAGCTAACTTGAATTAAGTAAAATCTTGGAAGGAAAAAAAAAAATGTTTTACATGTATTGTACTTCTAAAAATACAAAGAAAGGAAATAGTATTATTTTATGCCAGCTGTGTGGCAGGTCCTATTCTAGATGCTTTCACATATGTTTTTAGTTGCACAATGGCCTATAGAATGGTTTTTACTAGTTTATAGACAGAAAAACTGAGATCTAGAGGAATATACAGTCCTTATTTGCAGTGTTGAAAAAAAATTTAAAGTGAAAAAAATCTATTTAAATGGAGACAAAATTTCATAATATTATAATAAAAGAAAGTATAAACAATTTTATATAATCTTCCTAAAGTTATGTGATTGTAGAGTGGGGGATCAGAACAAAAATCTGTCATTATAAAATGCTATATTCCTTTTTTGTAAGATTTTATTTATTTATTTGAGATAGAGCTAGGGACAGAGGGAGACGGAGAGGGAGAACAGACTCCCCACTAAGCAGGGAGTCTGATGTGGGGCTCCATTCCAGGACCCTGAGATCATGACCAGAATTGAAAGTAGATGCTTAACTGACTGAGCCATTCAGGTGCCCCTCTAATACTGTATTCTTATCCACGATACCATAATAGTAATTTTTTACCAGTATTCATTAAATGAATTCGGTCATAAGAATTGAAATGGATTTTCTGATGAATCTTCACAGAGTTAGGACATATTGTTTAATTTGAGGTTTTCATACATATAGTGTTCATAGGTGTATTTTTTTAAAAAGTGTTGTTTTAAATTTATATTTTATTATATTATTATATTTAATGTTATTTAAATATTTATATTTAATATTTAAATATTATATAATAAAACTAAATGTTATATTATCCAAGTATAATATACAGTTATTTTCAGGTGTACAATTTAATGATTCAGCAATTCCGTACACTTCTCCGACCTCATCATGATTCCCTTCACCTGTCTCACCCATCCCCACCTACCCACGTCCTCTCTGGCAACCACTAGTTAGTTCTCTATATTTAAGAGTCTGGTTTTTTTCTTTGTCTGTCTTGCTTCTTAAGTTACACATAAGAGTGAAATCATATGGTATTTGTCTTTCTGTGGCTGACTTATTTCAGTCAGCATAATACACTCTACATTCGTCCATGTTGTTGCAGATGGTAAGATTCATCTTTTTTTTAATGGCTGGGTAATATTCCGTTCTGTGTATATGTACCACATCATCTTTATCCATTCATCTATCCATGGGTAGATGGTCACCTGTCTTGGCTATTGTAAATCATGCTGCAATAAACATAGGAGTGCATGTATCTTTTTGAATTAGTGTTTTTATTTTCTTTGGGTAAATATGGAGTAGTGGAATTCCAGGATCATATGGTAGTTCTATTTTTAATTTTGGGGGAACCTTCAAACTGTATTCCAGAGTGGCTGCAGCAGTTTGCATTCTCACCAACAGCACAAGAAGGGCCCTCCTTTCTCCATAGCCTCTTCACCAACACCTGTTGGCTCTAGTGTTGTTGATTTAGCTGTTCTGACAGGTGTAAGGTGGTAGCTCATTGTGGTTTTAATTTGCATTTCCGTGACAATGAGCATTTTTTTCATGTGTCTGTTGGCCATTTGAATGTCATCTTTGCAAGAATGTTGTTTTTAAATGTTTTAATCCGTTATTGAGTAATTATTTAGGTGCATTTTTAATACATTTAGCAATTGTATATAATGCATATCTAATGCCAATCACTGTTATTATCCCAGATTCTTCTGTTGACATCAGTATACCTGAATAGTTGGACAGGAAATTGAAATCTTGTAACTAATTGTGAATATGAAGTACAGTGAAAAAGAAAGTTAGGCTATAAGAAGTAAGGCTTCTCAATGTGACATCACTTTGGCTCCGTTTGCTTAACTGATAGATTTATGTGGAAGGAATTCCATTCATATGTTTTATTATCATAGGCGCAGAGTCCAGTGGTGACATGGACGTTCTTCTGACCCATCCAAGCTTTACCTCTGAATCGACCAAACAGGTACCACAGAATTTATAATCAAATGTGCCAAGTGTTACACAGCAGTGAATATCATTTTCAAAATGATAATTGGATATTTTCGAGTGAATTTTTGTTTTAATCTTTCTGAAAAGTCAGTGTAAGTGCTTTGTACTGACTGAATTTTGTAAAAGGCAAAGTAGTGGTTGACAGGGATATACAATGGTGTTCTACAAGGAATGGAGGGAGTAGTCTGATTTTGGAAAAACAAAATGAAATTTAGTAAAACATTTACAGAAGTATTTATTGTCTTTCATGGATATTTTAGAAATATCCAGTATAATATTCAGGTTTTCATTAAGGGGGTATTTTTCTATTAAACAATATTATATTAAGAAACTTTATTCCTATTAAAAAACGCATGCAGGCAAAACATTTTTGATTTTAGAATATATACCTTTTAAAGATGAAGCAGCTAACTTTTTGATTTAATGACACAGATAAACACGGATGATGTGTATTTGGGGGTATCATGATATTGGTGAAGAATGACGGTTCCTAAAAAGATGTTTCATTTGATAAGTGAATTTTGTGTTAGAAGAAAAAAGTACTTAGAGGGAAACTAGGCATTTCTCCATAGATAAACAGAAAACTCCTGTTAAAAATGTTTTCTTGGTATAAAAGAGTAATTGTTCTTTTTCTTATTTCCTACTTATGTTTCCACAGCCAAAGCTGTTACATCGTGTTGTGGAGCAGTTACAGAAGGTCCATTTTATTACAGATACTCTGTCAAAAGGTGAAACAAAGTTCATGGTAAGTACTCGTTTGAGTTAACACTTCTGGGAAAAAAAACCTTGGAAACTGGTCAGTACCTATTCTGAGTATGTGACTTCACCACATCTTAGCATTACAGTCAATAAATAGGATATCCATGAGAATTTATAGAAAGAAGACTTAACAGGATGCTAATCTCAGAATATTTTAGTAAAGAATTTTGTTTTAAATGCCCCACTTTGTAAATAATCTGTGCCATTGGAATACATAATTAGGAATAATCTACTCTTTTTTAAAATTTCTATAAATGACTTTGATGCATCATAAGTTTTCCTTAAAATAGCAAATGTTCTCATATTCTCTGACTCAGAATTCTTCAGTACACGAGGTTAGAATTGTCTGAAGACTATTAATCTGTTACAACACCAAAGAAAGAAAAGAAATCGGGGTATGTGATACAGACGAGTTCTGTGGCACGGTAAGCAGAGGAATTAATAGAAGGGGGATGCTCACCGAGATTTTCCCAGTGACACCCGTCATGATGAACTGTTAAAATCCTGTAATCTTCCTAGGAAATAAAGCTTCGAAGATTCAAGACAAATGCCAAATGCATTAAAAAAGGTTAATAAATGTCCCTGCATAAAAACTGACAGGAAGGCAAATGGCAATCTAGGACTATGGTTAATAGTTACCTTTCTTCTACCGCTCACTGAAATTCATACTTTGAGTCCCCATTTTCCCAAGTTCTTTGCGTGAAATGGAAAGAGACTGTGCTTTGTGAGAACGGACATGCTAATATTAGCCTGAGTCTTACTGCATGGATTTGACAGTGCTTTTGACTTAAAAGTAAAAGATGGTTGATATAGATGATTGAAATATCATGTCTTTCAGAAAGTAGAATATAGTGCCTGCCAGGGGCCTATGGGGAAGGGAAAGAGGGAGTTACTATGTAACAGATACAGAGTTTCAGTTGGGGAGGATGAAAAGTTCTGGAGGCCGATGCTGGTGGTAGTTGCACAACAATGTGAATATACTTAACGCTGTAGAACCGCACACTTAAACATGGTTAAAATGGCAGACTTTATGTTGTGTATATTTATGAGACACCCAAAAAATGATGTCATTAAATTCAATATGGTGATTTTAATTGGCTGTGAAACTGTATCGCCCAAGTTGACCACATTTTATAATGTTTTCAAAAGAACTTTGGGAAAAGTAAAAATAAAAATTCTAGTCAGTCTTTGGGAATCAAATCTATGAACTGTTCTCCCAAATCTATCAGATTCAGAGCTTTTACTCTATGCCCAGAAATAGACACATGAGATGTTTGTTGTTGTTTAACTCTAAAGATTTTATTTATTTATTTATTAGACACACACACACACACACACACACACACACACACACAGAGAGAGAGAGAGAGAGAGAGAGCGAGCACAGCAGGGGGAGCAGCAGGCAGAGGCAGAGGGAGAAGCAGACTCCCCGCCAAGTAGGGAGCCCGACGTGGGGCTCGATCCCAAGACCCTGGGATCATGACCTAAGGTGAAGGCAGAGGCTTAACAACTGAGCCACCTAGGCGCCCCTAGACACATGAGATGTTATTCAAAATAGGGTTGATATATGTTCTAGGAGTATCCCTTTTAAACTGAGATTGATTTTATCAATTCTTAAAATTAATGTGCACAAATCTTATATTTAAAGAACACTCAGATAAAATCCTAAAAATAACACATGCTAGACAAGTTGAAAAAATTTTTTCATTGTTAACAAAGTGTCCTGGTATGCCTGAGCATATTCTGGGTACCTCTTCTGCCCTGTTTACCTCCAATAGTCATCTCTGCGAAAGGCCTTCAGTCTTCGTACTAAAGAAGCCCATCAGGTCTTTCCAGAGTCAACGACCAGGAAGGTATTTATGCGATGTGGTAGCAGAAGCTTTTTTTTTTTTTTTGCAGTTTGAATAGTATTGTGCTGTGCTCAAAGAGAGATCCAGAAGAAACACAGAGGCTAATAATCCAGAGGTATATTAGCCTTACACAGCAGAGGCTATTAATCCAGCTAGCAAGAATACAAAGAAACATTGCAAGCTGGTGGGCTGCATATAAGCTGAAAGGGAAAGGTGGGTAGCCCTGTGAATGTGAACATGCAGAGTTGCTGGCAGTGGTGGAATGGGGTTATCCCAGTAGTAGCTGCTCAGTTTAGCAGAGAAGACCTTTGTCTCTCAGTCAGATTCCAGTGACTGCTGCAACCAGGCTGATGCAGACCCTACTGTGCGTGTGATGCTTGAAAGACTAGAGCCGCTCACCAGTCCTAGGACAGGGCTGGACTTGTGGAAAGCTTTGCACTATCTGGCCTTCCCAATCCCTTACTCATATTCCTAGCAGCACATAGACAGCTATTGCCAGGAAGAGAATCCCTCACATCTATTTCCAGAAGAAAGGTTAAAAAAATAGAAAGCAGTTTTTGTTTTTGATTTGACAATTGAGCAAGACAACTTGACAGTTAGAGCTGGAAACTAAGGCCTTTATGTTGTGATGCAGGAATCCATCTCAGTGGATGGATGGTTTGTGTATAAAGTTCAGGTACTGTACGTGTGGCTCATATAGTCTCTGAGCTTAAAAAATGCCGTGTTTGAGCCTGCAGTTTTGACATTTATAATTAGTATTTGTTGGGGTGAGGAGCAGTCCAGATTAGCTCTCAAATCAATTTATTGTAGAGGCAATAAGAGATGATTTATATCTAGTTGCAGAGGAAAGGGTATGTGTTGCTGTGTTGCATTATGAAGGAATAGACTTGCATACGGAAGCTATCAAATCTTTCTCTGTCTCCATTACTAACTAATTGTATGATGTTAGGCAAGTTGCTTTGCTTCTTCAAGGCCTTAATAAATTCATCTAAAATGATACACTTCTCCTGTGTCAAGGGACTATTATGCAGATCAAATTAAGTGATATACATGGAAACTTGAAAGGGTTTGTACATTTATCTTCGTATGACTGGATCCCCAAAGAATTGTACAGTGCCATGCTAATATAATACGATATAATATAATGTAGATGTAATATTTGTTTGGAAGCAGATCCGTGAAAGCGACTGGTAAGGAGTAAATTGGGAAACAAAAAGAGGGTCAGAAAGTGAGGGAGAATGGCGGTGTGGAAGAACAAGACAGGGAGAGTGAGCACCAGTGGGATGAGGAGGTGTGTTCGGCTAGTTCATCAACTATGTATCAAGCTTCTCTTACGTCCCCAGCACTATTCTAGGAGCTTGGGATGTACCAGTGAATTTCAACTTTATTTATATTTGGGGGTTTGAGAAGGGACTGGTAGTTAACAATGAACATAATAAGTAAGTAAATTGCATGTTAGGTTAAGATAACAAGTACTGTTTTAAAAGAGGAAGAGCAGGGTTTGGGGAGATGGATGTACAGGAAACCCATTGACTAGGATGGTTGGAAACCGCCTATTTGAGGGGCGGAGCCTTGGGGAGGGACTTGAGGTAAGAGAGTTAGCCTGTCAGGGAGCATGGCAGGAGTCAGAGCAGTGATGAGGGGGTGAGATCATTAGCAGAGATAGCCCAAGAAGTTGGGATCTCTGTTTCTGAAAGGAAATTGGCCACAAAATGAATTCAGCTTACAACGTGGAATAAACCTGGGCGCCTGGCTGGCTCAGTCAGTGGAGCATGGGACTCTTGATCTTGGGGTTGTGAGTTCAAACCCCATGTTGGGCATAGAGATTACAAAAAAACAGAAATATCAGAGTGGAATAAACCATTCTTGTTCTATATCCACTTGATTTCAAAACCTCTTGTTAACGTAACTATTGACTGTTGTTTAAAACATGACCATTCATGTGTTTTTCAAGTACTCTTCAAAACATGAATTCCTGTAAACTAATAGTCCCCAAACCTCAGGAAAGCCAGGGTTAATGTTTCAGATATTCTTGTAAAGCCATGATTTTAGGTAATTGAGTTATCCTTCCTATGAATAAAACAGCTTTTGGAAGGAGAATAAAATTTTCCTCTGCATTTAGATGCCTGTTTTCCTCATATATGGTGAGTACCTTTCAGATTTTAGCATTTTGTGCAAGTTTGGCCGGGGATGATTTTCTGTGTAATATCTATCTAGGATAAGGATTCAAGGGACAATAGAAGATCCCTTGACTACCCTGAGGCAACAAAAGAGGCTTTATTTCAGACACTCCGCTTGAAGCTACTCAATTGAAATGCCAAACAACACTAATCCACTCAATCTAATAAAGAATTTACAATAATACAGAGGAATTCCTTAACATTAACACTTCAGAAAAAGTGCAGGAAATAAAATGAGCCTTTAGGAAAGGAACAAAGCCATTAGACAAAATCCTATTACTGATGTGACAAACGGGGAGATCATTGCCTGTGGCACTCGAACATCCATATCCGCAAGGTAATCCCTCATGGTAATTCCAGATGGAAAGCGTTTCTGATCCATTTGAAGGCTGAGTTGGAACTTGTTAATGCCTAAGAAGGTAGGTTTCATATTTTGAAGATAAACAGGTTTCATTCACTCTTTCAGACATAGCAACAGCTAAAGAAAATACCCATTTTAGATTCTAGGTTTTAATTTTTCTATGTTACTAAGTGAAAAAGTATAGCGTTTAGTGATCTGTGTACTAAGTTGACTGTTCTTTAGGACCAGAAACCTGTCACATGTGTGCTTTGGTTTGAGTGTGGCATTTGAAACTTTTTTGATTGGAAGTTTCTGATACTTATGGCTCTTTTTATGTATTTATGGGTTGCTCCCCAGTCCAGAATTTTGGCCCATTTTTCTGTAAAAGGAACAAGATTACTAAATAGACCTTGATAATGTTTGTTTGAAAACTGTAGAAGTATAATGAAAACTCACCTGTAAAGAAGAAAGAAAATGATCCTGTAATTTTCTTTTCTTTTGCAGTTTTCCTATTTTTCATCTGTCTTTTCTGTTTCTGGGAGATTTCCTCAATTTTAAACTCTTCTACTTCCGCTATCCTACTTTTAATTTTGATTTAAACCTTTTTCTTAAGTGTTCTTTTTTTGTAGTATTCTGCCCTTCATGTATGGAATATTTTCTGTTATCTTAGAATATTACCCATAGCTGATCGTCCTCCCTCCATCATAATTGTTTCTTCCAGATTGCTTTTCTGTTTGTTTTGGTCTGCATCTTTCATGTGTGATGCTTTCCCTGATTAGCTCTTGTTTGGAATCACACAAAGGCCAAACCCTCATACCTAGAATCCTTGCCTGCTGTTTCCTGTAGTTCTTTAATTACCACAAAGTACAAGAGGAAGATGGCGACAAGACATACTGCATAGAAAAGCCACTAAGTTAAAAGTGCCCAGAAGTCTAAAACTGCTTGCATTCAAAGCAAAAACCTCACATTTAATGACATTCGATTAAAGTTAAGCCTGAAGTTTAAAAACGTCTTTTTAAGCATTCTTTGAAATATCCATTTTAGGGTGTTTGCCAGCTTCCCAGTAAAAATGATGAAAAGGAGTATCCACACAGGAGAATTGATATAAGGTATTACTCGAAATTTGTTGCTGACCTATTAATTTTTCCCTTTTTCCTTGTCCTCTGTGTATCTTGGAGTTCACCTAAATGTCTAGAACCCCCTTTCATTCTGAAATGCTGTATGTTCGTGGTATAGACAATGCTTAGCCTGAAAATATGCAAAGAATAATGACTGTCTACAGAATATCATCTATTTTCTCTAGATTTGTATCTCATCGTGATGCCTTCCACAGCTCAAAAGTAGTTAACTGCGGGAAAGTCAGCTGTAATATGTGCTCCTGCTTTTCTTTTCCCCACACGTCTTGCAGGACATAGTTTACTGAAAGCTAGACTAACTGCGAGCTTGGAGTAATTTCAATAGTCTACCTGATGATAGTCTCCTCCCAAGGTTATTAGACCACATAGACTATTGTAGGTGTTTTGTGCCTTATTGATTATAAGAGTCCTATTTTTGCCAAATTTCGAAATGTGTGGTGAGAGATTTATCTATTTATTTTAGGTTGATACCCAAGGATCAGTATTACTGCGGTGTTCTCTATTTCACTGGGAGTGATATTTTCAATAAGAATATGAGAGCTCATGCCCTAGAAAAGGGCTTCACAATCAATGAGTACACAATCCGTCCCTTGGGAGTCACTGGTGGGTATTTGTGTCTGCATTAGAGATAATCCTGGTCATCTTGAGAGAAAGTTATTTTCAGGGCTACTTTGGTTTAGCAGCTTTGGTTTCTCTCAAAAGCCTTTAAGTAATTCTGCCAGTTAATTGTAGTTTCTTTGTATTGTGAGTCCCTCAGGCAACAAAAGGGTCTTTAAATCCATACATGCTCTCAGGCCCTCAATTAGAAGCTTTGATGGCAAGAGTTCTTTCTAGCTCTATTAGACTGAATTAATGATGGTCAGTAAAAAAAAATCTTATTAGTCTAAAGTGGGTTTTTTTGTTTGTTTTGTTTTTCATGTATCTCCAAGACTTCTGAAGAACCTAGGTATCATTGCTTTTAGTGCCAGGACAAACCTGGTGGCTTCAGCCGCATGCCTTCCGAAGTTTAGGAGTTAGGGCACCTGGCTGTCTCAGTCAGTAGTAAGCATGTGACTCTTGATCTCCGGGTCATGAGTTCAAGCTCATGACAGAGTTTACTTAAAATTTTTTTAAAAAATAAAAAAAGCTTAAAGAGTAAGAATTGCTTAATCTATGCTTTTTAACATTTCACAGTGTACTGTGTTTGTTGTTTATTCTCTACTAGGAAAATAAAGATTTTGTCATTTTGTCCTGAAAGTATAAAATAGGGCTTTCTTCCCGGGTATATGAGGGCAGTGGTTCTCACATGTAAATATGTGTGTGCGCCACATGGGGACCTCATTAAATGCAGAAGCTTTTTGGAGGGGGGCCCAAGATTCTGCATTTCTAGGAAGTTTCCAGGTGATGTCCATACTGCTAGTCTAGGGGCCACATTTTGAGTTGCAAAGGAAACTAACTAGAGTATTTCCTGTGATCCGCGGTGGCTATGGTGGAGATCCAGCAGAGAGGAAAATTGTGGATTAGGATCACTTCAGTGGCCCCAGTTGGGATATTCAGGTTCCTTTCATAGTACTGGTAATATATGTGACAAAGCTTGAACATAAGCTCATGTGCGAGGATAGGGGAGAGGGAGGTCAATATCATGTTTTAGTGGCTTTAGTTAGTTTAATCTAGTTTAGTTAGTTTAGTTTAGTGGTTTTAGTTACCATTTTCTTTTCCTTCTGAAAGTGAGTCCCATACAACTCTTGTCGCTAAACCCTCATAACTAAATTCCAAAACCAGTTTGTAAGTTTCTTTTCTCACTGTACTTGGCAGGAGTCGCTGGAGAGCCTCTGCCAGTGGATAGCGAGAAAGACATCTTTGACTACATCCAGTGGAAATACCGAGAACCCAAGGATCGGAGTGAATGAGGCCCGTCCTTCTCAGGCCAGCTCAGCTCAGCAGGAGTCTTAATTTATTTCTTAACCTTTGCTATGTAAGGGTCTTTGGTGTTTTTAAATGATTGTTTCTTCTTTATACCTTAGCTTGCATTGTAGTCAATAAAGCCTCTCATACTATTATCAGATGTTCTTCTTATTTTATTAGCAAATAAGTTTTATTTTATTAGCAAATAACACATCACATATGTTCATGATCATACTTTACTAAGGATTTAGTGGAGAGAAAAGATGAGATGTTAGCAATGTTCAATGGGAATTTTTATTTTCTCATTTGCTGCCCTTCTGCTGTAAACCACATTACCCTACTACTTTTCCTCCCATTTATTACAAATTAGTCAGTGACTGGGCATGAACTGAACGATGATTCGGTATTCTTTAGAAATTAGTGACCTTCATAAATTTAATTTTTTTCTTGGGTTGTCTTGGACCCCATATTCAATTTTGTCATATATACTTAAAACCTAAGACTAGGTGTGTGGTTTATCTCTTAAATGAAATCTGAAAGTGGTTGTAATTCATGAGAAAACGCTTCCCTAAGCAAAACCACTTATAATATGCACCCATATGTACAAAATATGGCCTCTTCAACTTCAAACAGAATTTTCACTTATTTGCCCTAGTTTTCCTCCAAGGTAATTTTTAAGTTCAAATGGTCAAGCATATAAATAAAAATGTTCCTTGAAAGCCCGAGCTTTGAAATTATATAAAATAGATTAATTATGTTAATTATATACATTATATATTCTATATCATTGGTTTTATATGTAAATTTGTATACTTATATTAAGTATAAGTATAAATGTAAAATAGAAAAAGTTATCAAATGGGGCGCTTGGATGGCTCAGATGATTAAGCATCTGCCTTCGGCTCAGGTCAGATCTCCAGGTCCTGGATCCAGCCCCAGGGCAGGCTCCCAGCTCAGCAGGAAGTCTCATTCTCCCTCTGCCACTGCCTCTCACCATGCCTGTGC
The DNA here is from genome assembly GCF_002288905.1 of Enhydra lutris kenyoni. Lineage (NCBI taxonomy): Eukaryota > Metazoa > Chordata > Mammalia > Carnivora > Mustelidae > Enhydra > Enhydra lutris. The sequence goes on from NW_019154095.1 coordinate 39,067,330, forward strand.
TCTGTCTCCCTCCCTTTCAAATGAATATATAAAATCTTAAAAAAAAAAAAAAGTTATCAAATGGTTAAGTAAAGCTATTGAAAGTAAAAACACTCCTTGAAGACCCTAGCTTTGAAATTATATAATCCATGTAATTAATATAACTAGATTAATACAATTTAATAATATATAAATTACACATAATTATATAAGTATATGTAATTTAAAATATAAAGCATATGTATATAATATAAATGATATTTATATAATTAAAAGTTATAAAATGTAAAAAGATCAAATGATTAAAGCTGTTGAAAACAAAATACGTGGAAATGCTTTATAACTTGCAAAGGACTATAATACACGTAAAATACTACCTTTTGAATTTTATTTCTTTATTAACCAAATTATTTTGTAGTGAAGGGGCATTTCCCTTACAAGAGGGAAATGAAAGAAAACAAACAAGAGGGATTTTAAGGAAAAATTTTTTCCCTTAATTTACTGTGATAATTTTCACTGTTAAGAACTAGCTGCAGACCATCACTTTTTTCCCCCCAAGCTACTGTCACGTACCAGAATTTCACCAGAAATTATGTAAAGATTTATTTGAACTAATTGAGTCAGTAGATCAAATTAAACTTTTCTGAGGAGTCACATTACTTTGCAGAAATAGACCTCACAGCGCTCTAGGTCAGCCTATCGCAGTTGCCACAAGACTTGATTTACAGAGATATTATTGAAAGATTTTTAAATTAATGTCTGAGATTTCTGTTTGAATACAATAAGGAGTTGTCTTTATTTTGAAATCTTTACAGCTTTTTAGATTTTTTGGCATACTCTTAACCTTGCATGCTGTCGGTTGCCAGTCACTTGATTTCGACATAATAGTCCAGGGCCACACTCACAGCGCTGGAAGATTTCTGGAGCTTGAGCCGTATCTTTCTGCCCTCTCCTAGAGCACACCTGTCCCTCCAGGAGGACTGGCTTGCAAATTTTAGTCCAGAAATGACGAGCGCAGCAAAGTCCAGCTCCGCAGTCAAAAGTTCGAAGACATCTTTCTCCCTCTTGTCCTGTAACAAGATTCGTGTGGGCTGTCACAATAAATGGGGCAAAGTGGAATGTGGGGGACTTGTAGCTGGGATGAAGGTGTAGGATCTAGAGCCACAAAGTAAAAAAAAAAAAAAAAAGTAGGACGCAGGTCTCCCAGGGCTAGCTCTTACGCCAAAAGTAGAGGACATGGGAATTTTAGCCCTACCTAATAGAATTTGTTTTATAAAGTTCAAACATTTTCAGAGAAAGATGAGATTTCCAGGGGCGCCTGGGTGGCTCAGTGGGTTAAGCCTCTGCCTTCGGCTCAGGTCATGATCTCAGGGTCCTGGGATCAAGCCTGGAATCTGGCTCTCTGCTCAGCGGGGAGCCTGCTTCCCCCACACCCTCTGCCTGCCTCTCTGCCTACTTGTGATATCTCTCTGTCAAATAAATAAAACCTTTTAAAAAAATCATTTATTAAAAAAAGAAAGATGAGGGGCACCTGGGTGGCTCAGTGGGTTAAAGCCTCTGCCTTCGGCTCAGGTCATGGTCTCAGGGTCCTGGGATCGAGCCCCGCATCGGGTTCTCTCTGCTCAGCAGGTAGCCTGCTTCCCCCTCTCTCTCTGCCTGCCTCTCTACTTGTGATCTCTTTCTGTCAAATAAATAAATAAAATCTTAAAAAAAAAAAAAAGATGAGATTTCCAGTATTGAGGAATGAAAGCAATACCCCCATCAGTGTTTTATTAAATGGGATTTATATGGACACAGCCCATGACTCATAAAGGGGCTGCTTAGCCTTGGAGACACAGACTGGCCAATCCACTGGCTTCAAATATTCCAGTTATTTTATGTCCAAGATAGGAATTAGCTTCATCTTAGTGAAGTTTGTATTTTAAGAATAAAAAGTTGATTCATCGACTTTCATTTCTCTTTTATTTTTTATCCTGAGGGCTTAGGGAAACCTCCATTTATTAAATTACAGACTATAAAAACATATGTGTTCAAAATTCACTTAAAGAGGGGCGCCTGGGGCGCCTGGGTGGCTCAGAGGGTTAAAGCCTCTGCCTTTGGCTCAGGTCATGATCCCAGGGTCCTGGGATCGAGCCCCGCATCGGGCTCTCTCCTTGGTGGGGAGCCTGCTTCCTCCTCTCGCTCTCTCTGTCTGCCTCTCTGCCTACTTGTGATCTCTCTCTGTCGAATGAATAAATAAAATCTTTAAAAAAAAAAAAAAAGAGGGGCGCCTGGGTGGCTCAGTGGGTTAAAGCCTCTGCCTTCGGCTCAGGTCATGATCCCAGGGTCCTGGGATCAAGCGCTGCATCGGGCTCTCTGCTCTGCGGGGAGCCTACTTTCTCCTCTCTCTCTCGGCCTGCCTCTGCCTACTTGTGATCTCTGTCTGTTAAATAAGTAAATAAAATCTTAAAAAAAAAAAAATTCACTTAAAGATTTTCCTGCCAACCAGTTCATGATCATGGCTAGTCCCCTGGCCTCTTCAGTGGCTGACTGCCTTATGCTACTCCCTACATGATCTTCCAAGCTGTGGATGGAGAGAGATTAAAAGGACATAATCCCTCTGTGTCTCTGGAGTGGGAAGGAATCAAGTCAGGTTCAGCCTATCCTTGAAAGCCGAGAGGGAAAAATGTTTTTCTTTTCTTTTTTTTTTTTTTTAAAGAATTTTATTTATTTATTTGAGAGAGCACAAGCACAAACAAGAGGAGGGGCAAAGGGAGAAGGAGAAGCAGGCTTTCTGCTGAGCAGTGGCTCTGATCCCAGGATCCATGGACTGAAGGCAGATGCTTAACGGACTGAGCCACCCAAGTGCCCCAGGAAATGTTTTTCTCTTAAAGAAAAAAAAAAAAAAAAAAAGAAAAAGAAAAAAGTGCTAGAATGCTTCTCTTACCCTTACTGCCTTGTGGTTTCTTAATATTTGGCTTCCTTTGGGGTTTGTTTTCCTGAATTGGATGCTCAGTTGTTGCTTTCGTGTCCGCATCATCTTGCACATCGATCTGCCTCTCCAGTACTGGGGCTGCATCCTCCATTGTCGTGCAAACATCTGAGGGACAACCAGGTGTGGTTAGAGTTATTAACTTCAAGGATTAGGACCAAAGACACGCTGATTATTACACTGTTACATAGTTTGGCAGTACCTCTGCCTTCCGTTTATATATAGCTTGCACGATTTCTGGGACACATGCACTAAATATTTACGTGCACATACGGCAAAGAAAGCAGTTTAGTGGAATCCAAGTGAAAACAAAAGAATTTGAAAGATCCCCTCTTGAGCCCCTTCCTTTAAAATCATTATCTCTAAGTTGTTGACAAAAATTATCGCCAGGAAATAAACTATTTTATTGCATTAAGAAAAGGCAGCTGCATGAATGACTTCAAGCGTGAATCCAGGAGACCTTCGGAGAGTGCCCATCTTGGAATATTCTAGCCTACGAGACTCATATGCTATCTTCAGTCGAAAACCACTGTTCCTTGGGGCGACACCATCCTGCAGGGGTTTACAATAGCTTACCGTTCACGCAGAGCGTCCCAGGGCAGCACACGGCGTGACGGTGGCACCTCCTTCGTAACCCACGACAAGTAGCACAGAATGGCTTCTCATCTTGAGGTTTGAGGCAGAATTTTCTAGAACTGCAGTCCTTGTCAGACAGGCACTGTGAACCCTGTAAGGAAAAACTTGTCACAGGGCTGGGCAACCCAACAAGGTGGAAGAGGACTTTGAATTCAAAGTGGGAGGTGGAGGAAGCCGCATCATAGTGGCGCCTCGCATGTGGTGAAAGGACTTTGGCGGCGCAGAAATTTTTCAATATAATTGGTTTTCTCCCACAAAGGGGAAATCAAATCTCCGATGAAGAAACCTATGTGCTGCAAAGGTTGCATTCGAAAAAATCGTCCTACTTTTAAAACTCGGGATTTCATTGTCTTATGCCCTTTTGACAATGGAAGAAAAATGCCTTCTGATGTGTGTTTCAGAGATGGTGAGATTGTTGGTCTACATCCTCGAGAAGCTGAGCTACAGGTTGAGTACCTGTAATGTTGGTGTTTGTGCCATTCCCATTTGATGTTTTTCCTCTAGGGAGTCCCATCCCTTTGCCAACTGCCCCTCCGTGAGCCTTACCCCCGTGAGCCTTACCCCCGTGAACTGCCCCCTGCTGCCTTACGGGTGCTTTACCTTCCGAGCCCCGTGCACATCAGCAGAGTTCTTGATGTTGTTGAAATCCAGAACCAGAGCTCCCAGGGGGGTGCACAACCAGCTGAGCCCCAGCAAGACCACCACTGCCATCCTCTAATCGCCTCTCCGCGCCCTCCAAACTGGGCTGCTCCAACCCCACAAGAGAGCAAAACAGAAACCCCGCAAGGTCGTCTGGAACTGCTTTTCTCGAAGGGGAAGCAAATCTTCGTCTGTGTAAGGTGTGTGAACTCCAAATGAGCAGGTTCCTTCTGGAACTATTTATACCAGATGTGCCTCCTCATCTCTCTCCCGCACCCCCCTTCATTTCCTTCCTCCTTACCCCACACAGGCTTCAACAAATCCCTTTAAATCTGTTTGATCAATAGTTCAAAACAAGGATTCAAGAGAGAGAGAGAAGGGGCAGGGCCACAACGGCTTCTCCTCCAGGGGTTGAATCCCTCTTAATTATTGCATATCAAAGTTAGTTCAAAGGGTTAGCAGAAGAGCAGGATGTCTGTATCAAAGGCGAACTCTGCTAATCACCTGCATTTCCTACCTTCAGTAATCCTTCTCGGGTGGAGGGAGTCTGTTCTAAGATCTGTTTTCACAGCTAATCGTGCTCAAAGAATGAATGAATCATACTGGCCAAAATGGCTGTAGAGGATGCCAAAAACTAATGAGTTACAAAATATCCCGGGAAGCTTTAAACTCAGCTTCAGATCGTGAAGACAGATAGAAAAGAGAGAAAATGCCTTCTGATTAGCTCTGGCATCCAGATGTAAAAATCCCAACAGCTTAAAAGCTGGGAACATAATAGCACCTGTTCCGATTCAGTGTCAATGGGCAAATAATCCTTCCTAAACTGCAAATTGAACTGTTTGAAGCCAGGGTTATTTAATTAGGAAAATAATGAGATTTATAACAATACCCCCCCCTTTCTTGATGGCGGGGACAACCGCAGAAAGCCCATCTTATGCAGATTCACACAATTCAATACGAAACGTCAGATGCATTTTATATGTAATGTATTTGTATCGCATCATGTTAAATGGACTTGAGCTGATTCCAGGTGGGATTTCATTCATTTTCCATTTTCCTAATTTGAATTTTTTAAAACATCTGCTTCGTCCCGTTTTGTCTCCTTGATTTTCAGCAAGACTGTTAGAGAAGTCAAATCATTTAGACCCGTGCTTATTACTGCCAAAGTATTAGCAGAACAATCTAGATCTCGGTCAAAATATTCCCCCCCCCCCTCACTTCTTGGTTTCATTGTTCTCAGCGTAGACTCATACCGGTATCTCAGGCGTGAGCTGCTGTTTAAAATCTAAAAATAGTGGTGCCTGGGTGACTCAGTGGGTTAAAGCCTCTGCCTTCAGGGGCACCTGGGTGGCTCAGTGGGTTAAGGCCTCTGCCTTCAGCTCAGGTCATGATCTCAGGGTCCTGGGATCGAGCCCCGCGTGGGGCTCTCTGCTCAGCGGGGAGCCTGCTTCCTCCTCCCTCTCTCTCTCTCTGCCTGACTCTCTGCCTACTTGTGATCTTGGTCTGTCAAATAAATAAAATAAAATTATTAAAAAAAAAAAAAAAAGCCTCTGCCTTCAGCTCAGGTAATGATCCCGGGATCCTGGGATCGGGCTCTCTGCTCAGCAGGGAGCCTGCTTCCTCCATTCTCTCTCTGCCTGCCTCTCTGCCTACTTGTGATCTCTGTCAAATAAATAAAGTCTAAAACTAGTGGCGCCTGGGTGGCTCAGTCGTTAAGCGTCTGCCTTTGGCGCAGGTCATGATCCCAGGGTCCTGGGATCTAGCCCCACATCGGGCTCCCTGCTCAGTGGGGAGCCTGCTTTTCCCTCTCCCACTCCCCCTGCTTGTGTTCCCTCTCTTGCTGTCTCTCTCTCTGTCAAATAAATAAATAGAATCTCAAAAAGAAAATCTAAATATACTTGGTGGTGGGCCGCATGTCTGGCTGGCTCAGGGGGAAGGGCATGCAACTCTTCATCTCGGGGTCATGAGTCGAGCCACATATTGCGTGTAGAGATTACTTAAAGAATAAACAAGCAAATAAATAAAATCTAAAAATGCATAGTTTCTAAGCCATAAATGGCACTCTTGGTATAACTGGGTTTTCCTCCAGAACATCATCCCACTGAAATGCATCTCAACACTCTGTGCCATAGGAACCTTCTGGGTCCTGAGTAATAGCTGGTGCCATTCAGCAACAGGCAACCTGAGACTTCCTTCCCTTGGTTCCCTCTCTCGGGCTGGAGCCGCTTGTCCACCACTCAAATGGTGCATGGGAGCTACTTCTGCAAGTACTCCTTTTTTTTTTCCCCCTGCTTCAGTTGAAAACATCAAACACCCTTTGATAGTATGATAAGCCTGGTGACTAGGTGTGTTACAGGATTTATTTTGAAGTTGGACAATTATGACCAAGGATAAAGGAGAGAGCCCCAGGGTTCCCTCTCTGCTGGGGATCTTTGTTTCCTGTTTCCTAACTGAAGAGAGAATATCAGGGCACCAAAGGCCTCTGGCAATAAACACAGACAAAAGGACTGATGGGAAATCCTGTAACACAGCAGAAACATTCATTGGCACTTCTTCGTATGTAGTAGAACCTGTGGTTAGATGTTGGGGAGAACAAATTAAACACAGTCCTTGGCCCTGAAGAGCTAGCATCCAGTCAGAAGACACACAATGTATCTAGGGAGGATTCCAATATATTATAACAAGCGCTAAGATAAAGGCATAAATGCGGGGCTGGAGGACCACAGAGGAGGGCATAACTAGACCTTCTGGAGAAGTAAAGAAATGCATCTACAGAGGAGGTGCTATTTGTACTAGGTTTTGTGGGATGAGTAGGAGTGTCCTGGATTGAGAAGTAGGGAATGGTCTCACCCCAGGCTCAGAGAGTGAAGCACGTGGAAAGGAAGAGAGGTGCATTTCAGCTCTAGGGAGAGATTCTGTGCGGCTGGGGCAGGTGGTGGACAGACGAGATGAGGCTCGACGATGAGGAACCTGATGCGCCATGCCAAGAAAACTGGATTCTATTCTACGTGCAGTGTAAAGTCAGCAGAGGCATTGAAGCTTGAAAACGGCATGACCTAAACTGCTTCTTCAGAAAGTGGGACTGGTGGCAGTGTGGGGCTGGGGTTGTGCTGGGTGAAAGGGGATGCTGGGCCATCCCTCAGGTCTTGGTTCTAACTGCCCAGATGGGGAGGAGGAGGTCAAACATCAGGCCTTGGCACAGAAGCCATGAGAAGAACCAAGCAAGGGGTGGGCTTTTATTTTTTTTTAAAGATTTTATTTGTTTATTTGACAGAGATTACAAGTAGGCAGAGAGGCAGGTGGGGGGGTGCAGACTCCCCCCTGAGCAGAGAGCCCGATGCGGGGCTCGATCCCAGGACCCTGAGATCATGACCTGAGCCAAAGACAGAGGCTTTAACCCACTGAGCCACCCAGGCACCCCAAGGGGTGGGATTTGAAAGCGGAACTCTATCAGTTGATATGGGAGGTGGAGAGTGAGTGGGGAGTAGCTGAGAGAACGTGGCCCTTTCTAATTTCCCACGCTGGGTGGATTGAGGTGTTAGGAAAGCGGAGATTTCGGGATGAAGAACAGGTTGTGGGGACAGGGTGACAGGTGGCGATGAGGAAAGCCATCTAGATCATCAAGTTCTGGCTAACTACCTAACACTGAGATATTTTCCATGAGTGATGCTCTCCCTCTTGCCTCCCACAGACAAAGGGGATGAGAGGATACAGACATCAGACCCCAGAGGGTCACAAATAGGGCGTGGAACAAGATGGAAAAGCAGAAGTCTCTGTCTCTGTCTCTCTCTGCACTGAGGGAGTACAGGATTTGGGGTTGGGCTGGCCTGGTTGGATCCCAAGACTGGCTTATCGTATGTCCGCACAACACCCACCTCCCCTACACATCTATCCACCTACTGGTCTCGGTATTTGCAAAGCTCTGTTGTGATTGTCTACTTAGTTGTCTCCATCGCTATATGACAAACACCGTGAGGGCAAGGCCATCGCTGATTCATCTTGATAAGCTCATGTGTCGAATTCCTGGCTCTCAGTAGCATTTCCATACAATTTTGATGTGATAAATGGATGCACAAAAAAATGTGTAGTAACTTCAGAGTGTTGGGCAAGTTACTTCACCTTTCTGGGCTACAACGTCCCCAACCAGTAGCTGACACTCCTTTCCTCCATAATGACTACATTTCGAGGGTTCAGTGCGGGAATACGTGTGTAGGGCCTAGTACAGCAGCTGGCACTCGTAACACTCTAAACAGGTGTCTTTTACCTCTTTTCTAGGCCAGAACTGTCCATAAACTTCAGTACCCAGCACAACACAGGGCCTTTCCATGGCAGGCCCTCCGCAGACCTGTGTTCAAGCCAACTCACCAAGGCTAACTCTCCCCTAAATTGAGGCCTTATTTGGCAATGGGGTCATTGTTTCTCGGTCTCCTAAAAAGCCAGAGCAGTTTTGAGGAAAGTGAGAATATGAAGTCTCATGTAGAGTTTAAGAAACAAAACAGAGACAGGGTGGCCGGTTGGCTCAGTGGGTTAAGCCTCTGTCTTTGGCTCAGGTCATGATCTCAGGGTCCTGGAATCGAGTCCCATATCGGCCTCTCTGATCAGTGGGGAGCCTGCTTCCCCCCTCTCTCTGCCTGCCTCTCTGCCTACTTGTCATCTCTCTCTCTCTGTGTCAAAGAAATAAATAAAATCTTTAAAAAGACACACACAAAAAAAACAAAACAGAGGATCATAGGGGAAGGGAGGGAAAAATAAAATAAGATGAAATCAGAGAGGGAGATAAACCATAAGAAACTCTTAACTCCAGGAAACAAACAGGGTTGCTGGAGGGGAAGCAGGTGGGGGGATGGGATAACTGAGTGATGGGCATTGTTTTTTAAGATTTTATTTATTTATTTGACAGAGAGAGACACAGAGAGGGAACACAAGCAGGGGGAGTGGGAGAGGGAGAAGCAGGCTTCCTGCCGAGCAGGGAGCCCAAAGTGGGGCTCGATCCCAGGACCCTGGGGTCATGACCCGAGCCAAAGGCAGACGCTTAACTGACTGAGCCACCCAGGTGCCACTGGGTGGTGGGCATTAAGGAGAGCATGGGACGGCATGAGCACTGGGTGTTCTATGCATCTATGAATCACTGAACTCCACCTCTGAAAAATACACTACATCTTAATGAATTGGATTTAAACAAAATAAATTTTTAAAAACGAGAATGTGAGATCTCCCTGGAAAATGGCTTTTGGTAGATTTTCAGATCTGCCAAGGCTGCTGGCTCGTTAAGAATCCTGGCGTTACTCAGTTAGGATGCCAGCAACCAAAATGAGAAAGGAGATGTCCCTTTGACAGCATTTACCCTGGAGCTGCATCTGCATTATTTGGGGATTAGAGATGGCGCGATGGTAGCAGAGGGTGGTGGGGAGAGGACAGCTTTACAAATGCGTCTGTGTCAAAGGCATTCTCTTTGCTCCTAGTCAGGGCACCAAAGCTCACAAAGGCAGGCCTTGGAGGCCAAGTTCTTGCACAGGGCACCCGATGTGCCCCCCAGAGCCTCCCAGGAGACCCCAGGAGCTCTGTCAGCCGCAGAACAGAGCAACCCTCCTCACCCGCAGTTTTGGCTCAGATGCTGCCATCTCGACGCCCCCTGGCAGGGATTAGGGGTTCCCTGAAAATCTCAGGATGATCCTCTTAGTTCCACACTAAGCATCAGGGCCAAAGGAACATTTAGACAGAGCTCAGAAGAAGTGAAAATTCCCAGAGAAATTCCCGAAGGGCCCCCCCAGCCTCCGCTCTGTCGCTCTGCTGCCCCTCGGCAGGAACCCCCGGGGCTTCTCCAGGAAGCAGGGCAGGCTGGCACGTGAGGCCCCCGCCTGCAGCCTCTCGAGTGACAGCTGCTTTGGTTCAGGTCAAAGGCAGAGTGTCAGAGCCCATGATTTATACGCACTTAGGAATGGGAATTGCTACTCGTGACGGCTCCTGTGTCAAAACCAGTTTGATTTCCATAAATTTTGCTTTCCTTGAAAGAAAATCAAAGCAGCTGAAACAAGCAGCTCTTTGGCAGAATCTCACAGGAAATGTTCAGGAAAATAAAAGAGGAGAAGGGCATGTCGAGAAAAGACAAAGACTGCAGGATATAAACGCAGAGCAGCTGTAAATGTTATGGTTTGGTTCTGTGAGGTCAGGAGGTAAAGCAAACCGCCCGCAATGGCTCAGGAGGCTAGGAGGCCTCTGGCACATGGCTTGCAACTCAGTGTGGGGGCAGCCCCCCCGGGCGCAGAGGGGTTCAGGCCGGGGACACGGCTCTGGCCTCTTTCCGGACTGTGTGGCCTTGGCTTGGTCACGTCTCGGCTCAGCCTAGGTCCTCATGTTCTCGAAGGCCTCTTACAGGCCTGCATCGTGGGAGTGGAGGGTGGGCCCCCAGAGCCCCCGGAGACACCGTTCAGATGCTAGTCTCTGTGAATCACCCCCCATGTTGGAGCCACCCCGCGAGGTGTGGCTGCGGAGCTCCCTTTTCCAGCAGCAACAGCCTCAGAGCTCTCCTGACTCGGCTCCGGCATCCAGCCAGGAGCAGTTCTAACTAACCAGGCATCCACGAGCTTCCTTCCTCAAGGATAGGCTCTGCCTTTCTTTTACTTAAAAAATTAGATGAGGGGTGCCTGAGTGGCTCAGTGGGTTAAGCCTCTGCCTTCGGCTCAGGTCATGATCTCAGGGTCCTGGGATCCAGCCCTGCATCGGGGCTCTTTGCTCAGCAGGGAGCCTGCTTCCTCCTCTCTCTCTGCCTGCCTCTCTGCCTACTTGTGATCTCTGTCTGTCAAATAAATAATCTTTTAAAAAAAAATTAGATGAGGTTGTGTGTGACTTCGCAAACCCAAATGCCTCTCCATCCTACCTTGTTCCCCGGGCACTTTCACAACTTGTCCTAGTCCGTTCCGGCTGCTGCAATGAAATTAACCAGAGCCTGGGGTGGCCGATGAACAACAGAAATCCGTGAGGCTGGAAAGCCAACATCAGGCAGCCCAAGTGGGCGGGTTCAGGCCTGCTTCCGGGTCCCCAAGTGGCTGTCTCCTCACCGGAGAAGAAGAGAGGAAGCCCTCTGAGGTCTCTTTTGTAAGGGCATGAATCCCATTCACGAGGGCTTCCCCCTCACGATCCCAAAGGCTCCACCTTCTGAATCTACCACATCAGGCATTGGGCTATCAGTGGAGGAATTTGGAGGGGATGCAGGCAGACCAGACTCTTCATACTCTTCTTCCTCCATGCCCTGTCATCGCCGACAGACCATGTTGCACAAAATGAGGTGGGGGGGGGGAAGGGAGGGGAGCAGGCGAGTGCGACAACAGACACTACTATGAAAAGCCCAGAAAAAATGAAAAAGCTGACCCTGTCTCAATGTATATCAGTTGGAAAAGGTAACAGGGCCCTTCCCGGGTCAGTGAAGGAGTCAGCAAGCTAAGAGGACGTGTACGTACTTCGGTGACCTGTGGCAGTGTCGCTCTGGCCCTGTGGGGGCCACGTCCTTTCATCCATGCCACCATGTTCCCCAGCTGCAGCCTACTGAGAATGTGTAAAACAAAAAAAAAAATTTTAACTGAATGATATTTACGTTTCTAGAGTAGTTTACAGCTGACTTCTTGAGGCCTTTTACCCTTTCGGTTGCCTACAACCTCTTCCCAGGACAAACCAGGTTCTGCCATCTTTGGATCAAGACCCTAAAATGCAGACCAAACCAGGTCCAATTCTCTTCCCTCAAAAGGAGGGGGTGACTCCCACTGCAAGAGGAGACCCCAAACTTGCCTGGAGTCCAATTCCGAAGAAGCACATTTTAAAAAATGAATGGCTATCACGAATTTATAGCTAACAATACTGTGCCGTGTACTTGGAGAGCTGTAATGTCCTCACCATAACAACAGCAGCGATGGAAATTATATGAGATAAAGGATGTATTGACTAACCTGATTGTGGTAAACATTTGCCGTATGCACGTGTATCAAATCATCACACTGTACTTAAACTTACACAGTGTTGGATGTCGATTATTTCTTTAGTGACACTAGAAAATAAAAGAATGCCTACCCATGAGCTCTGCACACATGAGCTCTGGAATCTCTTGTGGAGAGGGGAAGCCACTTGCTTTGAATTTCCCTGGCGTGTTCTCCAGGGGGCCTGCCTAGCTCTAGTATCCGTCCCCCTGAGAGTCACCCTTCCAGGGGAATTCTTCGTCTGGTTACTCCATGTGCCCAGGTGTTGTGGTGTATCTGACTCAGGGTGTAATGCAGCCTTCTCTGGCCAGGATCCTGCCCTGGATGTCTCCTGGAGGTGGCCTAAGCCTCCTCACAACTTTGGCCAAAGAAAGCGATCTATGCCTGGAGCCCTCTGGGTAGGCCCCATTTGACCAGGAGTTTACTTCTCACAGTCCCCATTTTAAAAATGAAGACACTGAGTTTCAGAGAGTTGAAGTAATTTGCCCCAGCCTCACAGCTAGTGAACTGTGGATAGATGGTAGAATTTGAACAACAGGTTTCTGGTTCCAAAGTTTATTTTTTCCTCTACACCACACTACCCTGCTTGCTACCAGAAGCCCCCAAACACCAAATCACTTGAAAAGCAGCTGCATATTCACTAAGAAATAAAATCACAGTGGGGCGCCTGGGTGGCTCAGGGGGTTAGGACTCTGCCTTCAGCTCAGGTCATGATCCCAGCATCCTGGGATCAAGCTCTCAGCAGGGAGCCTGCTTCCCCGTCTCTCTCTGCCTGCTCTCTGCCTACTTGTGATCTCTGCCTGTCAAATAAATAAATAAAATTGAAAGAAAGAAAGGAAGGAAGGAAGGAAGGAAGGAAGGAAGGAAGGAAGGAAGGAAGAAAGAAAGAAAGAAAGAAAGAAAGAAAGAAAGAAAGAAAGAAAGAAAGAAAGAAAGAAAGAAAGAAAGAGAAAATCACAGAGAACACTGCCTGTTGCCGTATTTGGGTTACATACAACTGTAGGACTATGTCACCTCTCCCCTAAATTATGTTTTCTGGAAGTGTGAATACAGCGGTTGAGATTAGAAACCTTGCCGGTTGTGAGGGTCCAGCTACACCCTACTCTACATGGGGGACACTGACAAAACCCATTTCCTCAGAAAACTCACGAAGACTTAAGGGTGCCCTTTTGACACTCAACGGAGCCCCTGGCTTTGGTGGGGCAGCCCTGAGACACACCATCCAATCCTGTAGGATTCATACCTGCGCTCAAACCTTATGAAGAATTTGGATGAAGCCCTGGGAGCAGGAGGAGGGCAGGGTTCCTCGCCGGACTCACAAACCCAAGCCCGGGCGCGCGGGCAGGTTTAGCTTCGCTTTTACGCTGGTTCCTCGCGCCCTCTCGTGGTCAAGTGAAGTGGGCGCTCAGAAGGCCCCTGCTGAAGTTCCAGGTACTCCCTTCCAGAGGCCTTTCCCAATTTTTGGTGGAAATTCCCCATGGAACACTAATTCTCTTCTTGTAAACCTCAGTACTTCCCCACTTTATGAGACTGAACTTAAGCTTTCTAATTATAACTGAAAAACATGTTTCCAAATTTAAAAATTTTGTGAAATACAGAAAAGTGTAAAGAAGAAAACAAAAGTCACATATATTCTAACCCAGGAGACAGTCACTATCAAAATTTTGGTAAATTCTCCCAATTTCTTTCTATGCAGGTACAGATGCACATATACATATAGCATTTATCTGTTTAATATACAATATAATTAATCTATCACCAGCTCCAGAACTAGCCATCACTAATGCCTACACGTCCCCATGTGTATCTCCTCTAGTCGGTCACGCTGCCTGCCTCTCCAGCACTGATGTTTACGGTCAGCATTCCGTTGCTTCTTCTTTTAAAGATTTTATTTACTGGGTCCAGGTTCGAGTCCTTCACTGGGTTCCTTGCTCAGCTGGGAGCCTTCCACTCCCTCTGGTTCTTGCGTTCTTTCTCCCTCTGACAAATAGATAAAATCTTAAAAAAAAAATTGAAAAAGTATTTACTTTAGAGAGAGAGAGAGTGCACAAGCAGGGGGAGAGGCAGAAAGAGAGGGAGAAGCAGACTCCTCTGCTGAGCAAGGAGTCAGACATGGGGCTCCATCCCAGGATCATGATCTGAGCCGAAAACAGACGCTTACCTGAGCCACCCAGGTGTCCCTCCACTGCTTCTTCTTAAAGTAAAATTACAACACACACACATACACAGTTTGGGGTTACACTGTATTTACTTTTGCTTCCTCTTCTTTGTTTTTCACTGAACCTTTCCCTTAGATCATCAAATGCTAATCAGAACATTTGGCCGTACCATAATCTGGAACATGGGTATATCATAGTTTATTTAATGAATCCTCTAAATGTTGACCATTTAGTTTGTTTTAAAATTTTTGCTATTCTAAATCATTCAAGCTGTTCAAGAGAAGTCTTTGCACATGGAATTTTGGGGTATGGTATATAGACATCTTTTTTTTTTTTAAAGATTTTATTTATTTATTTGACAGACAAAGATCACAAGTAGGCAGAGAGGCAGGCAGAGAGAGAGGAGGAAGCAGGCTCCCTGCTGAGCAGAGAGCCTGAAATGGGGCTCGATCCCAGGACCCTGAGATCATGACCTGAGCCGAAGGCAGAGGCTTTAACCCACTGAGCCACCCAGGCGCCCCAGTATATTGACATCTTTGATCACTCTGTCCCTCTGTGCTGGAAGCCATTCCCCTGTCATCCACCTGAGCCATTCTGAGATATCCCTTCCTCGGAGCAGCCTTTAGTCTCCTCCCCCAGCATACTGAGGGGCTTTCACCACTGGGTCCCTCTGTGCCCTGCAACCTCCCTGAAGAAGGCCAAGGGACATGGTTTGTACCTCTTCCTCTTCAAAGATGCCTTTAGTTGCTCAGTGACTGGGGGACCCTCACTCCTCATCAGCCTTTTGGAGTCCCTGAAAACAAACAAGTGAGCCCTTTTGCTTTAATGAAAAGAATTAAATAATACCACTGGCTTCAGAATCTTTTTTACATTTAGTGTAATTGAACTACCAAATCTTCATGGTTGGGGCCTCTGCTCTTCAGTTGTTTTTCACTTCTGAGGGTAAAATTATACTAACCTTCTGAGATTTTTCTCTCAAAAAGGTAATGGAAGCAGATCAGCAGGCTGTCTTGACTAGAGCAGGTGACCTGTACTGGGAAACTGCTCACCCTCGAGTTGACGTGGGCCTCTGAAGCCAGACAGCACTTGACACGTAGGGCTGTTTCCTCCTACATCAGCTCTAAGCATGGTGCCCTGCACATAACAAGTACTTAGCAAATGTCTCACCCATGAAGGAGTCTAAAATCCCTTTCCTGCTCTAAAATCCCATTTCTAAACACTTTATAGGAGAAGAACACCATGTTACTAGGATTTGGAGTTCCCAAGGCTTTAGATCCCAAGTGCAATGGGGGAAAGAGAACTGGCCATAGTTTCAAGGTGGTTGAGGCCAGGGTCTTGGTATGGGCATTGAGCGTGAACCCGGATCCGGCTAAGTTGACAGGGCCGGAGAGACATGAAGCAAAGGAAGGATTTCCTGGGTGGCAGCCATTTTCCTTAACACCTTCTTTCATCGCCTTCCTGAGGAAGTCTCTCCATATGCCTAGGGCTGGTGAGGTCAAGTCCTTTCAGAAGAAAGATCTTTGGATAACAGAAGCTGAATGAAGGAGTGTTGCCAAATTCCCATTCAAGTGCTCTTTTTAATAGACTTTAATGGCCTTCCATAGCTGACCAAGGCACACACACACATATACACACATATGCACACACACATATATTAGAGCCAATCTTTGTACAGCTTTTAAACTCTTACAGCATATTCCTTTTCATCTGTTATTAACTAATGAACATCTCCCACATACCAGGTATCTATACGCTATAGATACGTTATTCTATTTCTTATCCACTCAATCCTTTGAAGTAGATACTATTTATTTCTATTACGCAAAGGTAGAGACTGAGTCGCAGAGAGGTTAAGTTGCTTGCCTAAGACCAAAGAGCTGGCCCATCTAGGATACAAACTCAGCCTCTTTGGACTCCAAAGCTCATTTTATTTAGCCTGCTAAGTAATACTGCTTTGCTTATGATATTTATCATATTTTGCCTCATTCAGCAGGTATTGGTCCAAG
The DNA here is from genome assembly GCF_002288905.1 of Enhydra lutris kenyoni. Classification (NCBI taxonomy): domain Eukaryota; kingdom Metazoa; phylum Chordata; class Mammalia; order Carnivora; family Mustelidae; genus Enhydra; species Enhydra lutris. The sequence continues at coordinate 39,083,687 of NW_019154095.1, forward strand.
TCCTACATTATGAGCCCTTTGGGAGCATTTATCTTACTTATCTATTAGCCTGAAATGCCTTCCTTACACACACCAGGCAAATAATGATTATCTGCCTACTGAGTCAAGCGGCAACTTGTAGACTGAACATCAATAACTTCTGGGGGGGGGCTTTTTTCTCCCCAACTTTTTATTTTGAAAAATTTAAAACTTACAGGAAAGTGTACATTTTTTGTTTCTGTTTTTTTTTCTTAACCATTTGAGCTACATGCAGATACATGCTATTTCACTCCTAAATACTTTAGCATACATCTCCTAAAATCAAGGCCATTTCTGCATAACCAGATGCAATTATGAACATCAGGAAATTATACATTGTTGTACTACTAACATAATAAAGTCAAATTTTCCCAATTATGCCAATAATGGTTCTCAATAGCTGTTTTTTTTTGTTGTTGTTTTTGTTTTTTTAAAGATTTTTTTATTTATTTGACAGACAGAGATCACAAGTAGGCAGAGAGGCAGGCAGAGACAGAGAGGAAGGGAAGCAGGCTCCCTGCTGAGCAGAGAGCCGGATTCGGGGCTCGATCCCAGGATCCTGGGATCATGACCTGAGCGGAAGGCAGCAGCTTTAACCCACTGAGCCACCCAGGTGCCCCTGTTTTTTTTTTTTTTTTTTTTTTTATCCAGGTTTCAATTGAGGATCACATTGCTTGCAGTGCCATACCTTTCTTTTTAATCTAGAATAGTTCATTAGCCTTTTTCTTAATCTTTCCTGAAATTTACATTTTAGAAGAGACTCAGCGGTTGTTTTGCAGAATGTCCCTCAATTTGGATTTGTCTGATTGTTCCATGAATAGAGTCACAACTTTAGCGAGAATAATACCTTTGTGACCTCTGTGCATCACATGGGGAGCACGTGACATGGCCTGTACCATCCCTGGTACTGTTCAGTTTGATTGCTTGGTGAAGGGTGGCTTTTCCCATGTGAAGGTCTCTTTTTCTCTTTAGTAAGGAGTCTGTAGGCTGACGCTTTAGAACTGTGTGACTGTCTTCAAATGTCTAGCATCTGTTGATAACTTTTTCCTGAAATTGGTGGATCCGGAGTGATGATTTTCTCTTTCTATAATTTATTCTCTAAAGAAGAGCTTTCTCCTCCGTCTCTCTCCCTTTGAATTACAATCTGTCGCTACAATCTGTGTGATCTTGGATAAGTCACGTCACTTACCCCTCGAGGCCCCGTTGACGCATCCTCAAGCTGAGATGACCTAAGGGTCGCATTCTTGAATTTTAGTCAGCCGGAGACGAAATTCCCATGAAGATCTTCTCGGCGTCTGACGAAACAGGCCAGGCCACAGCATCCGTCAGGGGCGTCCCAGGTCCTCTCCGGCCCCGCATCCCCTCCCATGGCAACAGTAACTAGTAACCTCCGGGCGTTCTCGCGAGAGCGGGCCCCTTCACGGACAGAGGTGCGGTCCCCCGGGTCTCTTCGCCTGCGTCGACTCCCGCTCCTGCCACCTGCTCGCCGGGCTCTCCCGCGCAGGCGCGCACACGGAGCCGGACAGTTGGGTCCCAAGTTCCTCTCGGCGCTCAGAACCCGCGGCGCGCGACCCCGGCGCGACACTGCGGCGCAAACGCCGTGCGCGGGAGGGGCGGGTAGGGGCGCGCAGGCGCCGCGGGGAGCGTGAGGCCGCGCAGGCGCGGACGGCGTTGGTTTGAAGAAGACCTTCAGCGTTGCCCTGGCAGAGCGGAGCCAGGCCCTCTAGTTGGAGGTGAGGGGACTCGAGATCGTGGGCCGGGCGGCCGGCAGCCCGGTGGGGCCGGGATGGGTAGCGGCCCGCCATCGAGCAGAGGACCCAGCGGGAGGCGAGCCTAACGGGGGGCTCGGAAGGGAGAGAGGAGCCTCACGGGGCGCGGGCCCCGGCGGGCTGAGGACGGCAGAGGGGACCTTGCTCCCCTGACCGCCTCAGGGGATGGAGCCGAGACGCTGGCGTGGGGAGCGGCGCTCGGAGCGCCCTCTCCCTTGATGGTGGGCCCACAGGACTTTGTAGGCGTCAGGCCAGAAAGGAGGTTGGTTTCTAGGGAAGTTGGGTCCTCGAAACCTAAACCCACCCCACCCCCCCACCCCCGCCCCCAGCTTCCTCTCTGGAATTGTTGTCCAGTATCAGGGGAGCCCTGTGGCACTCCTTATCGCCAAGGGGAGGATGCTGTGTGTGCAGCCGAAGGCGGCGAAACGGGGAACAAAAGGGGCTCTTGACTGTCAAGTTAGTAATGGTGTAAAGCAGTGTTACCTAATTAACCCTTCCCCGGCTGTCTGCATCTAAAGCAACCTCGTGCGTTGTGCATGCCAACGAGCAACGGGTGCATTTTGTAGAGCTGATAGAAATGTGCGATGATAGCTTGACTCCCCAGTGACATGAAGTCTCTGTCTTCTCTGTTTTTTGCTTGATCATACCAGCAGTGCATTTCCCATCAGAATCACGGGCCTGAAAAAGTAAGCTTGAACTAGGCAGAATTGAGATCACTTAGTAAACTAAACCGGCTACACTTCTGCAAAGTGTCTTTAGCAGTGGTTTTGAAAAAATAGAGCAAAATGCTAAAAGACTGTCGTCAGATGGATGTTTCTAAACAGTTAAGTGTATCTTTTCTCTTGTCAGTAGATGAAAATCGACTGTAAAGACATAACATTTTTATTTGACTATATAGGGCCTGCCTTTCTATACCAACCTCCTCATGTTTAGACTTCTGGCAGATTTCATCAGATACCAGCATCGGCTGAAATAATAAAAGAGTAGTATCAAATTGCAGTTGGCAATGTGTAAATAGTCTAGAATTGATAATTTGAATGCAGGAAATTGAATTGAAAAACAATTGCCCTGGAAGTGAACTCTGAAACCCTGGCTTAGGACAAAGTTTTATTGCCGTGTGTCGTTACTTTCTCTTTCACCTTTACTATACTCTTTTTTCTTTATATATATATATTTTGTATTATACTCCACCCTCTTAACCTATGTCTGTCATATTTGACAGGTTTAGATTAGGAACAAATTTTAAATCACAATTAAAAAGTGCATCATAAGTGTATGTTGTGTTCAGATATGATGGTATAGACAGAAACTTAGTAGAGGGACAGGTTAAGAGCCAGGCTGAATATAAGTAATTATTAGTTTGATTGTGTAGATAATTCAGACAGTAATTTCATGGGATAGCTGGTGCTCTGGATTTTTCTGCTATTTTTCTGGTATTGGACTAATGGGACTGCTTGAGATGGTTCTACAGTTGGCTAGACGTGACTCTTGAGGCTGTTGCAGGACAAGAGGACAGAGGTGTGGTATGTTTATCCGTGTAGACAGAGCTTCTGAGAACTTCAACATGAGAGCCATATCGGCAGTAGAAAAGCTTTGTGAGTACCAAGTAGGTAAGGTGAAAACTGAAGGCACCTTTGATTTTTGAAGGCTTTAACTTTAGAGTATACACCAATTTTTGGTAAGCAGAATTGCTGCAGGTAGAATTTATCCTGTTTGTGGTTAATGGGTAAGATTATACAATTTTATTTTTAAAAGAGCTTTGAGAGAGAACATATTCTGAATGAATGCATTCCAATTAGTATGATAAGTATTTTAAGAGCTGAGTTTCACAGTGGCAAAAATGTTAACCCTGAAGATTTTTAATGCATCTATTCTTACAGTTCTTCAGAACAGTTTTACTTTGTCACTTTAGTTGCTCTTGGCTTTATAACAGCGCAAGAAATGTTTTTCCAATGTAAAGTTTGCATATATATATATATATATTTTTTAAAGTAAAAAGTCCAATTTAACAAAGCTTCTCCTTCAGCTTCTGAGAAATTTTTCTTTGAAATGCAGTCAGAAAGCTGATCTCTGTGAATCTCATGAAAAAATCCTTTTATTATCCCATATTCTGGAAAGTTCTTTGTATCTGACAGAGAGATAGAGAGAGCACAAGTAGGCACAGTGGCAGGCAGAGGGAGAGGGAGAAGCAGGCTCTCCACTGAGCAGGGAGCCAATGTGGGGCTCAATCCCAGACCCTGGGGTCATGCCCTGAGCCAAGGCAGATGCTTAACCCACTGAGACACCCTGGCGCCCCTGGAAAGTTCTTCGTAAAGAAGCAGAATGCCTTCTCCTAACTTTGCTTGCATTAGGGTGTAAGCATTAATGATGCAAAGGCAGAGAAAACCATATACCTCTTCTCACAGGACTAAATACTAAGACTTTGGGTGAGCAAATACTAAATGGCTCTTTTTGTTCCTTTGTCCTTATTTTTCTTCATAAGATATGTGTAACACGCCGACTTACTGTGACCTAGGAAAGGCTGCGAAGGATGTCTTCAATAAAGGATATGGTAAGTGTGCTATTGTACATTTCCAGTTTGGGGTAAGGGTTAGTGTTGAATGCTTCTTACTATATGCAAGATGCAGTGCTAGTAAAATGAGGTTAAGTTAATATTAATCTACTTCACAAGATTTAAGGGGTTAACTATCAACAGATGTTAGACTCAACTCTTTAGAGGTAGAGTGCCTTATAAGTGTTAAAAGCAATTATATACAAATATGTGTGCATATATATTTGCATATTTAATGTTATCTGTAAGATGAAGTAATAGAAATTTTTAATACTTTTGTCCCTTCTGGCCAGCCCTGGAGACAGTTAAAGTGGGGGGTACACTTTTCCTCCTCCAAATAATGGGTATTTTTATGAGCATGAAGATAGAACTTTTGACTTCTTTGGAGTAACATATTCTTGATCCCAAATGGATAGATATATATTTTTAATTTTATTTATTTATTTGACGAGAGAGACACAGCAAGAGAGGAAACACAAGCAGGGGGAGTGGGAGAAGGAGAAGCACGCTTCCCACTGAGCAGGGAGCCCAATGTGTGGCTTGATCCCAGACCCTGGGATCATGACCTGAGCCAAGGCAGATGCTTAATGACTGAGCCACCCAGGTGTTCCTGTTTTTTATTTTTAAAACATAGTCTTTCAATTTTTGTGCTATATACATTTGATTTTTCTTATTAACTAGTATAATTAAGTCTATACTTACATAAGCATAATATTTTCTGATAATTTTTTTCTTTGAGAGCTTAAAAATGATACTTATTTCATAATTCAGTTTTTAATGGAACTCTCACCTAATGAGGATACTGTGTATTTTCCATATAGAGGGCATATGGACTGTTTTCATAATCTCTTTAAGTTGTAAAAACTGGAGTGAAGGGGCATCTGGGTGGCTCAGTGGGTTAAGCCTCTGCCTTCACGGTCATAGTCTCAGGGTCCTGGGATCAAGCCTCGCATCGGGCTCTCTGTTCAGCAGGGAGCCTGCTTACCCCTCTCTTTGCCTGCCTCTCTGCCTACTTGTGATCTATCTCTCTGTCAAATAAAATAAAAATTGTTAAAAAAAAAAACAAAACAAAACTGGAGTGAATATCACATTTTGTACATTACTGTATTTTTCTTTTTGCCTAGGATTTGGCATGGTCAAAATAGATCTGAAAACCAAGTCCTGTAGTGGAGTGGTGAGTACCCAATATAATTTTAATAGATGTAGCATAATTAACTTAAAGGAACCTGTTAAAAAATTGTTTAGTCTAGTTCTGTGAGTCAGTCTACATTTGGCACTATGCTGTCCTCCCTGCAGTTTCGTCACACTCTCAGATTTCAGTGAGCGTCTTTGCCTTCGCCTTAGATAATCAGGTTGAATTTTGGGGGAGAACAAATGTTCTCATAATAAGAATAATAATAAGAATTCTCCCCCTCATAATAAGAATATGCTGAGTTTTACTCTCAGGAGATATAAAATATATGTATTTTTTGACCCATATCATATCTTTATACTTTTATGAATACATATGTGGGTACTAAAAACCTTACTTCCATTATGATGGGTTCAAGTAGGTTTTATTGCCCTCTTACAAAAACAAATTATAGTCTGTCCCTTCATGATTGGTCAAAACAAATGTAGGACTAAATTCATACAAAGGCTTAATCTACAGTTTTTATTGGATGTTTGTAAGGTCTTTTTTACTGGAAGTTAAGAATATAGTAAAGGATACAGGCATATTTTCAAAGTATCATTAACCAGAATAACCAGAACTTCTATTCAGTAAATCTGGCACATAGATTAATTTTACATTCACCGTATTCTCTGGTTTCTGCTCACCAATAGCATAGAGCATATCTTTTTAGTATTTACCTGTTTAAACCAGTGCTAATTTTATTTCCAGATACAATAATTTCATTAGAGGAGCTAAAGGAATGTGGAATTCTTAAGATACTTTGTCTCATACTCCTGGTTTGTGACTCTCATTTTCTTCCTGGCTTTTTCTCGTGGTAAATAATACACATGCAGCTACTGCCGGATGGCATGTTGCTACATGGTTCTGTTAAAAGAGAAAAATTACACTAACTTTGAATAAGGTTTCAGAATTTGGTCAAGTTAGGTTTGTGTTGCAAAAATCATCGACTAAAATTTTATCTCCTTTCCATGCTGCTGTGGTGTGGGACTGTTCATTCAGATGGTAAGAAAAACCGAGCATATTTGTGTGCTTGCTTTTATGGCTGCTTTTGGTCTCTGGTATTGATTTAGGATAAATTTCACCCATTGCTCCATTCATCCATTGCAGTCAGTTCTTAGATCGCACTTAATATTTGTATCATATACCATCTACTTCACATAACATTTTTGTGGTGGTTTCGTTGCGTACTAGCCTTTACTGTAGAGCTATAGCTAGTATGTGCATGTTATAAATGTATTTTGCACTGTTTGATCTAATGAAGAAGTTAGAGAAAAACTAGAGCAATTGTGAGCCAATTAAACTTTTTTTTTTTCAAAGATTTTTATTTATTTATTTGACAGAGATCACAAGTAGGCAGAGAGAGAGGGGGAAGCAGGCTCCCCGCTGAGCAGAGAGCCCGATGCGGGGCTCGATCCCAGGACCCTGAGATCATGACCTGAGCTGAAGGCAGAGGCTTTAACCCACTGAGCCACCCAGGCGCCCCTAAACTTTTTAATTTAGAAAAATTATGGCCTTTTCTTTAAGATTTGTTCTTCAGGTATTTTAGACTTTTGAGAGAACTTCAAACTAAGAAATAATGGTAACAGGGAAAAGATGTAGACTAAATACACTTCTACCTTAGTTTTGTGTGTGACATTTTCCTAACACTGAAATTGAGGTTTATCTTTGCTATACTTTCAAGTTTATGAGGGACATAAATGAAAAATAAAACACTGGATGGTTGGATTTACTAAAGAAAGCAGTGCTCGCATTGTGTGGACTATTAAACATGACTCGCATTTTGTCATTTTGTGCTGAGGCCTTGCCCTAAAGTGTGCAGCATGATACTCTCTTGGAAAATTTCCTGCGTGGTGTTGATAAACAGATCATAGTTTCCCAGTTGTTTCATCAGCCTTAGAGCTAGAGCTAGGGAACAGGCTATTTGGTAAAGGGAGGATTCATATTGCGGGAGTGACACAGACCTGCTCAGGGCTGGCAGCATTTCAGAAATGTTCTCTGAAAACAGGGCCAATCAGAAGCTTTATTTCTTGACAGTTCATAGATTGTCAGTGACAGGTGTTGACTCTTTGCTTCCTTTTAGAGGGAGATCTGTTTCCTATTGCTCATTGTCATATGACTAAAACGACACCTACCTAGGGAGGAGGATATATTTTGAGGTGCTCATAGTAACTATTTGATAGAAAGCACTTTAAAAGGTAGATAGCGGAGAAGGGAGAAAGACAAGTTATGCCATTCCGTTATGTTGTGAAAAATGGGTCCATACTTTCAAGTATTGAGATTGTTTATACCAGAAGTTTTCCCGATAGTTTTGTGGACCAAAGCAATAAAGTTTTTGTGACGGTGTAACTGTACTTCATGCCACTGAACTACATACTTAAAAATGGTAAATTTTATGTTAGATGTATTTTACCACAATAAAAATAAAAAAAAATTTAATGCACTGAAGTTCTCTTAAAAGAGGGTAGGGCTGGAACACCTGGGTTGATCAGTCAGTTAAGGGTCTGCCTTTGGCTCAGGTCATGATCCCAGCGCCTTGGAATTGAGCCCCATGTGGGGCTCCCTGCTCAGCAGGGAGTTTGCTTCTCCCTCCCCCTGCTCTTGCATGCTCACTCACTCTCTCTCTCCCCTCTCAAATAAATAAAATCTTAAAAAAAAAAAAAAAAAGAGGGTGGGTAATCCTTTCTGGTGTTTGGGGATTTTTAAGGACTTTAAAATTAACCAGCAGCTTGAAAGATATGATAGAGAATGAGTAATCTTCTTTCAAGTCACGAAAGTAAAATGTTTAAGATTCGATATTTTTGTCTTTTTTAGTAAAGGCATTTATTTTCAGTAAAGATATTTCTCTTCTAAAGGAAAGAATTTAAGATTCCCATTTTAGTAAGAGAGTTTATGGAACAAGAAGTATCAGTAAGAGAGGTGGAACAATGGAAAGGTCTGAAACTGATTAAACTTTAGAAATAAGAAAGCAGGAAATACTTTGTGGTAACAAACTATATTGGTTTCTGATGCATTCAACACTACTTTCTGAAATATTTCCTGTTTGATGAGTTGATTTTAAAGTAATTATTTTTCTTGCTTATCAGGAATTTTCCACTTCTGGTCATGCCTACACTGATACAGGGAAAGCATCAGGCAACCTAGAGACCAAATATAAGATCTGTAACTATGGACTTACCTTCACCCAGAAATGGAATACAGACAATACTCTTGGAACAGAAATCTCTTTGGAGAATAAGGTAAGAGAAAGCATTAGGAGTTATTTGTAGGTTAAATTTATCTTGCAGATAAAATGATCCGTAAACCCCAAATACAGTGTGAGCGAGATCTTATAACCTAGATAATAGCTATATTTTTTTCTCTGCATGTGGCCATCTTTGATATGTCTTAGATTTCTAGAAATACATCTTTGTGAGTGCATAATTAGCACATTACATCTTTGTTCTGACCAGTTCTGTTTATAACTGAGCCTCTCCTGGGTAAACCAAACTATTCATAGTGAGACAGTTTGATTTTATTTTGTAATTGTTGCAAAATTGGCTCCATAGAAAACTGTTTCTAAATTCTATCATGTCTTCACAGAGAAAATTTTATCAGCAGATACGTTGAGTATTTGCTATGTACAGGGCACTGTTTTTTTGAGGTATGTCTACATGCACACTACCATAGATGACATATGAGTAACTGAATAAATTCCTTAGGTTGACTTGTTAAATGTTGGGTTGTCTCATTACAGTAATTTCAAGAGAGTATCAAGATTACTTGGTTGTATTGGAATTTTGTTGTTTTTTTACTGTAATTAATGTTATTGGCTGTGATAGAATTTGACCGATGCATTTAAACCTGGTTTTTGGTGACAGAATCTGATGAAACCTGGAGGTAAGGGGGAGGGGAAGGATAAAGACATAATTTAGTAAGTAACTTAATATTTGGTCAAAAAACCAGAAAATTACTAATTGTTTATTTTAAATCTTTGTTTTTCAGTTGGCTGAAGGGTTGAAACTGACTCTTGATACCATATTTGTACCGAACACAGGGTAATTATCCAAACCCCATTTTCTGAAATGTTTTTGTAGACTATAGGGAGAGAGCACTTTAGACTGGGGAATTGCAATGAAACGTTAGATCCAGGGAAAACTTAGGAGGTTGCTGTTAGGAACACCAGAGGACCTTGTGTGTACAGTAAAGAGATAGGAGGATTCCTTTGAAGTAGGGTAAAGTTTTGATTTGAAAATTGAACAGATGAACAAAAATACAAAGCTAGTCCAGAGGCACATTATAGGAAAAGTTCAGGAGCTAGAAGGGTTTGAGACTAGATATTTCTTTTTCTTTCTTTCTTTCTTTCTTTTTTTTTTTTTTTTAAGCTTTTCTATGTAAGTAATCTCTACATTCAGTGTGGGGCTCAAACTTACACCCTTGTGAGACCAAGCGTTGCATGCTCTACTAACTGAGCCAGCAGGCGTTCCAAGACTAGATATTTCTTCTTTTTGTTTTTGTTTTAAAGATTTTATTGATTTCTTTGACAGAGAGAGAGAGATCACAAGTAGGCAGAGAGGCAGACAGAGAGAGGGGGGGAAGCAGGCTCCCTGCTGAGGAGAGAGCTGATGTGGGGCTTGATCCCAGGACCCTGAAACCATGACCTGAGCCAAAGGCAGAGGCTTATTAACCCACTGAGCCACCCATGTACCCCCAAAACTAGATATTTCTTTCTTTCTTTTTTTTTTTTTTAATTTATTTATTTGACAGAGAGATCACAAGTAGACAGAGAGGCAGGCGGGGGGCGGGGAGGGGGCGGGAAGCAGGCTCCCTGCTGAGGAGAGAGGCCAATGTGGGGCTGGATCCCAGGACCCTGAGATCATGACCTGGGACGAAGGCAGACGCTCAACCCACCGAGCCACCCAGTCGCCCCAAAACTAGATATTTCTTAAGCGCTTCTAAGATTCATGGATGTGGTATTTTGCTGAGGTTAATTTCTTAAGAAACCAGTGTTATCTACTGGCTGTGGAACGCTATAAGCAATAGTTACTGACGTCCTTTTTTAGCCTTTAGAAATCTCCTAACCTCTGTGCTTCAATTTCTTTGTCTAAAAAACAGGGATCATGTTGTTTCCTGTCTGCCTCACATGGGTTGGTGCTAGAAAAGGGCAAAGTGGCATTTTTCTTCAGCTGTAACAACATGTGTATCATTCCACTTAACACTTGAGTTATCTTCCAGACAAATATTCTCAGAAGCCTGATTAAAGACAAGGATGATAAAAATCAATTTCATGTTTTCAGTACCATTCTTCAGAAGTATATCCGTCTCTTCCATCCATCTAATGTTGTCCAGGGAGAAAACACTGACCTTAAGGAAAAATGAATATGTTTACTAAAGGATTGTATCCTTAAAAAAAATACACTTCTTTGCATGATAGGTTAATTACTTAGAAGTGAAGTGTGTCAGGTGTTACGTTTTATAGTATTTGGGCATTTTAAAAACATTTAAAGAAATTTGGGTTCTCATGAATAAATACATATTCAGATTATTTGATACTGAGGTAGCTTATTCCTTTTTATACTTTTATTCATGCCTTTATGATATTAATCATGATATATCCTATCATTTGAACTTACAGTGAAGAATAGGTAAGAATAGTATATGCGTTTCTTTCTTTTTTTTTTTTTTTTTAAAGATTTTATTTATTAGAGAGTGCGCACGCAAGAGAGAGCACAAGTGGTGGGGAAAGCAGACCCCACTGAGCATTGAAGCTGATGCAGGGCTCGATCCCAGGACCCTGGGATCACGACTTGAGCTGAAGGCAGATGCTTTAACCGACTGAGCCACCCACGGGCCCCAGTATATGCATTTCTAATCCTAACAAAATTATATTTGTAGTGCTAAGTCATTTGAAACTTTATTATATGTACGCCATTTATCAAAATAATATTTATATTGGTGGAGAGAGGGGATCTTACTCTGGACGGTAGTAGAAACTCATGTTGTTTTTATTTCTTACAGAAAGAAGAGTGGAAAATTGAAGGCCTCGTATAAACGGGATTGTTTCAGTCTTGGCAGTAACGTTGATATTGATTTTTCTGGACCAACCATCTATGGCTGGGCTGTGTTAGCTTTTGAAGGCTGGCTTGCTGGCTATCAGATGAGTTTTGACACAGCCAAATCCAAACTATCACAGAACAATTTCGCCCTGGGTTACAAGGCTGCGGACTTCCAGCTGCACACTCACGTGTGAGTTTATCATTTTTTCCGCCTTTACCGGTGCCGTTGCCCAAGAAGAGGGTAGCCATTAGCATGTTGAGAAAGTTAGAAATGATCGTTCCTGCATTTACTATGCTTTGGTGGACATCCAGCCTCACTGTACTAGTTTCCCAGTCAGTAAAACACTGCCCAAGGTTAGTGCACTTGGTGCATTGTGCTGTGCTACTGGTAGTTACTAGCCTCTCAGCCTGTACACCAAACTTTAGGGAGGTCTAGAATCTGTTACAAGAACCACGAGGAGGGAGAAAGCCTGGGCATAGGTCACCTTCTGATAAAAGGGATCCTTTGGAGATATTTCTGCTTCCTCTGGTGCCTTACTCAGCTTGGCAGTATCGGGAAGTAGGTCTGGATCATGAAGAGCAACCGTGTAATTGATATGAGCATCCTGGACCATCCCCAGTGATTCTGCGGAGGTTTTTGGGTATTCTTGGTCACAACCCAACCGCCCCTATGGCATTCAGAAGTAGAAATCCTCAAAGCAATCCTGGATTCAATGCTGTAGGTTGCATCCTCTTGGTTAAATGAATTTGAACTTTTAAATTATAGTTTATGTCTTGGCCTACTGGGCACTTTAATATACCAGGAAAAAAAAAAAAAAGGAAGAGCTCTGTGTTTTTGAAGCGTTAGATTGCTCTCCACTAGACATTCCAGTTCACTATGATGCTGGAAATAAAGTCAAGCAGTGGTATAGACAGTGGCGTTAAAATTGATGAAACAGTACGATCGGAAAAACCATGAAAACTCAGGGACTAAGTTCTGGGATGCTTCAAAGCAGTAACTTAGGCACATCTCTAGAGCGGTACGCCCTAAGGTATTGTGGGGGTGGTGCTTTTGGACTCAGCGTTGTTTCAAGTGAAGTTCGGAATTGGCTTATTCTTGTGCTGCTGTGTTTTTTGTTTTGCAGAAATCTTTATTGAACTATACTTCCGGGTTTCTGAATTCTTTCAACATCTCATAGACTTATAGATCATATTTCCCTGAAGTATCTGCCTTTGTGCATAATTGAATTATGTCTAAGAAATTTACATTGTGGGGAGCAGAGTAAATGAATCAAATGTTAATTACATTTTAATTAGCCAGTTATAAATTACATAACTGGATTTAGTTCCTTGTTTTCTTTGGTAGTCATTTATACTAGAAGTTTGCTGAAATAGGTGAGTTGGAAAATGAGATCCTTGTCTAAACAGTCTTAGAATTTGTTTCCATATGATAAGAGCGGTACAAACTAGGTATGACTTTTTCTTATACTATCAAAATAGGAATGATGGCACCGAATTTGGAGGGTCTATCTACCAGAAGGTTAACGAGAAGATAGAAACGTCAATAAACCTTGCTTGGACGGCCGGCAGTAACAACACCCGTTTTGGCATTGCTGCTAAATATAAGCTGGACTGTAGAACTTCTCTGTCTGTAAGAACGTGCTGTGAGATTGGGCTTCAGCTAAGTTGTAAATGAGTGTTGTGATTTGGTTGGTGTGTGCATGTTCTTTATTGACTTTAGTGAGCCAGTCATTATATAGTGAAAAGAGTATTATACCTCAAGTCCAGGAATGTGGATTCTAGTCCTAGTTCTTCCTATAATTATTTGGCTGTTGTCTGACCTTGTGGAGTCATCTCTTTGGCCTCAAAATTTTCTTATCTGTAAATTCATGGGATTTGATTACTATTCCTGTTGGTATTAGTAATTCTTATTAATAATGACACTAATTGAGCTCTCAAATTTCAGGTACTGTGCTAAGGGCTTAATGTGTAATATCTCATTTAATCCTCCCAACTACTCCATGTGGTGAGTAGTATCCTCATCCCCATTTTATAGATGAGGGAACTGAGACTTGGAAAGGTCAGGTAACTTGCCCAAAGCCCCCAAAAAGTGGCAGTGTCAAGATTGGAATACAGATCTTCTCTCAACAGAGTTCGTGTTCTAACCACTGTCAGAGGTTGTAAACTGACATCTCAAAAAATTCAGTACACCAGGGGTGTTGGGATGCACAGTGTTTAAAAAATTTTGCTTGAGGCCTTTAAGCGTGCATTCTCAAGGACCCTACTATCCCTACCAGTCCTATTAACTGAAGAGACTTACAGCTTTTAATTAAATTTTCAGTTTTGGTAGTTCTAGATTGGCCCGAAGTTGCTTTAGTTTTGGAAATCTGATGCATGAAATAGTGGTTGTACTGGACTTACATATTATGAAGTTGATTGTTTTCTAACTGTTTCTATTTTATCTCCTAATCTTAGGCTAAAGTAAATAATGCCAGCCTGATTGGACTGGGTTATACTCAGACCCTTCGACCGGGTGAGTAAAGGAATTAATAACAATGGGCTTGGGTTGGAGGTAATGGAGGAATAATGAAAATAACCTATAAAACCTACAATCAACTGTAGGTCAATTCAGACCATTTTGTCACAGTTGGTTGTTCATACAAAGTAAAACCGATCAAGTGCCTGTGCTTAACAAGTCTTTATAGATTTCTTACTATAATTTGGTCACTCTGGCTTGTGACGCATTTTTCTTAACCCTGAACTCCAGGTGATTTGCCGTGATTATGCTTTGCTCATTGATCAGAGGATTATAGATAACCTGTGTTGATTTAGTCGGACCTGAATGCCTGTAACTCTCACACCCGGCTGTAATCTGTGCCCTTGACTCTGTCTATTTTTTCTAGAAAATGAAGATAAGCTTGTAATACTTGCTATAACGAGTGATTGTGGTGTTTTCTTCTTTCAGGCGTCAAACTGACCCTGTCAGCTTTAATCGATGGAAAGAACTTCAATGCAGGAGGTCACAAGGTTGGGTTAGGATTTGAGCTAGAAGCTTAACGTGGTTTTGAGTAAAGCATCCGATTTGTCCCTGGAGGTGAAGAGAACCCACTATGTTTTGGCCTTAAAATTCTTCTGTGAAATTTCAAAAGTGTAAACTTTTTATTCTTCCAAAGAATTGTAATCCTCCCCATGCTGAAGTCTAGAGATCGCAAGTCCATCCGAAGGGAGGTACTTGAAGGCATGCCTGGAAGTTGTCATGTTTGTGCCACATTTCAGTTGAGTTCCGCAGTGTTATTTTTAATGTGTTCCTCAGCGACAGTGTAGTGTCATGTTACAAAGGAAATGACCCGGTCCTCCAGTACATCACGTCCTGCATGTCCCACGCCACTTTTTCATGACCTTTTAATATATTGGTCTCTGTGCTGTAGTGGAATCTTTGGTTTTGCATCAGAGTAAAATAAAATAAACCCATCACATTTGGAACATAATCGGTCATGTGACTTGGCTCGTGGTGGTTTTCTTGTATTTGGTGTGATTGGTTTTGTTTTGAAAAAATCCTCTCATTGGTGGTGGGTGGGATTTGTATTTAGAATGGTACGTCTGACACGCGAGTGCTCTCGCTTACCCCTTCCCCTCTCGTTTATCCGGCCCGCTGCCCTTCTACACTCAGGCCGAGGACTGAAACCGGGAGTTTTGTTCCACCGGGCAGAGGCACATCTGCTGGGGTGCCTGCTTCCTACTGCACTGTGGTAAAGCAGGGTCATACTGGTGGTGTAAGCGGCTGAGAAAGAGTGGGGGGAGGGGAGTGAGCAGAAGGATGGGCGAAGGGAAGAATACAGTAGGGGAAATGCTGTTGGGAAGAGATTGGTAGGAGGAAGCTAGGGCTGGAGCAGACCCATCTGTGGCTCCCTTTAGGGCCTTAGGAAAGTGCTTTGAGTACTGGATCTAGACAAAACAACCAAAGAATGGAGATACCAGCTCCAAAAAGAAATGAATAGGCTGTAATACCTTCAGGGCTTACCGGTAAACATCTTCCTTTCTAAAAACAGAACTCTTTTTGAAATCTCTTTCTAAAAACAATATATACTGGTTGCAACAAATGCACTCAGACACAAAAAAAGTGAAAATTCCCATTCCTCTCTCCAATCCCTTTATCTGCTATCTCTAGCAGTTCATTGCTTGCAAATATTTTTCAGTGTCTTTAGAGATTACATAAATATCTTTATAAAATGTGAAAATGCACATCTTGTTTTGAAGTATACTTTATTTTATTTTCTTAGAAGATTTTATTTGTTTGTTTGACAGAGAGAGACAGG
Organism: Enhydra lutris kenyoni; assembly: GCF_002288905.1. Lineage (NCBI taxonomy): Eukaryota > Metazoa > Chordata > Mammalia > Carnivora > Mustelidae > Enhydra > Enhydra lutris. The sequence continues at coordinate 39,099,526 of NW_019154095.1, forward strand.
GAGCACAAGTAGGGGGAGTGGGAGAGGGAGAAGCAGGCTTCCACCAAGCAGGGAGCCCGATGCGGGGCTCGATCCCAGGACCCTGGGATCATGACCTGAGCTGAAGGCAGACACTTAACTGATTGAGCCACCCAGGCACCCCTTTATTTTATTTTTTTAAAGATTTTATTTTTAAGTCATGTCTATACCCAACATGGGGCTTGAATTTACAACCCCAAGTTCAAAAGTCACGTGCTCGGGGCACCTGGGTGGCTCAGTGGGTTAAAGCCTCTGCCTTCGGCTCAGGTCATGATCCCAGGGTCCTGGGATCGAGCCCCGCATCAGGCTTTCTGCTCAGCGGGAAGCCTGCTTCCCCCTCTCTCTCTGCCTGCCTCTCTGCCTACTTGTGATCTCTGTCTGTCAAATAAATAAATGAATCTTTAAAAAAAAAAAAAAAAAAGTCTCGTGCTCTAACCAACTGAGCCAGCCAGGTGCCCTACAATGTACATTTAAATCTGACATATCACAGTCTTCTTTCTGTTTGTTTATATAGCTCTGCCTCACATTTTTTTATTCTATTTGACTTATAAAGGTGATATTAACTATTCCCCTCTTTACTGTATTACATTGTTTGGTTTATAAACAATACTGCATTGAATATTTTTGTCCACTTTTGTAAATATTTCCATAGTAGCGCTGCCTAGATCTTTCTCTGATGGTGAAAATGATCTGTCTGCTTTGCCTCATATGGTAGCCACTAGGCAGATGTGGCTGTTGAGCACTTGGAATGTAAGTAGGTCAGTGGAAGAACTCAGACTTTTTTTGTTTTTTTTTATTTTTAAGTAATCTCTACACCCAACATGGGGCTTGAACTCACAAGAGTCACATGCTCTGTACCAACCAAGATAGCTGGGAGCTCTGGAAGAACTCAATTTTTATTTTATTTTTTTTAATTTATTTATTTTTATTTTTATTTTTTTTAAGATTTTATTTATTTGTCAGATAGAGTGAGCACAGGCAGACAGAGAGGCAGGCAGAGGCAGAGGGAGAAGCAGGCTCCCTGCTGAGCAAGGAGCCTGACGTGGGACTCGATCCCAGGACGCCGGGATCATGACTGAGCTGAAGGCAGCCGCTTAACCAACTGAGCCACCCAGGTGTCCCTGGAAGAACTCAATTTTTAATTCTATTTCCTCTTAACTAAATTTGAGATTGCTAAATCAGAGGGCATATACATTTAATAAGTAGTACAAAATTGTCCTTCAGAAATTTATACCAAGTTATATTTCTACCATTGGTGGTCAAGAGTACCCATTTTCTTTCTTTCTTTTTTTTTTTTTTAAGATTTTTATTTATTTATTTGACAGAGATCACAAGTAGGCAGAGACACAGGCAGAGAGAGGAGGAAGTAGGCTCCCTGTGGAGCAGAGAGCCTGATGCGGGGCTCCATCCCAGGACCCTGGGACCATGACCTGAGCTGAAAGCAGAGGCTTTAACCCACTGAGCCACCCAGGCGCCCCAAGAGTGCCCATTTTCCACATCCTCAATAGCATTGAATGGCCTCAAACTTCAAAATTTTTTACCAGTCTTAGAAATGAAAAATGGCATCTTATTTTAATTTGTCTTTCCCTAATTGCCATTGAGATGGAGCTGTTTTCATATATTTACTGATCATTTAATAACTCTGATTCACCTATTCAGATTCTTGCTCAGTTTCCAAATGAGTCATACAAGTAGACACAATGGTTGCTTTTTGAAAAATGTTAGTGCTGCAAGATATTCCCCACCTCCCCCCCGCCCAAAGATCATCTTTACTAGCAGCCAAATTCCATTCACCACCCTTCCATTGGAAAAGGTCTGTGATACCAACCACGTGATGTAATTTGACTTTCTCATTATCTTTGTGGATTGAGCCACCACTACAGGAGATAAAGTACCACAGGAAAGGAAAAGGGAGTGAGAGGAGTACACGACAACTTCGTTCTGTCCTGTTGGCACCCGTGTCTAGTTAGCTGTCGCCAGCAGAACCCCGCGCAGCCCGAGCACTGGGGGGCGCTGAGGCGGGCCGGCCACTGCTGCCCACGCTCGCTGCTTTGTGGTGTGCAGCTTGTCGCAGACGGACCCGCATGCTTCCGGAGCTTATGCAGGGGTCACCTTGTATGACACAGTCTTAATGCAGACATCTTGGAGTCCAGCAGTCCAGGAAGGAAAGCCATGAGAGGTGTCTAGGATAGAGTACTTCCAGGTGGTTTTCACAGTGGGGTTCTCAGTAGCTCCCTCTCTCCGTGAAATGCACACAAGCACCTCCCCTCCGTCCCCCAGCTGTCTCCTCCTCATTCTCCCTCTTCATCTTCTCCTTTCCCCCCAGATTAGCCTATAACTCCTAGGGCATTAATTTGATTTTATTTAAATTTTAAATCGACTCGTTCAGGACACTGCTAGGACCCTTGGTGTTGCCTTTTGAGCCTTACTCTCAAGGTAACTTACTTTGGCCTTAACAGGCCTGTCAGGCCTTTGGCCTGTCAGCTTTGCATTGGGAACATAGAACTGACATTCTAGTTTATGTGTATTTTATGTCAGTGGATTCTTTGATTCAGTGACTCTGCTCTTAGGAATTTGCCTTAAGGAAATCATTAGAGATGCTCATCGTGAAGTTCTTGATCATAGAGAAAATGTGTAACATTTCCACATGTGTAACGGGCATGGTTAAATGATGGTGTGTATATTCATCAAGTGGCACATTGTTTAGTCATTAAAAATCAGGTTTTTGAAGAAGAATAACCATTGAGGATTGTTCACAATAGAATTAAAATAGAAAAAGCAGAGTAAAAATTAATCTCAATTTTATTTTTTTTAAAAGTATATGTTGGGGCACCTGAGTGAGTCAGTTTGTTAAGTATCTGACTCTTGGTTTTGGCTCAGGTCATGAGCTCAGGGTCATGGGGTTAAGACCCCATCAGGCTCTGCAATCACTGGGGAGTCTGCTTGAGATTCTCACTCTCCCCCCTCTGCATCCCCGTCCCCGCTCATGTTCTCTCTCTCTCTCAAATAAATAAATCTTTTTTTAAAAAGTATATATGGAAATAGGAGAAAATACTCCAAAATATTAATATTCTTTATTTCAGGAAGTTGGAATCATGAATAATTTTTATTGATTTTATACTTTACTATATTTTTCTGGTTTTCTAAAGTAAATTTATTTCTGTAATTAGGGAAATACTTTCCTAATTACTATTGTTTAAAAAGGCAGACAGCCCCTTGTGGCAGCACAGTGGGCCCCATATCTAATGGGTGGTCAGTGTGAGTGCAGTTCAGCAGAAAATGTGTCCCCTAGTCTGAGGGGACAGTGAGCCCCAAGGCATTGGCCAAGGCAAGAAACACCACGGGCTCCTACCGCCCTTAGGAGAGTTACCCAAACAGATCAAAGTACTGATGTTTCTTATGATAAACTAATAGGTGTGAGGTCTTTATTAAATTTTAAGAGATTGATGTTTACATATCATATTTATTTTTTCAAGACTTTATTTATTTGAGAGAGGGCATGAGCAGGGGGGAGGAGGAGTGGGAGAAGGAGAAGCAGACTCCCCACAGAGCGGGGAGCCTGACAGGAAGTCTGGGGTCATGACATAAACCGAAAGCAGACGCTTAGCCAACTGAGCCACCCGGGCGCACCGCACATCTCATTTTAAAGATCAGCTCTCCAGGAGATCAGAAGCCAACACGATGCTTTGCTAGTCCATCTTCATACTCTGAGCATCACTGCTGAAGGAACAGAGGACAGTGCTAATGTCCCAAAGTTTCCTTACTAAGTGTCTGTTCTTGGAAGCTCACCAGTAACACGGCCCAGCCCCCGGGTTCTGGAACCTCGGCAGGGAGGCGCTCTAAGACAGTTGAAGCCGCTTGTGGGCTGCCCCAGTGTCGGGTCCCTGCACACACAGGAGGGTTGCCGTGTTTGCTGCACGGGAAGCCCATCCTCCCTGTAAGAGGACAGCCTCTGATCACGCATGCTCTGTGAACTCTCGGCTGTTGCCCTTTAGAATCGAATCGTCTTCTCTTGTGCCTTCCCTTGAATGTGGACATTCGGTTCCATCCTCGGCCTTCTCCGCTTCTACACCCTGGCGTTGTGTGAGTAGCTTTTTCAGATGACATCTGCCCGTCCTTGGAGATTCTGATAGCCTCAGAGGCCTTCTCAGAATAAAGGGGGTCACATAATAGCACCATTCTTCCTCAGGTTCTAAACAAGTGGACAGAAGCCAAAAGCTGCATCGTCTGATGAAGGCTACTTGACACTCGCAGAGGGCGAGAGTGACAGCAGCGTCGGGCCAGGGCAGGCCTCCCCCAGGCCCAGGCAGGGTGGAACGGAGGACAGGGATTTCTAGCGCTTCCCAGAGGAAGGAACTAACCCCAACATGCCCAGTTCATTCTTCCCAAATGTACCATTCATGGCCCCTCCTGCTCCTGGTGGCGGGACTATGAGGGTGAAGAGAGGCCGGGGTGTGATGCCGATGGTGGGCTCGCCACGTCGCGGGAGACCCCGAGAACAGGACAGCATTCAGAGTGTGTGTGCTCCCAGGGCGGGGGCTTGTCCACTGAGCAAACGAATGCAGACCTCGAGGTGCTGGGGGAGTGGAGTCTGTGCTTCGGCACAGCTCCTGGGATCCCCACGTGCCCGCTGCCCTCGGCTCTTGAAAATGACTGGTCCTATCTTCCTGACAGCTGCCTCCGAAGGCTGTTCCCAGAGCTTAGCCGCATCTCAGATGGCCCTCGTGACCTTCAAATTCCGGCAAGCTGCAGTCAGACCCTCTTCTCGGACGGTCTGCGGGCTTCTAAAACCCCTGATTCCCAAAGTGACCCCAATGCTCTCACTGTCCACTTTGCTCCTGGAGTTTCCGCCAAATGTCTGCCTCTTCGGTGAAGGCTTCCCCACCCTGGAGGCGGCAACAATCACACTGTATTGCCTTTATGCTTACCCCTCCCCCGCTCCTGCCTGTGAACTACGAGAGGTCTTTTTGCCTCCCTACCTCCAGTGGCCAGGCCAACACCTGGCACATGACAGGCACCCAGTGGGTGTTTACTGAAATGGATGAAAATGCGCCAGCAGGCAGGTGGGCCTGGCTTGGCTTCCAAGTCATGGGGATTTCTGCATACGGACTGAAGTTCTCCTTCGGCAAGTACTCGTATTTTCTTGCGGCCATCAAAGAAACAGATACTGCCATTTGCAGCGCCTCTCTGAATTATGGTGTAATTATTATTCTGGGATGTGATTTCACTGCCGCAATTTAAAAAGGTTCTGGCTGGGAAGATGGTCACGGTTGCAATTGCACTGGACCCCACTGGGTGTCGCTGTTGTCACTGCCACGAGAAGATGATGGCCCTGTTGTGGAGTCCCGGGGCCTTCTGGCTTACAGGTGAGTCTGGCTCCTTTTTTACCTCCCTTCCCAAACGCGCTACCAACTCCTGATTTGGTACGTCTACACTTGGGTTTCCTTTGAACCTCCAAATCTCAAGCCTTGGGGAAAGGCAAGGGAACTGCCCATCCTACTGTAGCCCAAACCTCTTTTGCTCTCTTAAGTTCTCTATTTGTTCTAGCCAGTAGAGATTAGAGAACAGCTGATCACCTTTGTTAAGTCTGGAACTCCTTACTTTAAATCAGTTGAATTCCTCGTGTTCCCTTTATAAATACAGGCAGGAGAAACCTCCCACCCTTTCCTCCTGGGCTTCCAGGTTCTTAATCCCCTGCCAGGGTTCCTTCTCGGACCCTCCTCCCAGGCCTACGGCACAGTCCTCCCTTTTTCTAGAGACCACAGTTGAGGACACGGTCTGACGGATGCTCAGAGGGAGAGGCTGAGAGGAGTTCGGGAAGCCTGGGGCTTACTCTGGTCCTCTGACCATTTGGCTGCCTAAATGTCTTCTCATTCTGTGCCTTCATTTCCCCAGTGCTTGGCCAGCTCCGGGTGTTCCAAAGACCAATGTCTCAACGTGGGGGGATGATGGAGGTGACTGTCCCCTTTTTTTCATAATATGCCTCAGGGTTGTTTTGTTGTCTTTTCAATAATAAAGGATGAAGTGCTAGGAAAAGCTCTAAGGGGGTGATAATGCAAGGACAGGGCTACATTTCCCCCCTTCATGAGAATTTAACCGCATTCCACAGGTCTCATCAGTCTTCTTCCACCTAGCCCCGGAGAACCCATTCTCCGCTTTCTTGTAGTCTCTGGCTGTTTTGTCTTGTTCAACTAACTGTGGCTTATTTTCTATTCGTTTTCTCCATCATCTAATTTAAAGTTTTCCTCCAAGCAGTCCACCTGAGGGGAATCGTCCACAAAAGAAGGCAAGGTACACACGCTAGTGTATGGAGCCCTATTCTGAGCCAGGCCCGGCGCAGCCCCTTTCCCTACACCGTCCCCCCAGAGCTCCTCTCAGCCCCACGTGAGGCCTCGGGGCCCGGTGAGGAACAGGGTAGGGGCCCAGCCCTCCCCAACTCCAGGACCCCCTCCAGCAGGTGCACTTGAAGACGCAGTGTGAACACGGTCTCCCCCACCCAAGGGCTCCACGGAACACAACTGCAGGACCTTCCAGAGCCCTCTTCCTGCCTCACTGTGTAACCGGATGAACTCTAACCGGATGAACTCCCCGACACCCTAGAACTTGACAGGCCACATTCTCTGAATGATGGAAAGGTTGGGTTTCTTTTGTTTTGTTTTTAATTCTGCAGCTTATTCCGAGGAGCCAAGAGGACTTAATTTTAAAAATTGTCTTGTTAAAAATGAGTAAGTGTGTTTACATATTTGCTCAAAAGCTCAGTCCTCTCAGAAAGGCAGAAAATAAAGTAAAAGAGCAATGACTGGGGAGCTCAAGCTCCTTTGGAAGCTGTCGCCTGTCCTCTCTGCAGATTCTGCCCCTTGAGAGGAGCCCGGCCACGGGGGAGGCAGGGTCTCCACGGCGCTCCGCGGCCCCATGTAGCTCTCTTCTGCAGACGGTGACCTGGTGACCAGATCCCAGTGAAGATGTGGGGGTCCTCGGAGTTCCCCTGGTCCAAGGAGTGTGTGCATTTTCACAGGAAGAAGCTGCTGATGAGAGACTCAGATGAGACACTTTCCGGCGGCCAGGGCAGGGGAGCCCCTTCCCAGCGTCCGCTCGCCCCTCCTAGGTGACCCATCCTCTGCCAGAGCTCGCCCGCCCCCTGGCCCTTGTGGGGAAGGGACAGGGGACGGGGGTGACAACCGCTCTGTCAGGTTGACAGGCCAGGGAAGGGTGCTCCAGACCCGCTTCGTGCTTAGTCATTCCGAGGCTCTGTGTCCCACCTGGGTTCCCGGGCCTCTGCTCCTGCGGCCCTTCTCTCAGGACGCCGCTGGCGAGCTGACACTGTCTTGCTGTTATTGTTCTTATAAACTTAGGAGGAAATCGAACGTTTTCATGAATCTATGGTTTTATCAGAAGTGGGGAAATGAAAGGCCTCGAATGTCACTTTAAAAATCAGAGAAAGTGGGCACCTGGGTGGCTCAGTGGGTTAAGCCTCTGCCTTCGGCTCAGGTAATGGTCTCAGGGTCCTGGGATCAAGCCCCGCATCAGGCTCTCTGCTCAGCGGGGAGCCTGCTTCCCCCTCTCTCTCTGCCTGCCTCTCTGCCTACTTGTGATCTGTCAAATAAATAAATAAAAATCTTTAAAAAAAAAAAATCAGAGAAAGCACATTTACTTGTGGAGATGAAGAACTTTTCACACCTGGTCAGTGTCCCTCATCCCTGTCACCTTTCTGGCTCCAGAAGGAAATAGGGCTTGTGAGCCCTGCTGGGGAGGCTGGAGGAGCTCTGGCTTCCGAAGCTCCAAGAGGGTGTGTGGGTTGGGGGGAGGGGGGTAGCTGCTTGAGCCAAGAAGAAAGACGAAGTGCATTTTTCTGCTAGGCCCTTAGCCCTGAACTCGTGAACTGACTGCCTCCCCACTGTCCCCCCAAGAGGCTAAGTTCAGAGTCAACTGGGAGAGGCCGAGCACAGAAGTGTGATACATTTTTTAACAAAAATTCCATCCCAGGACACACTCTGTCAGGTTTCTGCTGAAGAGCCAACATGTGTGCGTGTGTGCTGGAGGGGACTGCAACACGCTGGCTGTGTCCCTCATTGCTTTCTTCTCCTGCTCATGTGTATTAGTGTGCAAACATATAATAGTAGTAAAATAAGAGAGTTATTTGAAAAAGAGAAGTAAACACATTATGTAACTCTTCTTTTTATGGAAACTGAAAAACCTATAGATACTTAGAAAAAGACTTCAGAGGCAAACTTTTGAGGGGCATTTTTTTATTATAAATTTAATGTGGTTGATTAATGAAAAATCACAATGAAGTACCAAGAAAACGTTTGTCAATATAAAAATTTTAGCAGCATTTCCATAGTTTCAGGCTCTAACATTAGTCACACTTCCTCCCTCCCGCTACCAAAAAAAGAATCCAACGGGACTACAGTAGAGCATCAAGATGTTCAGCTTAGTAAAGGCCTCAAGGAAATCCTCAAATCCAGTGTATCGTCTAATATTTCAACTCTCCCTGCTCCTGAATTTCTAGAATGTTGTATCATTCGCCTTAGTGTTTGAGACAAGAATTCTGTTCCTCAGGCTGCAAGGGGAGAAGAGGGGTGAAAATTTAAACTGGACTTGATATGTGGTGCTGGGAACACGCATCCTTACGTACATACACTCTCTACACGGACGACGACGAAGGGCCACTGCGGGGTTCACCAGTGTCTGGCATGTGTTGGCAGTGGGGGGGTAGGGGGGCGGGGGTGGGGGAGGGGAGGGCTGGTGCTTCAGCATCTGCGCTGTGAGGGGCAGGCCAGGGCCCGGCGGCCTCCCTCCAGCACAGGCTAACGGTAGGATTAATGAGAAGGGGAGACAGGCAATATGAAAATAGAATACTGGCAAACTATTCCCCTGCTTCTTTGGTACTTTCCAAAATTCTCTGATCAAAAAAGTATAGGGAAGCACACCATTAAAAAATTACAGTTTGAAGTATTTACAGAAGCGATTATGATATATTACAGAATCAATACACAGTATATGAACAGATTCCTCAGTGAGAGCCCTCGTGAACCCCCACCCCAGTATCAAGAGCACACCCGCGGACATACACCTGCCCAAATGTGCACCAGGCATCCCGACTCACGCTTGTCTTACAGTCTGTTCAACGGGGGAAACACCCCTTTCCAATCTACGCTTTCCTTTGAAAAGGTTCTTGAAATTTGCCACTGAAATCACGATGTACAAGGATTTGTTGAATACTGGGTCCTAGGCAATACAGCTCCACTCCCATTTTGAGTATGCGGAGATAATGCTAGTCTACGTACACACTATGCAGCGGACAGGGAAGTAACCGCACCACGTCGTGTCACCACGATACCAGTTTAATGCACGTAACTCTGTACAGTAGTTAAGTTAGCTCTGGAGGGGGACTCTACAGTGTAGGTGAACAGTGTGGTTTGGAACCCTAGGAAAGGGACGCAGAGAAGCGGGGGGGGGGGTGGGCAGCCCGCGCACGGGCAGGACGCATGCCACGTGCCACCCCCACGTGCCCACCCCAGACCACCCCTTGTGCGCGGCGTGGAAGAAGACACAAATCACACGTAGGGGAGGATCCCGTACATGAGGAGGGCCATGATAGCAGCGCTGAACAAGCCAGCCACGGGCACAGTCACAAACCAGGCCACAAAGATATTCCGGAAGAGACGCCAGTCCACGGCCTTCCGGGAGCGGATCCAGCCCACGGCCACCACCGAGCCCACCTGTGGGAGCACAGACATTCAAAGGTGAAAACGGAGGCCCGCGAATTTAAGGGTGAGGCACAGATTCTACAGTCAAGCCATGGAAAGCAGCTAATCTCAGAAGTAAATTTCAGTATAAAACTACCAATTCTTGCCTCTTGATTTGTTCAAAGCTTTCAAAATAATTAAGATCTTAGGTATAATTACTTTCGGGTGATTCTACTCTGCACACAGTTCTGACACACTTCGCCTATAATCTGTTCCATCTGAGTGGAACGTTAGACAAGTGTGTGTCTCCCCTTCTCTCTGGACCTTATAAACTAACTTCACTTCAATATTCCGCAGGCGGGCTACGGTGGACCACAGCACACTACCCTGCTTTGATCGGGCCGTGCGACGGCGACAACGTACCCTTTCCCTCGCAAAAGCAGCATCGGGAGTGTCGGAGCTGGAGAAGACCTCTGAGAATGTCCAATCCACATGGTTCGTTTTACAGAGGCTAAAACAGATCCCGAGGGGCCCCGGGGCCCGGGAGAACTGCCACGGCCTGAGGACAGAACTCAGGCCTCTTGATTTTAAACTGGTTTTCTCCTCTATCTCAAGCTGCCTGGCCATCTTTGTACCTTCGCTAGTGTGAAGGGAAGTAAACATGCAAACGGCAAAGTAAAATAAAGTAAGACAAAGCGGAACATACACATTATTGGATCAGGGCTGTCATTCGTGCCTCACAAAACGACAGGTACAGATATTGGGAAATCACAACGTTAATACGGATTCCAAGCTTTTTCGAAACACCCACCGTTCATCTTTATGGTTTGTTGAAAGTTTAAAAAGGAAAAAAGACTCAACTTTAAGTATCCTAAAAATGAAACAGTACAATTCCCATAATATCTCATGCCTCACTCGCTCTGGTGGGGCGTGGAGTTGGACAGAATGCCCATTTGTGAGCTGGATTTTTCCATAAAATAGACTTTGTTTCCACTGACCCTCAAATACTCCAGAGTCGTCAGGGGCCAATGCTGTTCAAATAGCAACCAGGTCTAACCACAGGAAAAATAAAATCCAACACATCAGATTGTTTATGGACACAACCTGGAACACCAAAACCAGCGGTATACTGGAAGGCAGTTAGTCTGATATTCTGTCAGCCCAAGCCATGATTAAGCAACATCTTCAGGACAGCAACTAACATGTACGAGGAGCTTTCAAAGTGATTATTGTACTTAAAATCTTTGGCTGTAACCAGTACCCTGTATGAACTTGAGAATGCTGTCTAGAAGTTCCTAAAACATGACAGACAATCAAGATTTTTCTACTGTGTAAGGGTCAGCTAGTTTCTGGTGGTCCTCAAACACGGTCAAGTCCACAAACTCTAACTCCTGTTACGCACTGTCTCTCCGGAGCGTGTCCTCTTTAGTGCCCTTTTGGTTGTTCTGGATTCCCGTAGGGAGGACATGCTCAAGTTCCCATTTTTCACATCCTCTTCCTTTCTTAGAAAACTTTTTTGAAAAAGCATAAAGGTAGGGGAGCCTGGGTAGCTTAGTCAGTTAAGTGTCTGCCTTCAGCTCAGGTCATGATCCTAGGGTCCTGGGATTGAGTCCCGCTTTAGACTCCCTGCTCAGTGGGGAGTCTGCTTCTCCCTCTCCCTTTGCCCCTCCCCTCCACACTCCCTCCACTTGTGCTCTCTCTCAAATACATCTTTTTTTTTTTTTTTTTTAAGCATGAGGTTAGAATATTACTATAGCAAGTTTATGTACTAGGAGGGATGGGCAATTTCCCAGACCTCCACTACTGTCCTATTTATATATTCCTTTCTTGTTTTTATCAATATACTTTTATTTGTAAATAATAGGGCACATTATTTCCTTTCTTTAAAAAAATTAACATTCTAGGGGCACCTGGGTGGCTCAGTGGGTTAAAGCCTCTGCCTTCGGCTCAGGTCATGATCCCAGGATCCTGGGATCGAGCCCCGCATCGGGCTCTCTGCTCAGCAAGGAGCCTGCTTCCTCTCCTTCTCTCTCTGCCTGCCTCTCTGCCTACTTGTGATCTCTGTCTGTCAAATAAATAAATAAAAATATTAAAAAAAAATTAACATTCTATTATAGGCATCTCCCCATAGTGCTCATAGGCTTTATGATTAACATGAGAGATGGCACACCCTTTAGATGGATGCACCTTAATTTAACCACTTCCAGTTTGTTTCCAATTTTTCCCTATTAGAAATAGTTCCAGGGCGCCTGGGTGGCTCAGTCAGTTAAATGTCTGCCTTTGGCTGAGGTCATGCTCCCAGGGTCCTGGGATTGAGTCCTGCATCAGGCTCCCTGCTTCTTCCTCTACCCCTCCCCCGGCTTATGCACGTGCACACTCTTGCTCACTCTGACAAATTAAAATCTTAAAAAAATAATAGTTCCATGATTAGTGTATTCATTCATATAGCTTATATTTGGGTTAAAAAAATAATATTCCCTGAAATGGATTATTAAAGGAGGCTTTTATTTAGTTGTTTTTAATTCCAGTATAGTTAACATAGGGGTTATATTAATTCCAGATGTACAATAGTGATTCAGCAATTTAAAGGGAGTATTTAAAAAATATCTTGAAATAATTAGAAACTTAGAGAAAAGTTGTAAGAACTCCACACACCCTTTACCCAAATTCACCAGTTCTTAACCTTTTGCCACAATCCATGAAAAAACATTTTCAGACTTTAAAATATCCTACTCCTTATCAACCTCCCTCTCCCCTGCTGCTGAAGACTCCCCAATCCTGTCTTCACTGCAATGGTTACAAAATGGTAATTTACCAACAATGGTTGCAAAATGGTATTTTACCAACTTCCTACCATGTATCAGATGGAATGCTGCAAGGAGGAAGAACAGGGTCTTCATACAGACTGCCAAATAGTTTTATTAACAGTTGTAAATGTACAAGGTCATCCATAATCTGTGAATTTTGGTACACTGTAATCATCCTGCAAGTTGTTCTTTTTCGCTAAGCAATCAACAAAAATATGTGCTACTGTTGATTTAATTTGCATATCTTTACTCCTAAGGCTAAACTTTTATTAATTTATCCAATTGTACCCCTTCTAGTCCTTACTATATATAAAATTGTCTCTCCATGTATTCTGCCCAATTGGAATCTAAATGTGCGCTCTTATTTATTTATTTACGTGTGGTCTTTATTGAAAGATAATAACTTTTTTTTTTTTTACAGATTTATTTATTTATTTGACAGAGATCACAAGTAGGCAGAGAGAGAGAGCGGGAAGCAGGCTCCCTGCTGAGCAGAGAGCCCAGTGCAGGGCTCGATCCCAGGACCCTGAGATCATGACTGAGCCGAAGGCAGAGGCTTAACCCACTGAGCCACCCAGGCGCCCCTTAACTCTTCTTTAATGCAAAGATTTTTCTCGATTCACTGCTTTGCTTTGTTTCAAGTTTCTAATTGCACACAATAAAATATGCTGTACTCTTCTATAATTTGTCCTTGAATATTTAATAAATATTTAGTTCTATTTTACTGTAACTTTTCTAAAATAAGATCCTATTTTATTCTAAATTTAAAAATTTTTTTAAATGCTAGTTAGGCCATCAGATTAATTTTTTGAGAGCTGTGTGTCTAATTTTGTTTTTCTCGACTGACAGCCAGCGATCCACCCTCTCTTACCCAACATCACCAAACTATATCGTTCCTGTATAGCAGGCTCTATCTTTGGCCTATCTACTGTTTTTATAGAAACAGCAGATTTTTTTCATTGTTGTGGTAAAATACCTATAACATAACATTGATCATTTTAGCCATTTTTAAGTGTACAATTGAGTGGCATAAAGTACTGTCACATGTTTTGCAAGCATCAGCACCATCCATCTCCAGAACTTTGTCATCTTCCCCAGCTGAAACTGTCCCCGTCCACACTGCTGCCCCACCTCCGTAGACTTTCAACTCTCTCTCTCTCTCGTAAGACTGTCCTTCCTCATTACTTTTCTTTTTAGATTATTTTATACCCTTGTGAACCTGACCCACCAAATTCACTTTGGTCTTCTTTTGTAAAGTCAGAAGAAAAATTTGGTTGGGTTTGTATTTGTGAGGAACATAATACCTTTTTTAAAAAGATTTTTTAAAAAGTAATTTCTACACCACCCAAGGTGGGGCTTGAACTCATGACCTGGAGATCAAGAGTCACATGCTCCACCCACTGAGCCAGCCAGGCGCCCTGGAGGGAACTCATATCTTTACAAAATTTAGTTTTCCCATCCAATAACACTGTCTCATCTGCAAGTCTGCTTTCATGTCTGTGTGAAGTTATGTGCCTTTTTCATATCAACACTCACATTTATTAGGATTATTCTGAAATATCTTTTTGCTGCAATTCTGGAGGTATTGTTGTTTTATTACATTTTCGTACTGGCTACTGCTGACAGACGAGCTGTAGAGTTCTTTATTTTTATGGTGCGCTTGGTCATTTTTGCTGAATTCTAGCAGTGTTTTAGAGAATTTTATCAAATGTCTTTTGGCATATATGTCAGTAGATGATCATATGTTGTTGTTGTTTTTTTTTAAAGATTTTATTTATTTATTTGACAGAGAGAGATCACAAGTAGACAGAGAGGCAGGCAGAGAGAGAGAGAGAGAGGGAAGCAGGCTCCCTGCCGAGCAGAGAGCCCGATGCGGGACTTGATCCCAGGACCCCGAGATCATGACCTGAGCCGAAGGAAGCAGCTTAACCCACTGAGCCACCCAGGCGCCCCAGATCATATGTTGTTTTTTAATGGATTGATAAACTGCATTACTTTGAAGGTGTCAGAACACCGTTCTTGGGATTCACTCAACACCTATCTGTTGAGCGCTTATGAGGGGCCAGCCCTGTGTAGGTGCTGGAGGTGGATAAACTCTGCCCTGTTCAGAGCCTGTTTTCTAGTAATCTGGAAAATCAATTTGATCCTGCTGAAATGTTCTAAAATCACTGATGTCATTTATTAGCTCCTTAAGTTTTATACAAATATTCATATATCATTTTAAATCAGATTTTGGTCATCCCAAACCACCCCCATGTGGAATTAAGATGTTTGGGGATAACACCACTCTGAATCATGGTTAAAAAGCTCAGGGATGTGTTCAAGAGTGGCTGCTGTGTGCTGTAGCCATGGCTGGAGACCAAAGTGACCAAGGCTCACAGAAGGGGGAATAATTCAAGTTCCTGAAACCTACATCTGTGGATAATTTTATTTTCAAGAGTCCTCTCTATTTTTTTAAATTAAGGCTTTGAACTTTAACCAGAAGTAGTGTCCCAGGAAAATGTTTAATGAACTGAACTTGGATGTAAAATATAAAAATGTATAACACTGTAAGATTTATAGAAAACAAAACTTGTCTTACTTATGCCTTCTGAAATATAGATTACACTAATATGGTATACTATTCAGGACAATATGATTTTTCTAATTCTCCTTTTCTAAATTACATATTCAGCTAACATCTGGATCACTTAATGGAGATTTATAAGTGTTTTAAATGGGGTACAACAAAATTTAAAGTATGCCCTTAGCTATGTACATTTAGAAAAACGCATGAATGAATAAAATGTACCCAGATACATTCAAAAGCTTATTTTCAGCAACAGTTTCCATCCTTTCCTGCCAAGTTCCTAACTTTGCCCCCCTTGTGTGGAAGGTGGCTCTAAGCAAGATGCCTAACAAGCAGATCGGACAGGAAGCAGAGCTGGAAAAATCGAACAGGTGGGGTGATTATTCCTGAAAACACAACGGCGTTCAGTTATGACTTTATGTGGATGTCAGCACCTTTCAATGTTTCCAGAATCATGGTGTCACCCACACGGGGCCTTGCTCCTAACACCACGCTGTACCTCTCCTATTTCCGTGTGCACCTGCTGCGCAGGGGGCTGGGGCGCACAGAGCTGGTGCTGCGGGAGGGCTGGCACTCTGCGGGGGGGCAGCCGCAAGCTCTTCCCAGTTCCTCACCACCCAGGCTTTGCGCTCCATGGTGAGGACTGGAGAGCCAGGACTCTGACTTAAGCTACTGCAGCAACTAGCTCTGGGCTTTGTCCATCAGTCCACCATAGTGACACTAGCCAGACTGATTCCAAGTTGAGTTCTGGCTCCTGTCTATTTGATAGGTGACATCGATTGTGGTCTCGTGTTAAGGAGACTTCTATTAAGTCTCCAGCGAGCTATCCTAACTCAACTTATCATCAGCTCTAAGGAAGCAAAACCTATCACATGATTTGTATGGCTATTTTAGAATAATGATGACATACACATTTATCCATTAAGGTCCTATACAAATTGGATATAAATCCCTTAGGAGCACCTCCTCATTATAGTAGAAATATAAATATTGGGGAAATGACATGAATGTAGTTTTTTTTTTTTTTAAGATTTTATTTGACACAGAGAGAGAGAGATCACAAGTAGGTAGAGAGGCAGGCGGGGGGCGGGGGAGCAGGCTCCCTGCTGAGCAGAGAGCCTGATATGGGGCTCGATCCCAGGACCCTGAGATCATGACCTGAGCTGAAGGCAGAGGCTTAACCCATTGAGCCACCCAGGCGTCCCATGAATGTAGGTTTTTATGGGCACTTAATACTTTTCATCTATTTCTGTAAATAGTATTATAAAATTTAGTGTTACGGGCAAAAGAGGTATCGTCAGTTACAACACTTCATACATTCGTATAGGTTAGACTGCTGAGAGCGTTAGGTAACAGCCAGGAACAAACTCGGTTTTTCAAGAGATCTTTCAACTGGTGGGAAAGAGGCGGCCTTCACTAGGCTGGTTACGTGCAGGGTTAGTCCTCTGCCTTTGGCTCAGGTCATGATCCCAGGGTCCTGGGATCGAGCCCCATATCGGGCTCTCTGCTCAGCAGGGAGTCTGTTTCCCCCCCTCTCTCTCTCTGCCTGCCTCTCTGCCTACTTGTGATCTCTGTCAAATAAATAAATAAAATCTTAAAAAAAAATAAAAGAAGACAGTAACATTTATTTAAAAGCAGCCCCAAAGACTCTCCATGCCTGCAGAAAAGTTCAAAGCTTATCTCCTTGGGAGGAAAATATACTTAGTAAGAGGCGTTTCCTTTCTGCTCCCACACACCCGTGAACTGAAGCTGATGCGAAGTAGGGGGAGGAGGATCACTTTTCAGTCATAGAGTTTTGTGTCATTTGAAATATTCCAATGAACCTGTGCTCCTTTCCTAACTTTTCCATCACTGGACTCAGAACAGTAACAGTGATGGACTGGCGAAGCACAGCGCACTGTTCCTGCCTCTCTGCTTTGTACTTAGCCTGTGCGCAGGGCAGGGCGAGGGAGGGAATGGGGCCTGCCCTGCCGCTGTGGGACCTCAGCTGGGCCCCTCCCTGGTCGAGTGGTGGGTGGGTGAGTTGCTTAACCCTTCCATCTTCAGTTTCCTCATTGCTAAAGCTGAAGTCCCCTTAGCACTCACCTCAACAGGGGCCTGGGAGGATTAAATAGACTCACATTCACAGGGCGCTTAACACACTGCCCCGGAGAGCCCCTGCCCCGTCTTAGTTGTGGTTGGTGAACATCACCAGGATCTCTGTGATGAGCAGGAGGCATAGAGCATGAGGTCGGTGTCTCAATCCTGGCTCTAGCGCTTGCTCAATGTATGACCTTGGGAGAGTGACCTTACTCTGGAGGCCTCAGTTCTCTCATCTTTAAATCAGGAATAACTACCAATTTCATAGGGTTGCTGTGGGGTTCAGTGATGTATTCACTGAGCATGTATGAAGCCCTGAACACAGCTCTTGGCATTCCCCAAGCACTCAGTAAGTGGCGGTAATTTTTAATAATAAAAATTTGTGGAAACTGAGGGTTTTCTATATACTGTGGCAAAAAAGGGAGAAAACAAACAAGGAAACAAAAAGCCTCTTTCCCATGAGGCTGATTCTCCATGCCAGAAGGCTCCGGATTTGTCAGCTGGCCCACTTAAAATATTCCCATAAATGCCACTTGACATTTTAATATTTGAAGCAAAGTCATTCACATGTAGTGGTATTTGTTTATAATTGACACATCGGTTGGTGTTTTTAAACCGCGTGTGAATGTGGATGGTGGCCTCTGTCTCGGTCACTTTGGTACCCTGCTGCCCACAACGAACGGTGCCTCACACATAGCAGGTACAAATGTTCTTTTTGAATGACATGAACAAATGAACGTAGGAAAAATATGGAAGTGTCTTTTGCTTTGTTGAAGTCAGTGAATATTTTTGTGTATAGGAGGCCCGCTGGGTACGCTTTAACATCTCTCCACATACGACGCAGACCTGGGTTCTAGTCCTGCCTCCTCCCTGGGGGACCTCCGATGACTCCAGGAAACTCAAGGAGACCGTTTCCTCTTCCTCGACCTTTTAGGGTCCTTGCAGCTCTAACACTCCCCCTTTGTAAGCAAGTCCCTCCTGCATAGTCCTGAGTTCTAGAGCATTGGGCAGTGATGAAATTCAGCATTACCCCTCCTTGGCAGCTGAGGCACTTTGACAGTCATAAAAGGAAAAAGCACTGAAACAATCGAGTCTTACACTTCCATTGAGATGATGTCTCAATGTCTACGTCCACTGTCAACACCCAGTCCCCTGCGCTGGCTGGAACTGGGTGCCATGCCCCCGTGGGAGCCTATGAATATGGTTAGCGTACACATGACATCAATGCAAAACCCACTGTGGAAAAAAACGAGAGAGAAACAGGACAAATGGAAGTGTGAAGCACACATAGAAAGAGGGAGAGCTCTTGCCATGCACACGCTGAGAAAGCCAAGTGTGTGCGACAGAAGGCATCACTCTGCCGCGCCCGGAGGGTCGAGAGGGACAGCGTGGGATAAGCCAAGGCCCGCGTCCAACAACACCTTAGCAGACCCCGCAAACCTCAAGATGACTGTCTTCAAAAACAAGCACACGCCAAGAGCTGCCAGCTTTTCTCCCATTCACTTGGTGACCGGGGAAGGGCCCCGGCAGCCTGATGGAGGGACCCACCTTGCAGTGCGTGGTGCTGACCGGAAGCCCGACGTTGGAGGCGATCACCACGGTGAACGCGGAGGCCAGCTCGATGGTAAAGCCGCTGCAGGGGGGAAGGGCACAAGAGACACATCACAGGCGCTCTTTGTATCAGCCTCACGGATACCCCAGGGGTGCCAGAGTCTCACCAGAACATTCTTTGGGTCGATTGTTGGGCTGCTGACCGGGCAGATGACATTAACCGAAAAGAAACTGCTGCATAATGACAACAATGCACACTAAGACTGTGTGTGATACTGTTGACAGCCCTAAATAGCCTTCTTTTTCCGATATGTTTTCAAAAAGCACACACTGTCGTAACTGGGTCAGAAATTCCTGCTGTGTAAAAAATGCTAAATTAGTCATTTCTAAAGTGGCGGAGAAAAAAAAAGTACTCCCATTTTTAAAATGTGTACTTCTTGCAAAAAAGTGAATTTTTCCCTCCGACTGCTTGTTTTTCTTCAAATCAATCTTTTATAAAAGAATCATTACAGTGAGTTTCAAGGGTGGGGGGTAGGGGAAGACTTTTTACAATAGGTGGTTCCACGTCCAGTTGTGTTCTCCAAGTTCTCCTGTCAGTTTGTCCTTAACCCGGAACACACGTGGAAAACACACACAGCAGAAGGACCACCCGAAGGCAAATGGCGGGTCACGGCTCCCCCCGCCCGGCTGCAGGAGGCACGCGCAAGCTAACCTCCGAGGGTGCCAGCGGAGAGCTGCTTCCATCCAGCAGGGGAGGCTGGTGTGGCGGAGAAATTTTGGGAAATGCAGACCCTGGGCCTAGGGCGGTTTGCATACCCTTGGGCCCCGCTTCCCTCTGGGCCTCCCCAAGGGTAAGACCACCAGGGGGCCTGGACCCAGGTTTCTTTTCCTCTTCCCTCCTGCTCTGGTTCAGCTTCTCTTCCCCTTACACTCCCAGCCTCTCACCTTCTCTCCCTCACTCGCAGCCACTGCAGATGGGCCAAGCGCCGCACGAGGGACAGCAACGATGGGCGTTGAGCCCACTGGGCCCCAGCGGCCCCCGAGGCTGTACAGAGGGCTTGGGGGCAGAGGAGCAGTGGGGGAGGACTTCAGACGCTGCAAGCCGGTTCTGCGGCAGGCCCGGGAGGACAGCCCTGCCCTTTGGGCCGGCGCTTTGGCCTACCTCGATGGTGTGATGGGAGTGAGGTCCTTCCCCATGGTCTGGATCACTCTTCTCCCCCAGACCCAGAGGCCGGTACAGATTCCAATTCCTCCATAAAACAGCAGCCAGACGGGGGTCGCTGCTTCTTGTAGGACTGCACCTTGCTCGTAAATCAGCCACAAGGCTACCAGGGGACCGATGGCGTTACTGGGAAGGGGAAAAAGAGACAGTGACACAGATGTGGTCGGCATGCGCCCACGGTCCTGTGCATCCCGGGCTTGAGGAAAGCCCACCGGCCTGTATTTATGCATCGCCCACACAATCGAAATGACTCATCTGTTTTATTGTGGTGAAAACCCCATCAACTTTACTACTTTCACCATCTCTAAGCGTATGGCTCTGTCGTGTTCAGCAGCTCACTCAGTTGTGAACCAGAGCTCTAGGACTCTCTCACCTTGCAAATCTGAAACTTTACACCCACGGTACAGTAAGTCCCTTGGCCCCATCCCATCCCCCTCCACCGGGCGCGGCTCACCATCACCCTACTGTCTGTTTCCACAGATTGGACTACTCTAGGCACTTCACAGAAGGAGAATGACTCAGTATTTGTCTTCGTGTGACGGGCTTATTTTGCTCTGTGTCTTGTCCTCAGGGTTCATCCACGGGGGAGCACGAGTCGGAATTTCCTCCTCTTCCAGGCTGTACCCCCTGCTCCCCGAAGACAGCCCACACCTTCATCCATTCACCTATCGCTGCCACCTCCTGGCTGCGGTGAAACACGCTGCAGTGAACACGAGTGTACAGATGTCCCCGTGGGACCCTGCGTGCAGCTCTTCCGGGCACAAACTCAGAAGGAAGAGGACTGCTGGATCACACGGTGGTGCTATTTTTCATACTCTGAGGAACCTCCGGACCATTTTCCACAGCAGCTGCACCCGTTCACATGCCCACCAACAGCGCACCAGAGCTCCCATTTCTCCACACCCTCGCCAACACTTGTCACTGTGATTTTTTTTTTTAACAGGAGCCCCTCCCTCAATGGGTGTGTGACTTACTAATTTTTTAAAGAAGTACTGAATTATCACAAGTGGACACAAAAACCCAGTTCTTTTTTTCTCTTCTATTTTTTTCTCTATTTCTATTTTCATTACTAGCCTTGCTACTAATACGAACTACCAGTTTGGGCACCCACATCAGCTCCCACACGACAGACCACAAACACTGTCTCTAACCCTCAGTTCTCACACCCACCCTGCTGCTAGGTATGGTTGCTCCCATCTTACTGACGAGGAAACGGATGCCAACGTTCCGTCACCAGCAGAAGGCAGGACTCAGGCCTCACCCCCTTTCCCCTCAACCGTTACTGTCACTCAGACCCTTGGCAGGCACATGTGGACTGTTTTGGGGGATGCCACAGGTTTGGTTTTGTTTAGTTTTTAAAGGATACTCCATGCCCAGAGTGGAGACCAGTGCAAGGCTTGAACTCATGACCCTGAGATCAAGACCTGAACTAAGACCAAGAGTAGGACACTTAGCCACCCAGGCGCCCCATTCTTTGGTGAAGTGTCTGGTAAGGTGTTTGGCCCCTTTTTAAAATTGGATTATTTTTCTTATTGCTGAGTTTTAAGAGTTCTTTGTATATTACTCTTTTAGCAGATTTGTCTTTAAAAAAAATTTTTTTTTATTTATTTGAGAGAGAGAGAACAGATGGGTAGGGAGGAGCGGGGGCAGAGGGAGAAACAGACTCCCTCACTGAGCAGGAAGCCCAACATGGGGCTCAATCCCATGACCCTGAGATCATGACCTGAGCTGAAGGGAGACAGAGAACCAACTGAGCCACACAGGTGCCCCTGTTTCTGGCTTCTCTACTCATTTTCTTGACACTGTCCTCCACCATGCAAAAGTTTCTAATTTTAATAAAGCCCAGTTTACCTAGTATTTCCTTTATGGACTGTGCCGTTGGTGTTGTATCCTAAAGAGTCATTTCCATAACCACCGTCATCTAGGTTTTGTCCTGTGTCATCCTACTGGGAGTTTTAATAGTTTCCCACTTTACACTTAGGTTTGCAATCCATTTTGAGTTCCTTTTTCTGAAGGGTGTAAGGTCTGCGTCCAGATTCATTTTTGCGCATGGACGTCTAGCTGCTCCAGCACTGTTTGCTGAGAAGACTATCTCCACTCTGCTGCATCTCCTTTGCTCCTCTGTCAAAAATCAGTTGATTGTATTTATGGGGCACTATTTCTTTTTTTTCTTTAAAGATTTTGTTTATTAATTTGAGAGAGAGAGGGAGCGTGCTCACCCATGAGTGGGGGGCAGAGGCAGAGGGAGAAGCAGGCTCCCCGCTGAGCAGGGAGCCCGATGCAGGGCTTGATCCCAGGACCCTGGGGTTATGACCTGAGCCCAAGGCAGACACTTAAATCGACTGAGCCACCTGGGCGCCCCCAAGGGGGTCTATTTCTGAGCTCCATTCTGGTTCACTGACTTATCTATTCCTTCACCAGTACCACACCATCTTGATTACTGTAGCTGTATTACAGTAAGTCTTGATGATGGGCAGTGTCAGTCCTTCAGTTTTGTCCTACTCCTTCAATACAGTGCTGACTACTCAGGGTCTTTTGCCTTTCCTGACAAATTTTACAATCTGTTTGTCGATATCCATAAGATAATCTGCTGGGATTGTGACTGGGATTGTAATGAATTTATAAATCAAGGGGGGGAAGAACTGACATCTTGACAATACTGAGTCTTCCTATCCCTGAACATGGAAAATCCCTCCATTTAATTCTTTGATTTTATTAATCAGTTTTATAGTTTTCTGCATGTAAATCTTGTACAAATTTTGTAAGATTTATAACTGTTTCATTATGTAAACGATATTCTGTTTTTAATTTCAAATGCCACCGGTTCATTATTGGTATGTAGGAAAGCAATTGACTTGTATATTAATATCATATCCAGCAACCCTGCTATAACTGCTTACTCATTTCAGGAACTGAAAAAGTTCCCCTTTATTCCTAGTTTACTGAAAGTTTTTATCATGAAAAAGAGGTGAATTTTGTTTAAGATTTTTCTGCAACTATTGATACAATCATGTGATTTTTCCTTTTTTAGCCTATTGATGTGATAGATTACATTAACTGATTTTTGGATGTTGAACCAGCCTGGCATACCTGGGATAAACATCCTTTGGTCATGGTGTTTAATTCTTTTTATACATCGCTGGATTCAATTTGCTAATATTTTGTTGAGGATTTGTATATCCATGTTTGTGAAACATACTGGTTTGCAGTTTTCTTTTATGTCAATGTCCTCCTCTGGTTTTGGTAATAAGGTAATACTGGCCTTACAGAATAAGTTGAGAAGTATTTGCTCTACTTCTATCCTCTGAAGGAGACTAGAGAAATGGCATAGTTTCTTCCTTAAATGTTTGGCAGAATTCACCAAGGAACCCATCTGGGCATGGTGCTTTCTGTTTTGAAAGGTTATTAATTATGGTTTGGTTTCTTAAATAGATACAGACCAATTCAGATAGTCTATTTCTTCTTTCATGAGTTCTGGCAAATTGTGTCATTCAAGGAATTCAGTCTTTTTCATCTAGGTCATCAAATTTATGAGCAGAGTGGTTCAGAGTATTGTCTTTTTAATGTCTATAGGATCTAAAGTGAAGTCCACTCTCTCATTTCCAATATTAGTAATTTGTATCCTCTCTTTTTCTTAGTTAGCCTAGCTAGAGGCTTATCAACTTTATTAATTTATTCATAGAATTAGCCTTTGGTTTCACGGATTTTCTCTTTTGATTTCCTGATTTCATTTTCACTGATTCTTTTCTAATTCTTATTATTTCCTCTGCTTACTTTGGATTTAATTTTCTCCTCTTTTTCTAGTTTCCTTGGGTGGAAATGTAGATTACCTATTTTATATATTTATTCTTTTCTAATATATACATTCAGTGCTATAAATTTCTTAGCACAGATTTTGCTGCATCCCACTAATTTTGATGTGTTTTCATTTTAATTTAGTTTAAAATACTTAAAAATTTCTCCTTTGATCCATGCGTTATTTAGAAGTGTGTTGTTTAGGGGTGCCTGCTTGGCTCGTGGGTTAAAAGCCTCTGCCTTCAGCTCGGGTCATGATCTCAGAGTCCTGGGATCAAGCCCCACATCGGGCTCTCTGCTCGGCAGGGAGCCTGCTTCCTCCTCTCTCTCTCTCTTTCTCTGCCTTCCTCTCTGCCTACTTGTGATCTCTATCTGTCGAATAAATAAATAAAAGCTTAAAAAAAAAAGAAGTGTGTTGTTTAATCTCCTGGTATTCTGGAATCTTCTAATTATCTTTCTGTTGTGGATTTCTAGTTTAATTACATTGTGCTCTGAGAGCAGACACTATATTAGCTTTATTTTTTCAAATGTGTTTAGGTGTGTGGTGTGGTCCAAAATACAGCATAACTCACTGAATGTTCCATATGAGCTTGAAAAGGATGTGAGTTCTGCTACCGTTAGATGAACTAGTTCACAGATGTCAGTTATATCCAGCAGATTTGATGGGTTTAGGGGATTCAACTATATCCTTACTGATCTGCTTGCTGAATCTGTGTCTGTTCTTTCTAAAATTAATATAGCAACTCCTGTTTTCCTTTGATTAGTATTAGCATGGTATATTTTCCTCCTTTTAACCTGAATGTGTCTTTCTACTTAAAGTGGATTTCTTATGGCAACATACATTTGGTTTTTGATCCAGTCCAGCAGTCTTTGTCATTTAACAGGTGCATTTAGACCACTGACATTCAAAGTTATTACTGATTTAGGAGGATTGAGATCTACCATATTTGTTACTCTTTCCTATTTGTTGGCCTTGTTCTTTCTTGTTTTTGTCTTCCACTTTTTTTGCCTTTTAACTGAGCATTTTACATATTTCATTTTCTTTCTTCTCTTAGCATGTTGTTTATACTTTTTTTAAACTGTTTTTAGTGGTTGCCCTAGACTTTGCAATACATACTTATATAGCTAATCCATGTCTGCTTTCAAAAAAGACTATACCATTTCACAGACAGCATGGGTCCTTAAAACAAAACAAAAAAATCCTCATTTTTCCCTCCCATCCCCTGTATCACTGCTGTCATTCATTTCATTTAATACAGGCACACATGTATTATATACATATATACACACATACATGTATATAATACATACATGTATTAACACACACACACATATATACACATATAAAATATATAATATAAATATAAACATATAAACATAAAATATATGAAATACATACTTAGTTGACTTCCACACTGTGGGTATTGGGATGCTGAGCCCCACATAGTAAAAACTCTGTGTATAATTTCTCTCTCTTTTTTAAAGATTTTATTTATTTATTTGACAGAGAGCAAAAGAACACATGCAGGGGGAGCAGCAGAAAGAGAGGAGAAGCAGGCTCCCTGCTGAGTAGGGAGCCTCATGTGGGGCTCGACCATGACCTGAGCCAAAGACAGACACTTAACCAACTGAGCCACCCAGGTGCCTCTATAATTTCTGACTCCACAAAAACTTTACTACTAGTAATGCTATTGACTGGAAGCCTATTGACACATATTTTGCATATTATATGTATTATATATTATATTTTTACAATAAAGTAAGCTAGAGAAAAGAAAATGTTAAGAAAATCATAAAGAAGAGAAATGTATTTATAGTACTGTAGTTATTGAAAAGGACCTGCATGTAAGTAGATGCACAGTCCAAACCCATGTTGTTCAAAGGTCAATTATATATGTACATACATACATACACATATATATAGCTGTATGTATGTACGGGGATATATGTGTGTGTATGTATGTACGGGGATATATGTGTGTGTGTGTGTATATATATATATAGTTCAATTGTGGTCTGACAGCGGACATTGTATTATTATACTCTTTTTAATTTGTTGAGATATGTTTATATATTAAACTATATTTAGGTAACTGTATATGTACATATTTACAGTTACCTAAATATAGTTTAATACATAAACATATCTCAACAAATTAAAAAGAGTATAATAATACAATATATACTAGCATACACAACTGAATAACTGATACACTGTTAGTATTATTTTGAACAAACTGTTATCATTTAGATCACTTAGGAATAAGAATAATAACTTTTTTTTAAACTTTACTTAATCCTTACATGATGTTCTTCCTTTTTTTTATATTAAAAAAAATTTTTTTAAATTAACATATAATGTATTATTAGCCCCAGGGGTACAGGTCTGTGAATCGCCAGGTTTGATGTTCTTCCTTTCTTTATGTAGATCTGAGTTTCTGAGCTATATTATTTTTCTTCTCTCTAAAGAGTTTCTTTCTTTTTTTTTTTTAAAGATTTTATTTATCTATTTGACAGAGAGATTGAGAGAGCACAAGCAGGGGGAGCAGCAGAGGGAGAGGGAGAAGCAGGCCCCCTGCCAGAGAGTCTGACGCGGGGCTTGATCCCAGGACCCTGGGATCATGACCTGAGCCGAAGGCAGAGGCTCAACCATCTGAGCCACCCAGGCGCCCCTAAAGAATTTCTCTTAACATTTCTTACAAGGCAAGGTATTTCTCTAGCAACAACTCCCTCAATTTTTGTGCATCTGAGAAAGTCTTTATTTCTTCTTTACTTCTGAAGAATAATTTCCCAGGGTACATAATTCCAAGCTGGTGGATTTTTTTCCCCCTCAACACTTTAAATATATTTCACTACCCTCTCAAATGCATGGTTTCTGAGGAGAAGATGGATTAATTCTTATTTTTGTTCCTCTGTAAGTTTTTCTCTTCTGACTTCGTGCAGGAATTTTTCTTTAATTTTCTACAGTTTGAGAATGATATACCTAGATATAGTTTCTTGGGGGCATTTATTCTACTTGCTACTCTCTGAGCTTCCTGGACCTCTGGGTTGGTGTCTACCATTGATTCAGGGAAATTCTCCATCGTTATTGTTTCAAATATTTCATCTGTCCCTTTCTCTCTGTCTTCTCCTTCTGGTAATCCTATTATGCATATGTTAACACCTCTGTAACTGTCCCACACTCCTTGGACATTCTATTCTGGTTTTTCGGTCTTTGTTCTCTTTAGTTTGGGGGATTCCTGTTGACATAGCCTCAAGCTCAGAGATTCTTTCCTCAGCCGTGTCCAGTGCACTAGTAAGCCCACCAAAAGCCTTCTTCACTTATGGGTCCTCTCCAGTATTTCCTTCTGGTTCTCTGTTAGTGCCTCCACTGTCTCTGCTTCCATTGCCCATCTGTCTTGCACGACGCTTACCTTATCCATTAGAACTCCTAGCATGTTAATCACAGTTGTTCTAAATTCCCAACCCGACCGTTCTAACATGCCTTGCCACGTCTGGTTCTGATGCTTGCTCTGTCTCATGGTTCTCGTGGGCTAGTTTCTCTTCCTCCAGGTTAGGCTGTGATAGTACCTCAGCGGGTTAGGCTCCGGTTAACTAGTTTCCCCTGAGGGCAGCTTGCTAAGAACACAGCGGTCTGGGTCTGTCAAGTATGGTTACTTTGCCTCTCCCCTGCCATGGAAGCAGGAGGGGACTGCTTCCTCTGATCTTCACCGTGAGAAGCTGGCAGAGCTCCTAGAGGCAAAACGGACAATCTGGTGGGGGCCCTACCACGGGCTCTCCCTGGAGTCTTTACCTCCCACACTCGCCTCCACCGAGGCCTCTAGGAATTCATCATTACAGTTCAGGCCCTCCGGCCCGGCACTGGTTCCCACGACACTTTCCACTCATGTGTCTCCCCCGTGAGCCCCATGCTTGTCTGTCTCTCCCGTACTCGTCTTGGGGCCAGCCGTCTGCCCTCGGCCCTCCTCTCTCTCACGGCTCCAAGAGCAGTTGTTGATTTTTCAGTCTGTTGTGAGGAGAGAGCGGCAGCCTCTGAGCTCCTCTGTGCAGAAGCCCCCACAGGCCTTCGAGGGGCCGTCAGCAGCTCCGGCCTCCCCTCCTCAGCCCGCTGGACGCCGTGCAGGTAGAGCGGAGGCTGAGGGTCACGAAGAGCGGCCTGTCGAGTCTGCTTCTCATTAGCTGTGTGATCCTGGGCAAGAGACGTCGTATTTCTGAGCTTCAGATTTCGTCTTTGAAGGAAACCACTATGACCTCAAAGGACCGTTTGGAGACAAATTAAGAATAAGTTACTAACGGTTCAGCACTGAAGCCTGGGGTAAACTTAATAGCCTTGGGTTAAAGGAATAGAAGCTTCTCTTCACTGCCACATCACTTCCAGAACCTTGCACTTTTACCTATGTCTGCCACTCGGAAGCCCCCAGGCCCTGCCCGGCAAGCCACTGCTCGAGACGCCAGTCCCCTGCAGCAGTCCCGCCCGGGACTTCCTGAGGCCTTGCGATATGGCTCTGGGGTGCTTTGTTACTTCTCCGTGTATGTTCTTTTAATCTCCCCAGCTGGAATCTAAACTCCAAGAACAGGAACCCAATTCAGAACACCTTGCCGGTACCAAGGCTTCAGTAGGAATTTTTGATCTGGAGGAGGAGGAAGTAGGGTGGTGCTGGGGGCGTAGTCACAAAAGTAAGCTAGGACCGAACACGATGCCTGAAATATAGCGACGGCAACACCTACGTAACAGCGGGTGGAACCCGAGATGACCAGCCCTCTTGTCTGGGAGGATGTCTTCTAAAAAGAACAGACCCTGAATGGCACATGGTTAGGCTGTTTCTGGAAAGCCAGAGCTGTAGAATCAAGAGCCATATATCTGGGCAGTAAGAAATACAACAACAGCATGTTTTCCTGATTTGGAAAAAAACATTAGGCTTGATGATAATGATAGTAATGAAGAAAATACATAGATACTGACTATGTGAGAAGCACCATACTAAGCACATTAAATATAGCATCTCACTTAATCCTCCTAGAAATCCCATGAGGCTGGTACTAGTTTTCCTCCCATTTTACAGATTGGGACACTGAGGCTCCCAAACAAACACGTGGCTTGTCTAGGGCTTCCCAGCTCATAAGAAGAAAATAGAGACTCTACGTATTCCAGGCCTCCATGACCTGCTGACCTGATGGTCCACACTCTCTCCCTCCATGGCCTCCTTGCTCTTCCTACAATACCCTAGGTGCGCTCCTGCCACAGGCCTTTTGCACCTGCTGTCCTGGAGCTGCTCTGGCACAGCTGCTCACACAGCTGGCTCCCTCAGCCCCTTCAGAGCTCACCTAGTGAGCCCTAACTTGAGTAGCCTCGCCAACACCACAGTCCCCGAGATGCTGCCATTCCCCTGCAGACCTGATTCTCCCCTTCGCGTCTACATTGCGAGCACACCACAGCTGCTACCTGTCTGTCTGCTCCCGGTGACAGGGATCCCCATCGGGTGTCCACACGGTGCCTGGCCCGCAGACAGGCCCTCAGCACATACCTGCCGAGCGAACACATATACTTACCTCACGTCATTGCCACCATGAGCGAAGGATCCAAAACAGGCAGTGAGGACCTGTAGGAAATGGAACAGGAGGTGGACCTCGGCGGTGTCCTTCTCCTCCTTCTCCTCCTCCGCGGGGTCCTCCCGGGGCTGGTCGGGATCGGTCAGCTCAGAAGCCAGCTTCATTTCCACACCCCCCTCATCGGCCTCGATCTCGGCTTCTGCGACCGCGTTGCAGTAGCTCGAGTAGCTGTCGTAGCGAAGTCTCTTCTTGGAGTAGGACACGGCATCGCCCACCAGCTTCTCGCTGTCTTCGGGCGCGGAGGATGAGTCGGTGGCTCTGAAGGTGGCGTGCACGGGCAGCCCGCAGATGGCGGCTGTGTAGCACGTGTAGCTGTTGTTGCGCCGCAGCAGCCTGTAGTTGTTCTCCGGGGCGGGCCTCTCCTCGGGGCCCCTGTCCGTGTGCATTCTGTGCAGCAGGTCCTTGTAGAGCCCCGAGTCCTTGTGCACCGTGTGGTACACGTGCCCATCGCTCCGCGTGTGGCCGTCGAAGCCGAAGGTGCCGTTGGAGATGGGTGATTTTGCCGAGCCATGGGTCATGGACAGTGCCCTTCCTGAAAAGGGTGAACGAGAGTCTCACTTTCTAGCCTTCTGAAGAGAAATCATTTCTGAAAGGAAATATTCCTCACTCTTCACAGCGGTTCTCTCTGGAAGTTAGGGTTATAGGGGATTTTCCAATTTTTTCCCCCATGCTTTCTTTTCCAAATTACTATAAAGAATGTGTAATACGGTTAAAATAGCAAAGGAAAGTTGGAAATGTACGAATGAATAATATGGCCTTTGAAAGTGATGCTATTTTTCTCCTAAAATATATATGTCTTCTAGAAATTACCACGGCACTCTTTCCTGTTTCTAGTAACCAATAAAGGGATAATCCTTAAAGGAACTTGGGGAAACTTCATAGAGGAAGTTCACTGGGAGAGAGAAATTCTAGATGCTCCTTAAAGGCCAATCATGACTGTCAGAGGCACTTATCTGTCAGATCAGTGGGACAAAACCCATTTGCTTTCTTTGGGCCAAGTCTGAGGCCGCACCTACAGGAAGCGAAAGCAGGTGCCAGGGCCCCACCTTGCAGGAAGGTGAGGAGCTGCCCAGACAGGCTTGGCAGAGGCTGGGGCTCACCCATCATTCTCCGCAAATGTTAGGAGACAAAAGAACCCCACTGCCACAGGACAATTTCGATGTTCTCTGAGGTTTCTGTGATTCTACAGTAGGACGATGTCCTTGGTTCCAATTTCAGCTTTCTCCTTGTGTCTTCCGGGAGGAAGGCACACTTAGTGAGCTGGAAGGGCCAATCTCCGGCAGCTAGGAGACTGCCCCACAGAGGATGTGTGTGCGGCTGCACGGAGGCCGGGCTCGGCCAATGTGTGGGCTCCTCGTGAGACTAGAAATAGCTCTTGGAAGAAAATTAGAGGCCCAGAGTGAGCCTGCTCTGTTGACTGCATGGTCTCCTGAGACAGCCGTAGCACCTGGGTTCTTCCAAATCATGACAGTGGGGAACACTTGTGTGCATTAAAACATTTGTATAACTTCCCCAGAACTGCTCTCTGCCACCATGCAAACCCAAATCCTCTGCACACGTCTTACCATAGGAGGCCCGGGGGTGGTTCCCCACTGATGTGCCTTCCGAGGTCCCAGCCGGCTCCCCCGCTGACCCCGTGAGAGGGACGGTGCTGTCATCATTGGCCTTGGCACCTGGTAGCTCTTTAAATACCGGGGACTCTGCTTCCTGAATTTTCCCGAGGCTTTCATCAGACACTCGCGATAAAGCAGCTTCTTTTTGTAATTTGCCTAAAGAAAATATAGCCGTAACTGAAAATGCTGAAATAGAGTTCTTGTTATTAAAAAATGAATATAAAAGTGAATATTTGTCTTTATATTTTAGTACTACTTACTTGGGAAATGAAAAAATATAGTTACAGCTAGATAGAAAAAAATAAAGTGGAGAGTTCAATTATCTGGGAAAACTGAGCCAGAAAATTCAACTACTGAGTACAAGAGGGGGGCTCCGGCCTCAGTTCTCTCCTCCAAAACCAACAAATAGAGATGGCTAGATTCGGTCCCCACAGTCCTGTCCAGGGCCAGCATTCTGTAATCCTACAACCATCTGGAATGGTCTTCTGTGTTCTTAAACTAACCTCAAAATCACTGAAATGTTTATCCTTTTTGTCTTCAGAGCTATTAGTTATAGTTTGTTTGGTTTTCTTCTGTTCAATAAATTATTGGTCTACGATTTCTTCAGGTCACCAAATCTTAGGAAACAAGTAAATCATCTTCCAGAAAGGAACAGAGAGATCCTACTTACTTTTAAAAATCCTTTACTTTCAAAAAAAAGGAGAAGGGATTTTTTTAAAGAGCTGCTCGAAAGCTCTGTAGCATCCTTTTTAATCAGATCTGATAAGCGGTGCGGCTGATTTAATGATCTCGCTGCTTGTAAATGCTCCTGGGCAAATCTCTAAGCTCTTACCTACAAAACTAAAATGCAAGTATTCTCAGTTCCTCTGCTGGATACACGCACAGCATCTCCATCACCTCTCTTTATTAAGAGAGTCGGAAGAAACCCACACGGATCTTCCGAAGTGACACTTCTGTTCTGTACTACAGGGGACGAAGAAAGGGACACACAGATCTCCTACCACAAGGCGCTTATAATCAAAATGAGAGAAGGTATTATTTGTAATGATAACAATAATAATTAAGCAAAACCGTTAACGCTTACATGAGACAGGTTTCATTATTTTCTGCTTTTTATTAATGAGCAGACTGAGGTACAAAGATGAAGTCATTGGCGCATAGTCACCCAGGTAGTAAATTGCAGGCAGTTTAGGGCTACAGTTCGTGTCCTTGATCACTAGAGTGTACTTAAAACAACCAAACAAGAAATATATACTGAAATAACAAAAGATGGCACTGACCAAAAAGAAAAAAAAAATTTCCTGGGAAGCCAGAATGGGGAGGAATGTCAGTTTCCTGCTGTTATATTAATAGCCTTAAGATGGAAAGTGAAGATTTTGTAGTTTATTTGACAAGAATGTTCAGATAGTAGGAAAAGCCTTTAAACGTCAAAGCATTTAAGTATGGGCTTCAGTCAGGCCAGCGGCATGTGTTAAGTGGCTCATTTTAGGCAGCAGCAGCTACTTACCAGCCCATCACTGACGTGGCTTTACTACTGAGTCTGACGTTGTATGTATTAATTAATGTGGATCTTTTTAGTATTCGTTTTTAAATTTATGCAGTAAGACTATGTGCGTATATGTGAGTCCTTCCTGATTGTGAGACCTGTCTGGATCCGTGTAACCCTCACCACAAGCAGGACACAGGGAGATTCCATCACCTCCCAAAGCTCCCCCGCGTAGTCAGACCCCCTGCCCAGCTCCTTGGCAACCAACCACTGACTTGGTCTCTGTCCCTACAATTTTGCCTTTTTCAGAATGTCATATAAATGAAACCACAACATTTGTGATTTTTATAAAAATTTTAAAAAGGGAAAATACTTTTGTGAGTGGATGAAACAAAGGGTTTTTAGATGTGACACCCAAAACACAACTTAGAAAAAAAAGAAATTGGTAAACTACACTTCGTGAAGATTAAAAACAGTGAGAAGCACTATTAAAAGAATGAAAAGACAAGCTACAGACTGGGAAGAAGTTATTTGCAAATCCCCTGACAAAGGGCTTGTATTCAGAACATAGAGAGAGGGGCGCCTGGGTGGCTCAGTGGGTTAAAGCCTCTGCCTTCAGCTCTGTTCATGATCCCAGGGTCCTGGGATCAAGCCCCGCATTGGGCTCTCTGCTCAGCAGGGAGCCTGCTTCCCTTCCTCTCTCTCTGCCTACTTGTGATCTCTGTCAAATAAATAAATAAAATCTTAAAAAAAAAAAAAAAAGAACATAGACAGAAATCTTTGAAAACAGCAGTTAAAAATGAGCAAAAAATAAGAACACACACTTCATCAGTAAAGCTATATAAATGGCAAGTAAGTCCTGTTAGTCATCAAGGAAGTACAAATTAAAATCATAAGATATCACTACACACTGATTTGAATGGCTCAAAATAATATGGACAAATTTTATGCATTTTATTTCTTTCCCAGAAGTCGTATCACTTTCTATTTTCATTTAAATCTATGATACACTTGGTTTTTTTTTTTTTTTTTTTTTTTTTACAGGTGTGAGGCTTAAGTTGAGGTTCTTTTTCTGCATACAGATGTCCAAATGTTCTAATACCATTTGTTGAAAGATGACTCTATCTCCACTGAGGTGCCTCTGTACTTTGTTGAAAATCAATGTGCTGTATTTGTGTGGGTCTATTTCTGGACTTTAGTCTGTTCTGTTAATGTGGGTATCTATTTTTTCACTAATACCACACAGTCTGGTTGCTTTATATGAATCCTATGAATCTGCCAACTTGTTCTTTTTCAAAATTGTTTTTGGCTATTCTAGTTCCTTTACCTTTCCATATAGATCTTAAAAGCAACTTGTCTAAATCTACAGAGTATCTTGCTGGGATTTTAATTTAAATTTTACTAAATCTAGGGAGCAATTTAACAAGAACTGACATCTTAACTCTTACAGGGCCTTCCAATTCATGAACATGTATGTCTCCTCATTTGTTTTGCTCTTCTTTGAAATGTAGGTTTTCAAATTCTGATATGTCCACACTGAAACACAATTGTAAGGCACACTCTGAGGCCAAAAGTAAATACTTCTTTTCTTTTGAGAGCCCTATAAGAGCATGTGGCCTCACGGCTTGCAATTATGTTGCTAGTGACAGAAAAACAACTCTGGCAACTTTCTGACCCATATTCTTCTTTAAAAAAAAAAAAAAAATGCATTTGTTGAGGTGTAATTTATACATAAAAAAATACATACATTTTAAGTGTATAAGCAGATGACCTATGATGAATGAGTACACCCTATAAACACTCCCCCAACTGGGACAGAGAACATTTCTAGGCCCCTGGAATGCTCCCATATGTCCCTTTGCTATCAGTCTCCTGTAAACTCCCTATCACCTCCAGCACCCAGTTTCTATCACTGTAGATTAATTTTCTCTAGAATCATACAGTATGTACTCTTGTATCTGGCTTCTTCTACTCAAAGCAATGTCTATGAAATTCATTATGCTGTGGGTAGTTCATTCTCTTTAGGGCTAAGCAGGTTTCCACTGTATGAATAGACCACAATTTGGTTATTCTTTCACCTATTTAGGAACACTGGGGCTGTTTCTAGTTTTTCCTGTTATGATAGAACGACTATATACAAGTCTTTTTATGAATGTGTGTTTTCACTTTTCTTGGATAAATACCTAGGAGTGGAATTACTAGTTCATGTGGTAAATGTAAGCTTAACTTTACAGGAAACTTATTCTAACTTCTGGAGCGGTTGGACCATTTACATTTCACTGTGAGTGCACTAGAGTTCTAGTTATCCCACCTCTTCATCAACTTCGAAATAGTTCCTTCACTTTTAGCCCTTCCTGTGGGTGTGAACTGATATTATATTATGGTGTTAAAATGCATTTCCCTGCATTTTCCCTAATGTTTTTCATCTGGCCAGTAGAACCTGACCAAACAGTTAACTTGTAGTTATCCGAGGCAACCAGGACCTTACTGCTCACTCAAGTCACAAGTCACTAAGAAAAAGTTTGACGGGGAAAGTAGGCAGGAGCCAAGAGACAAGGACGGGGCATGTATCTCAGTGCTGTGTTCCAGAGTCATCGATGCTTCCAGTTTCCTATGTTAGTAAGGGTGATGGTGGATTACACCTGAAGCCCCAGGAACCAGGGATTTTGTGAATCAGAGGAAGAAAAAAGCCCTTACCTGCTATTTTCCTCCGCATCCATGGACACACAAAGAGCCATACAAAAAGGGCGAACAGCAGTGCAACACCAAAGGAGATGAGTGCTATCGCCCACATGGGAAGGACCAGACCAAGCACTGGGAAGTAAAAAGGACAGCGGTATTTCAGTGGATACTTTCTGAAAGGTCAAGCCTCATATCAACAAAACTTTACATTTCCTAAATCCGAAATGAATCACCTGGACTTTGTATTTAATAAAACTCTCAACCAAAAAAAAAAAAAAAAGAAAAAAAAACAACTACAATTTTGGGGTTAGGCAGGAGGGTGTGTGTTTAAGACACACTCCATCTTGTCACTATGTGGCTAAACTGTGTAGTAGTAAGCCAACTATTAACATTTTACCAAGGCGGCTCAAACAGTGGATTAAGTTAAAATAAAGCCATTTACTCATTATCTCAACACCGAGACTCTGGGGTGGACAAACATGGCCAAGAAGGGGCTCTGCCGTCTTCTGCCGGGCCGCCAGCCCCCTCCCAGGCAGTGAGGAGCCGAGGTCTGGAAGCCTCCCTGCACATGGCTGCTGACTACTGTCTGTCTGCGTTTCTGAGGAGTCAGCAGCCCTGCTTTAAACGGCCAGGACACTCTGACCACATCCACAAACTTTTTCAAAGTCAGCTTGGAAACAAAAGTTTTTTTCAAAGGACACTGACCTTCAAACTTAACTCTTCTTTGAAGTGTCAACTCATGGAATTACAACACAGAAAAACTTTTCATTAAAATTCAATAATGCGCACTAAGTTGCAATTACAATAGCCAGTAAAAGGGGCGAAGGGCACATGGTTGAGGAATATCCCATTCTCCAGGCACTGTACTGTCTCCAGAACTCATCACTCCGCATCTTGTACGCTTCGTTCACTGCTGGCACCAGGCAACGTGTCACCTGCATTCCCAGGTTTCTACTTAAACAAGTATCCTTGCACAGGAACGAGCAGACGTGTACAATACTCCCATGGCATTATGGGTAACAGTAAGAACATGCAAGACAGTGAATATGTGCATCATTATGGAAATGTGAAATAAAAACGAGGTCAATCTCTGTATACTGGTTAAGGAAGAGGCCCCCGATCTAGTAAGGAAGAAAGGCCGCCTGGATGTATATCATGATCCAATTCAGGATTAAAAAAGAAAACCCCATATTTATACTCTTCCCAGACGCACAAGTGCGTAGAAAAAGTTCTGGAATGATACAAGGGCTCTTCCTGTAGAGAGACAGGAAATTGGAGGGGGCTTTCACTTCTCATTACATATACTTTTGTACTGTACTTGGACAACATGTAATAAGCATGTCACTTTTGTAAACTGTTAAATATGTTTTTAAAAGTTTTAAAGGAATAAACTATTTAAAGCCTGGCTCTTTCCTCTTGGATTACATAAATCTTTCATGATGCAGGCTTTGTTACACTGCTAACCATTTCATACATACAAAACCAGTCAATGTTATTCAATTAAGGTATTATTAAACATTTTGGTAACTGTAAGAGGTACAATGGGTAGTTAATACTGTGAGAGCCATGATTAGCCTATATAAATAGGAAAAACAAAAAACCAGAATCACCTAGCTTAATTATAGCTCAGGGATCACCGGTGGGAGTAAGGACACTCAGGAGCTCGATAATCCATTCCGAGCACTCACTCTGACGTCAGGAAGCTACGGACTCAGGCCCAGGTGGTGGGGGGGTGGGGGGAGTGGGGATTGGGCCCTGTTAGTTGGCAGCCCAGCTCCTGCTCTGGTTCTACCACTTGTAAAACCACTCAGGCTCCCCTCACTGGGCTGTACCCGTGGGCCTTGGCTTCCTGTCTTCTGCTTTACAACTTCACATCGGTGTCTTAATACGTGTGATAAAAAATCACGCCAAAGCTGGTTCTTGCCAAACTGAGTAGTAACTGTTAATTGGCAACATCGAACTGATAAACTAAGAACAGCACCAATCACTCTTATAGCTTAAAAGGTTTTTTGTTGTTGTTGTTGTTGTTGTTGTTTTTTGAGAGAGAGAAAGACCATGAGCAGTGCGGGGGTGGGAAGGGTAAAGGGAAAAGCAGACTCCCCGCTGAGCAGGGACCCCCCCCCCCCCCCGCCATGTGGGAATCAGTCTCAGGAACCTGGGATCATGACCTGAGCTGAAGGCAGATGCATAACTGCCCGAGCCACAGGGGCCCCAAGTATTTGGTTTTTGAAGAGGTTTTCTTTGTGCCTTCTACTTTAGTAGATAAAATTGTTAACTGTGCTAAGTTTAGCTTCATTGTGTAAATCTGATGTAAGAGAGGCAAGTCCTGGATACTGTGGGGAAAAGAGAATCTGGAGATATATATATCTTCAGAGATTTTATATATTATCTACCTCTCTATAATTTATTTTACTTTTATTTATTTATTTTAAAGATTTTATTTATTTATTTGACAGACAGAGAGCACGAGTAGGCAGAAAGGCAGGCGGGAGAGGGGGGAAGCAGGCTCCCTGCTGAGCAGGGAGCCCGATGTGGGGCTCGATCCCAGGACCCTGAGATCGCAACCTGAGCTGAAGGCAGAGGCTTAATCCCCTGAGCCACCCAGGGGCCCCCTGTATAATCTATTTTAAATGAGTGAGCATGTTTGCTCTTGGGCACTCTTTTTTTCCACCCATGCTGAGTACAACCACAATAAAAGCAGAGAAGGGCTGCTTTCTATGTTCCTTCCAAGCCCGTCTTCATGCTTTCTACTGGGGTCCCATGGGAACCCTGAGGTGTCAGGACCAACATCCAAAAAAGAGAAACTGAGGTTGGCTACAAGACTTTTGATCCTTTGCCTTGACAAAAAGCCACACCACCACCTGCCCTTGGTAGCTCTATCATCACAATCTCTTTCGCCATCAGTTTGGCCTAGGTAGTGGCCAGAAAGCTCTGAGGTCACCCTAAGTCACGAGAAACTGGAAGGGAGACTAGAGGATAAACACATCACTGAGGGCAGAAGTGGAGGAGAGACAGTAAAAAAAACCAAGGAAGAGAAAAACCAAAGGAATTCAGGAAAATGGTGAAAGTCATTGATAACGAAAGCAGAGAGGAAAAGAATGGGGACAGAATTTGGATTTGACCAAACTACTCTAGCAATTTAGTAATGTACGAAGGCAGCAAACGAACACAAAGATTCACTTTAAAAGCCGTCACATAAGACATGGAAACGGACCGTTAACATCACATTGCTGTGATTGGTACTAAATATACAAAAGCAAGTTTCATGGATAACAAACAAGTACAAAAATTGGGCGTAGAAAGGCACTTGAATCAATGCACATCTGAGGCAAAACTTCTGACAAAACTACTTTGCCTTGTCTTCCTGTGAGGATCTCAAACTGCTTTCCAACATCAAGTTGGCAATAAGACACAGGGTGCCTCGTCACTCTGTGGACACGGAGCGAACTGCTCCCTTCCCTTGGCCAGGAGTGGCCACAGGAGCCCACACCGGACACTGACACCAGGGCTGCGAGGCCCAGCCCTCCGACCCAGGCATGCGATGGCCCTGCAGCTCAAGCTCTTTCCAGTTTCTCAGCAGCTAAGACCAGATGACCAGGGCTGCGGCTCTAACCTCGAACATCTTCACAATTCGATCTCAAATCCCCCAAGGATCAGAATATGCAGGAGACTTTTCAGAAACACTATCTTCTGGGTTCATTACTTTGTTACACCTCTCGTTTCTCACCTCTGACGGTCATTGTCAGAAACTACAGAATAAAAGCAACTCCTATAAAACCAATAGGGCATTAACTATATATTACTTCCCTTATGCCCCCACTTCTCACCATCTCTCCACAGCCTTTCTTCTTCTCTAATTTTATAAATAATATATGCTTACTATGAAAATATCAGTACAAAACTGTATGATATACAATTATAAAAATTCCTCATCACTCTTCTCTCTTAAACCTACTTTCTAGAGAAATACTATCATACGATTTTGTGTTTCTCTTTCCAGGTATTTTCCAAATATAAACATACAGCATAAAATGCTTGTGAGAATCTTTTTCTTCCTTTGTTAAAAAAATGAACAGATATAAAATCAAACTGATGTATTGTTCTGCGATTTCATTTCCCATATACAATACATCGTGGACATCTTTCCACAGTCTCACACACACACACTCACACACACACACACACTCACCCCTTTACCTCATGTGCAGATGCTGATGTTGCTGGGTGAGGGACCACACTTTGACCCGGAAGTTAAACACAACCGCTAGAGGTGAGCTTAGCCTATCAGCTCTGGCAGCCCAAAGTAGCATGCAATGAACTTCAGTGCTCATTCTTTCAAAACTGACCAAAACCAGGTCCCACACAACTGGAGACTTTTTCATTACAAATAAACCTCAGGCCTTTATCCAACCCAAGTGAGCACTTTATTTCCTAAAGTTATTTTTGCTTCTTGCAAATTATTTTTTTAAGGACAAAAATACAGAGACAATTTTTTAAAGTGCTCAGGCTTTGAAGTAGAAGAATGACTTTTTTTTTTTTTTTTTGAGAAAAGTCATGTCAAATGCAAAGTAAAACAAATCAAACTCAGCCTAAGATATAAACAACTTCAAAATAATTTAGAATGGAGGAGCAGAGAAATCAAAACACAGCTCTAGAGCTCAACAGCCAATGAGCCCCACTGAAGTCATGTCCATGCGTAAAAATGCTATTTATCAAAAGTTCTTACGGCTGAAACGGGGTAAGATTAATGTTGCTACTCATTTTTGTGAGGGAATTTTGTTCCTTCCTTTTGCCTCTGAGGCAGCTACGTGTTGAACGGAAATGTTCTAAGGAGGGAAGGGAACTAGGAGGAATACATTCCAGACCAGCAGGAAGGCAGACAAATTTTGAAAGAGACTGACTGAGTCACCGTCGAAGGGACCCTTCTCAGCTCAGCCTTATCACCAAATATGACACCACTGCTATCAGGCAGAGTGGAGCACTAGACAATGGAAGTCTGGTTTGAAGGGCAAAAGTTAACCTCTGCTTAAATAAACAGAAGATCTGGACGCACTTACTGGTATTCTACAAACATGCCCCAGGAACAAAATATTAGCAAAGTCCTTTTCTTAGTGGGGAAACAAAATGACCTTCTTTTCTTTCCTTCTCCTCTAGGCAAGCCCTCCCCATCCCCCCACCCACCCGGGAAACTTCAAGTAAGAAGCTTTCCAAACTGACATGTGTGGAAAAAATAAAAAGATAGGATGACTCAGGATATGCTGGCAACTTGAGGCGGAAAAGATGAGGCTACTTATGATTGACGGTCACAAAATAGGCCCTAAAACGTATTGTGAGTCACTATGGGCCGGGCACTGTGTGCACAACCTGCCTGCATTGTCTCAGATAATGTGGTGGCCTTTCACGGAAGTCCTCCTGCTGTCCTCACTTTATCGTGACGCACAGAGGCTCAGAGAGGTGAGATGTGACGTTCTGACAGCACAGCTGCCCAACCAAAGTCCTTAACGTTAATCCCAGTGGGGCAAATACTATCTGGGCTTTCAAACGAGGAATGATCCTGGAGGTTCTTGTACAGATGTTTTAATATCCCTAATTAAAAGAGG
This sequence comes from Enhydra lutris kenyoni, assembly GCF_002288905.1. Taxonomy (NCBI): domain Eukaryota; kingdom Metazoa; phylum Chordata; class Mammalia; order Carnivora; family Mustelidae; genus Enhydra; species Enhydra lutris. The sequence goes on from NW_019154095.1 coordinate 39,140,247, forward strand.
TAGTGGGGGGCACCTGGGTGGCTCAGTGGGTTAAGGCCTCTGCCTTCAGCTCAGGTCATGATCCCGGGGTCCTGGGATCAAGCCCCACATCGGGCTGTCTGCTCAGCAGGGAGCCTGCTTCCTCCTCTCTCTCTGCCTGCCTCTCTGCCTGCTTGTGATCTCTGTCTGTCAAATAAATAAATAAAAATCTTTAAAAAATAAATAAATAAAAGAGGTAGTGGGGCGCCTGGGTGGCTCAGTGGGTTAAAGACTCTGCCTTCGGCTCAGGTCATGATCCCAGGGTCTTGGGATCGAGTCCCGCATTGGACTCTCTGCTCAGCAGGGAGCCTGCTTCCCCACCCCCCACCGCCTGCCTCTCTGCCTACTTGTGATCTCTCTCTCTGTCAAATAAATAAATAAATATATCTTTAAAAAAATACTAAAAGAGGTAGCTACTCTTTTTACAGTACCTGTATATTAAATGTATACAAAAACATAGAACCAGGTTTCTAAATGTATTAGAAGCCTTTTTTTTTTGAAAGAGAAAGGGAGAGAGAGAGAGCAGGAGGAGAGGCAGAGGGAAAGAATCCTAAGCAGGTTCCAAGCCCAGCATAGAGGCCACCGTGGGGCTCAGTCTCACGACCCTGAGATCATGACCTGAGCCAAAATCAAGAGTTGGATGCGTAACTGAATGAGCCACTCAGGTGACCGCACTGGAAGCCATTTGTAAAGAGAATGAAAAGAAGGGGAAGAATGTATGGAGGTTGGTGTATTTTTGTTTGTTTGTTTGAAGTAGGCTCCAAGTTTAGCACTGACTGTCATTAACGGTGACAGGAGGGACCAGGAACTGTGTAGCAGGTGTCTAACCCATGTCATGTGTCAGTGTAACGTCATCACACAGAACCCGGGGCTCGGGAGTATGATTCTCTACCTCACTAGTTACATGCCCTTGGAGACTCAGCTCTGCCGTGCCTCGCTTCCCTGTCTGCACTGCCAGGGGACCAAAAGGATTAATTCATGTGTGATTCAGCTCACTAAAACTCAGCATTTATATTCTTTCTTTCAGCCTCCTTGTGAAGTACTAATGTTATCCTTAGCATCTCATCCATCATACAGTTCAGTTTTCTCTACAATATTTACTACTCCCCTCAGATGATTCTCTCAGCAAATCTGCAGTAAAACAGCAGCAAATGATGAGGAAACGGGAAAGAAGAGATGGAAAAAATTAGACCAAGTACAGAATAAGGCAAATTTTACATAAAACCACACAGTTGACTTCTTCGTTCAGAAGAACCACCAGAAGCAAGAAGCATAGAGCATAGAAAAAAACAAAATGCAGAAATAAAAATAAATCATCCTCATTTAAAACAATTCCCATTTCTGGGACTTGGTACTACAAAGGCATCCCCAGCCTCCCCTCAGTCCCCAAAATCACTAAGCCGAGAGGTGGCTGTTGACACCGGCTGGGCTTTTCCTTCTGCCACTCTGTGCTCTGGGAGCCGATATAAAATTAAGAACAAGAGTCCCTGGAACGCCTGGGTGGCTCAGTGGGTTAAGTCTCTGCCTCGGGCTCAGGTCATGGTCTCAGGGTCCTGGGATCAAGCCCCGCATCGGGCTCTCTGCTCAGTGGGAAGCCTCCTCCCCGCCCCCCCCGCCTGCCTCTCTGCCTACTTGTGATCTCTCTCTCTGTCAATAAATAAATCTCTCTCTCTCTCTCT